>NW_011889253.1:712107-968899 GCF_000151845.1 Pteropus vampyrus
TCCCTCTCTCTCCTCTCTCCTCTCTCTTTCTTTCATTCTCTTTGCTGTCTTCTTCCTTAGAGTGAGTTCTGTCATCCTGAACCACGCACCCACTCCGCAGCCAAAGGTTGGGTCACTCTCTGCCTTCCTACTTTATCCCAGACTTTTAATTCTAGTATGGGAGACTGTCAATCTCTAAATCCCTTTGTGATTCCTCTCAAGAGGCCCAGAGGTCATCATATAGATAGGAATCTTTATGTTCTGGCCTGTCAGCTCAGAGTTTCTCATGTGAATTTGCAGATTAGGCTCCTACCATTATTCATGCTTTACTGTATGAAAATTGTTAAAATACCAAGAGATTATTTTTAAGCCAGTTCGCTATAACTGTATGTTAGCCAGTTAATCAGTTATAAAGTCCTTATAAGGAAAGTACTGTAACATGAGTTAGCACATGAACTCTGCAAACAGATACAGGCTATGCCACTTATTAGCTGTGACCTTTGACAAGTACCTAACTTCTCCAAGTCTCAGTTTTCTCATCTGTACAACAGGGCATCTGCACAACACTGCGTGAAGATTAAAAGAGACAACCCATGTCAATTACATAGCACAGTGTATGATAAATTGTAATTGCTCTACAAATGTTTGTCATTTTTATTATTGTATCCCCCCAAAATGCAAGCCCTAAGAGGGCAGGCATTTCCATCTGTTTTGTTCTCTGCTGTATCTCAAGTGCCTGGAACACAGTTTTGTACATAGCAGATACTCATTAATTATTTGTTGAATGAATTAATAATGTGCTTAATATATTTTTTCTAATTCCCACAATGTTAGGTATATGTAAATGTCTATTAAAACCAAGTATCCTGGAACATTATAGCTATAGAACCTGAGAGATCAAGACCAACACATTCATTTTATAGATAAAGAAACTGGGTTCAGGGAGGTCGAGTGAGTTGTCCAAAGTCATAGATTCTGATTAGGGCAGTGTGAATGGTTAAGTGCCCAGACTCCAAAGCCAAATTACACAGGTTCAAATCCCTATTCCCGCTTACTAGCTGTATGGTTTGTGCAGGTTGTTTCACTTCTCTGTACCTCAGTTTCCTCATGTGTAAATTGGAGATAATGAATGATAGCCCCTAACTCATAGAGTGTATATGAGCATTAGACAATTTAATATATGTACCTGGCATTTAATAAATGCTATATGTATTAGCTACTATTATTATTAGTTGTGGGGTTAAGAGTTTTCCTACTTTCAGTAAAAGGTGCTTCCCAGTACATTGGTTGGTTGATGTATTTCTCAGCTGGAATGAATGACATTATCCAAGTTTCTATAAAATATATCATTGCTTCTGTGAAAGGTAGAGCAGATTAGTCTGCCTCAGATCTCATCCTATGTCTGGTGGTTTTTTGCTGTAACATTTAGATTTCAAATGCAGCATTGTTTACCTGGTCATCTGGAATGAGAATATGTACTTTTCTTGGTACTGAAAGTGTGTCTGGTACAAATACTATGCAGGGTCTTTGTCATCTTTTAATTCCTACTGTCTTGCACATATTAGAGTTTAGTTAAATATTTCAGTTAAATAGAGTTCAGTTTTTTGTTGAGTACCCTCTTTTAGATCCTTTGTCATATGATCATGTGGAAATAGCAGGAGTCAACGAAGTTTTTCTATTAAGGACAGATAGTAAATATTTTAGGCTTGTGGGCCACAAAGTTTCTATCACAATTACTCAACACTGCCATGAAAGCTGCCACAGATATAAACAAATGAATATGTCTGTGTTCCTATAAAACTTTATTTACAAAAACAGGTGACCAGTCCATGTATGGGTCATAGTTCGCCAGCTCCTGGCTTACAGAGTATCAAGAGGCTTAGAGACAAAAATTAATAAAAGCAATAAATCTAGTTAGGAACATGTACTCAAATGAATTTTAAGCATTTAATTTCTATTAAACTAATGAGCAGAAGTTTAACGCATAAATGAATTCATCTGAATTATAAGCTTTTGTTCTGGATGTTGTCTGGATCTGCTTTATTCATGTTAGTAAATGAATCAAGCATCAAAGACCAAAACAAAGTTAACAAAGCACAGATTAGTGTGGAAGCCAAGTGCAGTGGTTCACACTTAGTGCTTATTTATTCTTTTGGATTCTTATACTTGATTCTTTCTGAGTGCCAGTAGTTGTCAACCATACAACTTAGGGTATAGTTGGTCAGTGGCTCATGAGGATAGTAAAGCACTACTGGGGAGTCCTACTTGCCCTCTGCCTATTACTTCTACCCAAAAACCTACATAATAAAGTCTCTATTCTTGCTTTTTTAAAAGTGTGGCAGAAAACAGCAGTGAGGAGGTACCTATTTATTCATGTGACAACCGACCAAATGTCTATTCTATGACAACGATTATGGGCAGCCAGAGGACAAAGCTGAAAGGATACAAAAATGCACTATCCCTACTCTCATAGAGCTCACAGCTACTGAGGGTGACAAACCAGTAAACAGTCAATAACACTTACAATAGAGTGTTATCATTAGTGTCACTGGAAAACATTGTCTAGTCCAAGAATTTTAAAATCATATAGTATATTATTTGGTTACTGGAGACTTACATTGGACCTTGAGGAAGTTCAGACCTTATAGTTAGTGTAGGTAAAATTAACTTCTATTATAACAGTTAATTTTATATGCATATGAATGTGTTTCAAACCAAATCATCCTTAGAAATAATACATTCAGAAAGTAAAGAATTAGTCTAGGGTATTTTGTTATAGCAGCCTGAGGAAACAAATGTATGGATATATTATCTATTTAAAAGTCAAATAAAGAAAAATGATTCCATTAAAAAAAGAAAATAAGAATTTTTTCCATCTACGGCCATGCTACCCTGAACAAGCGTGATCCCATCTGATCTCAGAAGCTAAGCAGGGTTGGGCCTGGTTAGTACTTGGATGGGTGACCACCTAAGAAGATCAGGTGCTGTAGGTGTAAAAAATAAAAAATGAAGTTTTGTAAGATGACAAGTTCCTTGCAATCTGTGAGGTCAACCAAGGGTTGCCTCACCTAAAAAAAAAAAAAAAAAGAATTTTTCCCATTTGGTTAGTGTATGAAATAACCATTAATGATCCCAACTTCTTGGACATTTGTCTGGAAGGATAACAAAGCAAAACAAACAGACCTGGGAAGAGGCAGAATCCTTCATTTTCTCATGATCAATACTAAGCTGCTCAGAACAGGGTGCTGAAAATAAGGAAGAAATATCACTCGTTATAAATATGTGTCATGACTAAACCCTATCTGGTATATTTGGCATAGGCGAATAATTGGAAATTCTATTTATGGTCCTATTTACACTTCTATTGTCAAAATTAATGATTCATTATAAGTGAAAGGTTTTGCCTATATTCATCACCATCAGAGCCTGTGACTAAATTAAAATATGTTTATATTTTCACAAACCTTGATTTTCATTGCAAAACCCAAGACTCAATTTTTATGTGCTAACAATAATGACCAATAGCCTAGTCTTCCCTAAATTAACAAATCCTTACCCTTCAAAATAAACATTTATTTTTAATAGATTTTGTTAACTACTGAATAGAAAGAAATGTATAGCATAGGTATAAGGAATGAAAATAAAACAAACCTTGAAGTATCTATCATTGAAAAATAAGAAATAAACACATATTTTTAAAAAATTAAATTTAGTTTTGTATAAGTAATGCATCACATGGTACAAATTCAAAATTTACAAAAAGATATACATGAAAAATTCTACCATTTTTCCTATCCCTAATATGTAAAGCACTTTCTTTTTTTTAAATTAAGTTTGTTGGGGTAGCAGGTTAATACAATTATATAATTTTCAGGTGTACATTATAATTTGACATCTATATATTCTATTGTGTGATTACCACCCAATGTAAAGTACTTTCTTATTATTTTTATAGCTGCATAGTATTTTGTATAGATTTAACATCATTTATTTAACCAGTCACCTACTGATCAATATTTTGGTTATTGCTAATATTTTGCTGTTATCCGCAGAATAAATTCCTAGAAGTGGAACTGTTTAGTCAAAAGGCATACATATTTCCTTTTCTTTTCTTTATTTTAGGCATGCATATTTTTATACAAAGAAAATTTATATTTCTACCAGCAATGCATGAGAGTGCTTATTTCCCCATACATTTGCCAATGAAATGTGTCATTAAACTTTGTCATTTACATTTCTTTTATTAATGACATCTTTTTAGATGTCAATATCCATTTGTATTTGATCTTCCGTGAACAGCTTGTTCATCTTCTTCACCTCCTTTTCTATAAGCCGTCTTGGTCTTTTTTCTATAAATTTGTAAAAGCTATTTATTTAGGGAAACTTGCTCTTTACCTGATGTTAATCCCCTTCCTCTCAGTTCCTTTGTCTTTTTTACTTTGTTTAGGCGATTTTTGCCATGCAAAAAAACTAAAAAAAATTATTAAAGTATAGTTAGAATACAATATTATATTAGTTTTAGATGTACAACATAATGATTTGACATTTATATATCTTACGATATAATCACCACGCTAAGTCTAGTAACCATCTGTCACCATGCAAAGTTATTACAATATTATTGACTATATTCCCCATACTGTACACTACATCCTTGTGGCTTATTTTATAACTAGAAGTTTGTACCTCTTATTTCCCTTTACCTTTTCCACTCATTCCCCACCCTCTTCCCTCTGGCAACTGTCAGAAAAGAAATTCTTTATTATTGTGTAGTCAAATGTATCGATCTTTTCTTTGATGGCTTTGGGGTTTTCTGACATATTTAGAAAGGTCTTCTTTACTCCAAGAGTAAAAGCAACAGACATTTAAACAGAATAGTGATTCACGAATCTTTCTGCTTATAGAATGTAAATACTATTTTACCTGTAGCATCTCTACATCTGACCTCCAGCACTGAATGGAATAGATTGGGTATGAAAGGATACTGCATGGCAACACTTCAGAAACCTCGTTGCTATGGAAATTTGATTCAGCTCTGTTGTTTAAAAACATTCATCATTTGTCTATTATGAGTAAAACTCTGTGCTAGGCACTTTGCGAGATACAAAGATGAAAGAGAAAAAAATGAATCCTTTCCTCCAAAGAGCTTGCAACACAGTGTGGGAAATATTTAAAAATATGGGGATAGTGAAAAGGAGAGTGGTGTGTAGAGGTGAGGGGTGGGGCTAAATGTAGGTCAAGTGGAGACCTATCTAGCTTTTATTGACCTCTGTATTGGATCACTGATGTTCTTATCATGTAGAGCAGGGCTCAGAAAGGATTACCTGTAAAGGGTCAGATAGTAAATATTTTCAGCTTTACAACTACTCAATTCTGCCTGAACAATGAAACTTTATTTATGGACACTGAAGTGTGAATTTCCTGGAATTTTCATGTGTTATGAAATATTATTCTTTTATTTTTATGTTTTTTCAAACATTAAAAATGTTTTTTAAAAAAACATTTAGCTTGAGAGTCATACAAACGCTGATGGCAAGCCAGATTTGGATCATGGGTCGTATTTTACTAACCCCTGATATAGAGGAATGACTGTGAAATTTTATCCCAGGAGGAATGATGATTTTAGGGAAGCCTATCAATTACTGAAAGTTTCAAAAATAACTCTAAATTCATCACCTTATTTAAGTTTTGCAAAAAAAAAAAAAAAAGAGGAATATAGAAGCAACGATTAGAGAAGCAATTAATATGTGACCTGCTGCTGCTCAGCTAAACCCTGCTTCAAGGTGAATAAGATGCAGTTCTTTGAATCGAATTCACCAATTCCTTCTGTTAAACTGCTTTTCATCTAATATTTCTGTCAGAGAATTTAGAAACTATGGTGATTGATGCCATAGAAACACACAGGGAGTGAGCAGGGTGATGAGCTTATGGATGGTGGCATGGCTGAGAGGCAAAAAGCTTTTAGCTGCCAATCTAGAGGTAAAGTAATAGAATAAAATGTAATGCAGCTAGCATGCAGAGAGCTTTACTGTTTACAGAGCACTTTTCACATATACTGTTGCTTTTAATTTTACTCGAAACTCACAATAACCCAGTGTGGTAGGTGTTTTTGTGATTATGTATAAACATAAGAACCTGACTCTTTTTCCTGGCACTATTCACACTGCCTTAAGTGTAAGGATCAGATTCCCCTCAACGCTAAGGCTAAGGCCACAATTAGTAAAAATAATGATAAAAATGATGACAGTAATAGTGTGCTAGTTACTGGATGTTGCTTATGTTCCAAACACTGAGCTAGGCAACTGACATATGATGCCTCATTTTGGCCTCACAGCTGCCCAAGTATGGAGTCATTATGACATTGTGCTTTTGATCACAAACTGTGGAATCATACGGACCTAGGTTCAAGCCTTAGTCCTGCCACTTATAGCTCTGTGACCTGGGGCAAGTTACTAAACTCTGATTTTCAGTCTCCTGATCTATAAAAGGCATGTAACAAAAAACTACCTACTTGTTTGGGCTGTAGCATGGATCAAATGGGATAACGAATGCAAAATGCTTAGCACAGTGACTCACACATCCTAAGTACTCAATAAATCTTTATTATTACTGCACAGAGCTTATAATACCTTGATAACTCTGCCAGAGGTGATTAAGATAATTTAATAGAATCCACACACTTGGCATTCAGACATTTAAAAAGTATTTTTACTTTGAAATAATTATAGACTCACAAGAAGTTGCAAAAATAGTAGAACAATCTGCATATCCTGCACTCACCTGTCCCTAACAATGACATGTTATATAGCTGTAATACAATATCAAAATTGGAAAATTGACATTGGTATAATACTGTTAACTAGACGAAAGACCTTATTCAATTTTCACAATTTTAAAAACTGCATTCACTTATATGTGTATAGTTCTATGCAGTTTTACCCCGGTTATAGATTCATGTAACCACCACTACAATCAAGATGCAGAACTGTTTCCATTACCAAAAAACAACTTCTTGGTGTTCCCTCTTTAAATTTGCATTTAACCCCCATCCCCGTCTCAAGGCAACCACTAATCTGTTCACCGTCTCAGAAGTTTTGTCATTTCAAAATACTATATAAATAAAATCATACGGTACATAATATTTTGAGATTGATTTTTCTTTCACTCAGGATAGCATCATTGAGGTCTATTGAAATTGTTCTGTGTATAAATAGTTTAATTTTTATTGCTGTATTCCACTGTATATACATGCCAGAGTTTACCCATTGAAGGACATTTGGATAATTTTCAGTATTTGCTATCATAAATAAAGCTGCCATGAATAACATTGTATACTTTTTTTTATGTGGACATGAGTTTCCACTTTTTTATGCCCAGGAGTATGATTGCTGGGTCATATAGTAGGTATATGCCTAAATTCATGAGAAATTGCCAAACTGTTTTCCAGAGTATCTGTACTACTTTACAATCCCACTGGCAGTCCATGAGTGATCCAATTTCTCCACATCCTCATTAGCATTTAGTATTAGCATTTTTTAAAAATCTTATCTGTTCTGATAGTGTAGTGATAATGCTTTGTGGTTTTAATTTGCATTTCCCTGGTAGCTAATGATATTGAGCATTTTTTGTTGTGTTTATTTGCCATACATGTCTCCTCTTTGGTGAATACCTGCTGATGTCTTTTGCCCATTTTATAACTGAACAGATTGTGTTTTTACCTATGAGTTTGAGAGTTTTTTATATTTTGTGGCTATACAGCCTTTGTTGAATATATGGTTTATGTTGTGGGCTTAACTGTGTCCCCCAAAAGATTTGTTCAAGCCTTAAATTCTGATACCTATGAATGTGATCTTATTTGGAAATAAATTCTTTGCTGATATAATCAAGTTAAGATAAAGTCATCCTGGATTAGGATGAGCCCTAATCCAATTACTTGTATCCTTATAAGAAGTCAATGAAAACAGAGTCATAGACACACGAGGAGAATGCCATGTGAAGACAGAGGCTGAAATTAGATTTATGCAGCTATAAGCCGAGGAACACCAAGAACTGAAGCTAGGAAGAGGCAAGGAAGAATCCTTTGCTTATAGCCTTCAGAGAAAGCTACTGACACCTTGATATTTGCCTTCTGGTCTCCAGAACTGTGAGAGAATAAATTTCTGTTGTTTTAAACCCTCAAATTTGTAGTAATTTGTTATGGCAGCCTTAGAAAACTAATACAGTTTATAAATATTTTTTCCCAGTCTCTCTCTGGTCTTTTCTCTCTCATAACAGGATCTTTCTAAAGAAAGGTTTTAATTTTGATGAAGTCCAATTTATTAATTTTTTTCTTTTATGAATCATGCCCTAGATACCAAAGATTTTCTCCCACAGTTTCTTCTAAAATTTTAAAAAATTTTATGTTTTTATTGAAATCTTATCCATTTCGAATTAATATTTGAGTATGGTGTGAGGTTTAGGTTGAGGATCATTTTGGTTTTGTGTATGGATGTACAGTCATTCTACCACTATTTGTTGAAAACACTATTCTTTCTCCACTGGATTGCTTTTGCATCTTCATAAAAAATTATTTGAACAGATTTGTGTTCATCTGTTCTAGGATCCTTATTCCGTTCCATTGATCTATGTGTCTATTTCTCTGCCAATACCACACTGTCTTGGTTACTGTAGCTATACAGTAAATCTTAACATTAAGTAGAGTGATTCCTTTAACTTTATTCTTTTTCAAAACTGATTTAACTATTCTATTTATTTTGCTTTTCCACATATATTTTGGAATAATCTTGTTTATAGCTACAAAACATCTTGCCTGGACTTTGATAGAAAATGCATTAAAACTATAGATCACTTTGAGAAAAATTAACATCTTTACTATGTTGTGTCTTCCAATCCCTGAACAAGGTATATCTCTCCATTTATTTAAAATTTTGATTTCTTGCATCAACATTTTATAATTTTCAGCATAGAGATCCTATACACATTTTGTTAGATTTATGTGTATTACATTTACTTTGGAGTGATTAAAATGTACATTATATTTTTAATTTGCATTCTACATGTTTGTTGCTACTATATAGAAATGTAATAGAATCTTGCATGTTGATCTTGTAACCTTGCTAACTCTATAATTTTACAAGCTTTTTTTTTGCCAATTCTTTAGTATTTTTTACACACTATGAATCAACTATTTTTCAATAATCAAGATGCAAGCTTGTACAGACCTAGTGGCACATATTTAAGGAAGAAGTGTCAGAACTATTGATAGACCAGCTCAGAGGTCATAAATTCTATCTCCTTTTCACACACTTAAATCTTCGAAGGGTAGCAGCACATATAAGAACTTTTAAGATATTTGACTTTCAATTTTGCCATGGCAACTAGGGTGTGTGATTTTGTCTTAGAATTATCCAGAGTCCTAGCATGCTGGAATGCTGGAGTGCTTAATAATACCCAAGTTCATTGACAGTCAATTTTGCTTTGCAGAAATGCACTGGTGTCCTCTGACCCCTTCAGAGGTGAGGGATTTAGGCATTCAGGGCTGGATTGCCTCAAATATTTTGCCACAGTGCTCTAAGGATGGATCTCAGTAGACTTCAGAGGTTCTGGGTCTTTGTGACAGGCAGAACCAGCAACTACAGCATAAGCCCTTATGGCTTTGAAATGTATTCTGTAGGCACTCCCAAAAGGAAAAGTGGGCCTCAGAATACCACTGTTCGGTAGCCTTTTCCATAAGCAGTTTGCCTTGGTGGAGCATCTTGCAGAAACAGCTACTGATTATTAGGAGGGGACTAACTTAGGTGTAACAATGCTACTTCACTCTAAACAGGGGTGCCTATCATTGTGACCATGCCTTCATGCTCTGCTGTCCTTCTACAATTCAGGCTAGGTAAGATCCTATGCAAGCAGCAGAGTATAGTTTGCCAGCAGTCAAGGGCAACTGTTTGCCAGCAGTCAAGGGAGTCGTTCCAAACTTTTTGGGTCATCGTGCTTATTCAGTTAGTAATCCAAGAGCAAGAAATGAATTGTGACCAGCCTGAACTCTTCATCATGGTCTGGACATTCTGTTTGTGATTCCACACCACCAGGCTTGCTCTTGCTGGCTTCTCTTCTAGGGACTATAATCTGACTTTCAGATTTTGATACCTGCTAACAGTTTCCTGTAAGTCTGATTGGATTTCTCTTGTATCTCCCCAGATTCTTCATTGCTGCAATGCTCTCTTCCCCACCAGCCAGAGCCTCCTGCTTCTTTTGGCACAGATATCGACTCCACCACCCATATCAATTGCCTATTGTGGTCATTCTTTGCCTGCTGGTCTGGCCTTTGTGCCAGAACTGAAGTTAAAAAAAAAAAAGCACAGGTATTCACACCAAACACTTCCAAATATCGTCTGCTCCTGATTGTTTCTGGCCCTACTTGATCCCATTGTGTCTCTGTCATGGTGCTCTTCAGACCCTCACAGCTCAGGACAGCTAAAGCACACCCAGGAAGTCAGCACATACCAGGCCCACCAAGGCCCCTCTCCCCACTTTTTCAGCAAATCTAGAAACAGAGAATATTCTGAAGAAGGCAATCAGATAAGGCCCCCTTTAAAGCACAGAGGCCCAACCCACCTGTGGGAGGTCCAGCTCTGGGGCGATGTGACCAGACTACCAGCCACATTCAATAGGAACTAAGGCTGACTGCACATGCCACTCTTATCAGGCAAAGTGTGCTGCTCTCCTAGAGGCATATGTGCTAGTCCCCTGGCAAAGCACCAGAACACCTAATTCTGAACCACAATCTGCTGTTCTGAAAGAGTCAACCTCACAGACCTGAAGAGAAGGTGAGGAAGGAGAGTAGAAGGAAGAGGGGAAAGAGGTGGAAAGGAGAGAGGAAGAGAGGGAGGAAAGACTGCTGGAAGGAGGGAAGAGGGGGCCTTAGCAGAAGGGGAGGGAGAGGACAGCCAATGGGGTGAGAGGTGGCAACTCTTGCATCCTGTATAGTGAATGGTTAGTTGCTGAGGGGCAGTACCCTGAAAAGAAGATGATGAATAACTCTTGCAGATGGTGGGGCCATGAGGCAGACTTAGGGGCAGAAGGGCCCCAAAACTAGTCCCTAAGCCTAACCCTGTGGCCCCTCCAGTGAATGATTCCCTTCCTGTTCCCCAGTGCCTAGCATGGAAGAAGAGAGGAGTGGGTATGGGGTAGGGTTAAGGATGGGAAGCCTTGGCCTAAGCCCCCAGGCCACACCTCCTTTCAGTAGGAGTATCGAAATAGTTGGAACTACCTGGCAGAAAGGATGGAGTCAGGGCATTGGAGGGGATGGCAGTGCAAGGGGAGTGGAGGCTAGGCCAGAAGCTTTCCCCAGAAACCAGAGACTATGTTTCTTCTGAGCACTGGCTCATTCACTTTTGACTGGTTTTAGTTTTAGAGACACATAAAATGGGATAGGGGCGAGAGTGAAGGGAAGTAGAATGAATGAGGAGCAGCACAGCCACCATTAAACATGGCTAGTATCAGAAATAGTTGTAGTTTATGCTATTTGATTAGAAGTGCACTTTTAAAAGACTCTGTGTACCACAAATCAATCAAACTTTCTCTACCCGTCTATACTTTAGTTCTACCACTGCTGATTCAGTCCTGAGGTACTCAATTATCCCTGGGCTCTTTCTTCCTTTGGGCTCTCTTTAAAGCCCTAGAAGAACTCATCTACTAACCAATCCATTTCCCTTATGAACCAATGCACATTTTTCCCTCCAACAAAGATAAAGCAGAAGAGTAAAAAAGGTATTAGGTACTCTGGGCCCCTGCCTCCATAAGATGAAAACCCAAAAGTGTCGGTTAAAGGAGAAAGACAGGCAGATGTAGAGTGAGTGGGTCTATTAGCACATTAGAAAAGTCTCACAAAGGAAGTACTAGTGGGGACAAGGCAACAATTTTTCTATTCCTGTTCCCACCATTCCACAGAATCCTTTCAGAAGTTTCTAAACTGGGCTGGTCTCTGGTAAACCAGCCTCCGACCTGTCTTCCAGCCCACCACACGAGGTAATGATCACTATTGATGCAAATCATTCTACCACAAATCACCACCCACACTTATCTCTTCCACATAGTTAAAGCTCAAGCATGATAGAAATGCTATGAGTAATTCTAGGCACCTGCCTCTGTACAGGCAGGAATACAGCTGCTGTATCCCAGAAAAGAGATCTTCCACACCTGCTGGTCCAAAGCTAAAATGTGTTCTTCCACTGTTCTACCATACTCTGGAGGACCAGTATCAGAGCTTCCTGTCTGGGTCTTCACACTAAGGCTCCCTTTTATGGGGTAACACCTATAAAAGGAGAGCTAATGTGGACAGGGCAACAAATTTGTCTCTGCTGTTCCCATCATTTTCTTAACTGATACTAAATCTTCTTGTCTGGGCCATCTAACCAAGTGTCCCTCTGGGCTTCCTCTTGGCCACCCAGCAAGGGGAGAAGGTCTCTTGATCCATCCCACTTGATTAGTGCACCGTCACTTCTATTGGAAATAAGTCAGGCTCTGGAAAAACAGAAAAGCTGATGGTATCTCCAGTTCTAGCCTCTGTAGAGACCCTAAGTCAACTGTTCAATCTCAGTCTCTCAGACAGGAGAGGTCCGTAGAGGCCATAGGCACGTGATAGTAGAGGCCTGTGGATGAGGTTCTGGACCTCACAAAACAGCAACATTTTCTCCACTGCTACCTGCTTTCTCTGGACCAGAGCTCCCTCTAATTCTCCTTTTGGGCTGTCTTCTCACCCATCAATCAAACAGGGGGAAGATGACTCAATCTACCCCCTAATAATCAGTGCCCAACTATATCTATTGAAAATAGATTAAGCTCTAAGAAAATGGAAAAGCCGATGGTGTTTTTTGTCTGTTTGTTTGTTTGTTTTTGTCATCAACCTCCATAAAGGCACAAATGCAGCTGCCCAATCTCAGTCTATCCAAGAGAAAAGAGAGGTCTGGAAAGCTTGCAGTCTAGACTTAACAGGGCAGAGAGAAGAAAATGGAGTGGAGGAGAGTGTGTAGAGTATATTGATTCTAGGGTAAAGAAGATCAATTAATTTAGGGAAAGTTTGAATCCTTGTTTTCTGGTTTCTGCTTTTTTGCTCCTGAAAGCCATGATCACAAATCTTTCATCTTTTTACTATACTGAGTCACTGCCAAAGATTCAAGAATTAGTCTTGGCTTATTCAGTTTAGAAACCCAGAAAGCTAGTGTTCTCCTGTCCATAGTAGATTCAGCAGAAAGAGTAAAGTGTTATCTAAATCTCTCACTCTAGCCCTGTAAAGGCCCTAAGACAGTTGTTTTTATTTATAAGGGAGCTAAATAATGGAGTGAGACAGACATCTCCAAGAGCCCAGACCTGTGAGAAATAGAATCTCGACTCTACAAGACTCTAGAAAAGCTATGTTAGCAAATTGTAGTTTCATGCTCACCAACTTATTGCCCTTCTGTAATCATAGTTGTTGTAATCATACAATCTTTTCAAAGTCTTCTAAGAGATCATTTTTGAGATTATGTAAGTAACTTTGCATATTGATGTGCACCCAAACATGTGGTGTGTGTGAGAGAGAAATCTATAAAACAGTTTGTTTCATTACCCTTGTACAAAGGCAAGCTGGTTATATACTCTAAAAGACAGGAAAATTGGAGGTGGGGGCAGTCTTTTTTGGCAGCTTTTTCCCCATCCTCCCTCTGTTAACCAGCCTCAGGTTAATCTGGATATGTTTGTTTCCCAACCTCATGTTCACCATGGACCCTGAGTTAGCTAAGGGCTATAAGACTCAAAATGGCATCTGATCCCACACAACCATCCTGATAAGCAGTCTGGAACACAGAATATTCTCCCTGGCCTCATACCGCTTCAAGGAGCAGGCCTGGCCAGTCCTCTGAGGGTCTGTCAGGCATACTTGAATCCTAAACAGGAAGGAAGAATGAAAACTTTGGTTCATCTAACAAATTGCCCTGGGATGCCATCTCCTGTGTGAGGTCGGTTTGGGAGTAGTAAAAGCCACGTGTGAGGGGGACTCTCAGATGAGTCCCAGCCCTTCCTAACCTACCCTTGTAGGGAACGAGGCACCAGTGCTCTCTCCTGAGGATGAAAAGGGGCCAGTAACCTCCCTTCGACGCTAGGTGGTGCAGAGAGCTATTTACCTACCTCAGTACTTTGCTGGAAAGAAAGTGCATAATGTCAAAACTGCGAAATAGCATCGCAGAGTAACAAAAGAAAGAAAATGTGAATTGAAGCACAATTACCAATTCACAATGTCATAGCAGTTTGTTTTGCTTGTCAGGAGTCTATGGTCCACTTCTTGTTATTATCTGTGTGCTCTCTATAGCTTCAAACTATCTTTATTATTCACAGCTCTTAGCTCATCTACATGTTTGTTTTTCTAGGATTGATATTTATATTGTCTCATGGTACATGATGTTTTCTTATTCAAGTCCTCTGCAGTTCTACTAGAAATGTGTTTTAGATACCCAAATAACACTCAGTAGTAAAAATGCCACAGACATGGTCCCTAGAGCCTGAAAGTCTATCTTCAGAAAGAGAGATGTTCTGCGGGGAGCACTGCCAGGAGAGTCATTCTTCTCTTGCACCAGACTCTAAAATACTTTATATGGCCTGTGAGATGGGCAGCGCAGATCTTTTCATATTCTTAGACTACAGTGTCTTCCTGTCCCCATACCTGGGACAGTGGAAATCCCTCCCATCTGTGCATTCAGTCTCAATGCCCAGTTCATAAAATCAGCCTCGGCTTTGAGGCAGAAGGGTATATAAGGAGCTCCAGGCCAGCATTCTAGAATCAGCTTCAAGCCACCTTTCTTACTTTTGTAGCTCTACCTTTGCATTTAACTTAAACGTCTTCAACCCTACCTTTTTCTATCTTTTCTAAACTTGGGCTTGCCCGAGTCTTTTTCTTGATAATTTACAAAGTACCCCTCATTTCTCTCCCTTGATGGGGAGTTCTCTTGTTTCTCGGTGGTAAGAGAAGGTGGGTGAATCGTAGATTTGAATGTTACTGTGAGAATCTGGAAGACTTCCTGAAACACCTCGAAATCATCAATCTATGCACTCCCCATTCCATTTATCCCATCTTCTCTGACTTATATACCTCCCCTTCCTCCTAGAGTCAGTTAAGAAGCTCTAGCTGCTTAGCTTCATTACTCACCCCTCCCCCCACCATATATGGGCCTGGCCGTAGAAACCAGACCAGATCCAACTAATCAGAGCTGCCCACAAGGGCCTGGGGGCGTCCCAAGGCAGTGCCAAAGGAATCTACATTAAAGATCATCCAAGTCATTAATCAGAAAGACCAGGCTCCTAGAGAGTAGATCTTTTAAACAGCCACAGCTTCACCTAGACTGTGCACCATGGACCTTCCCAGAAAAGGGGTGCTCCAGCACAGACTCAGCAATTAGCAGCCTGAAGTCCTTGCATCTGATTTTGTCCTGCTTCCATCTCATTCTATGCTTTCTCCTTTTCTGTCTGACCTTATAAGTGGGGGGAAAAAAAGGAAATAGACCTTGCTACTAGAAAGCTCTGGATTTGAATTCTAGCTCTTTCACTTACAAATGTGTGTGAACTTAAGCAAATTTCTTTACCTTCCGAACCTTAGTTTCTTCTCCTCTAAAATACAAAAGCTTACCATCTACTTCTCAGAGCTGTCTTCAAATTAAATAAGATAACACACATGAAGATACAATATAGCACCCAGCACACAGTAGGTGCTCAGTACAATATAGCTGGTATTCTACCTCAGATCAAGCCATTGAGGCAGCACCTATTCCACCTAATGTAAGCCTAGGTGTGATCAAATGAGAGGACAAAGGAAATGCATACTCTGTGATTCATATTTGAACCTAGCAACTATTTTTATTTTGTTATCATTATTATTTTTATGGTGACATTGGTCAACGAAATCTGTTAAGTTTCAGTTGTACATTTTAACAGTAAGGCATATATATATTTACATTGTGTGTTCACCTCCCATAGTTAGATTACTTTCTGTCACCACATTTTGACCCTTTTTACCCTGTCTACCTCTTCCCTCCTTCCTCTCCCCTCCCCTACCCTCTGGTAACCGCTAGTCTATTGTCCATGTCCATGAATCTGTTTGTCCTGTTCGTTTGTTGCTTTTAGGTTTATATCCCACATATAAGTGATATGATGTGGTTTTCAACTTTTTCTGTCTGGCTTATTTTGCTTAGCATGATTATCTCAAGGTCCATCCATGTTGTCGCAAATGGCAGTATTTCATCTCTTCTTATGGCTGAGTAATATTCCATTGTATATATGTACCACAGCTAACTATTTTTATTTTAGCCAGAGCACTTCCATTCACAACCATGTGAGTTCTCTACCCCAACAAAGCTTCAGAAAACAAGCTTTTAAAAAATTGGCATGGGCCTAGGAACCCCCTTTTGAAGCTCCTTCCCATTTTCAGCCCTTCACTACAATCTAACAAGCACTGCTTGTACTGGGTGAACTCAGAAAATGGGAACTGGAAAAGCATAATAAGACCTGTATCTTAAAGCTAAATAAGTGTTGGACACAGTGTGGTCAAAGATAGGCTGAGTTATGAGCAGATCAAGGTATTCAGAAATGATTCCAGGGACACAGCCCATCTGCCATTGAATACCCCTTAGGTGTGGTTTAGTGCACTTCTTGAGAAACAAAGCATGCCTTGTATGTTTTTGAAGTAGCCAAGATAATCCAGACACCAACTTTAATTCACTCAAGTGTACAGCCCAACGTGTAGTATGACTGCTGTATCCCTAAACTGTCAAATAAAATATATGAGAATGTCCCCTAGTTTTCTAGCCTGAGATTATGGAGAGAGCATCTGCATGTGTCACTCTTCTGCTCAAAAATTTGAAAGAACTTATTGCCTGTTGAATTAGGTGCACTCTCAGCCCACAGCATATACATGTTTCCCACAAGTTAACCTCAACCTACCTTGCCAGGCTTACTTCACCTTGCTTCCTTATTCACGCCCACACTCCAACTAAGTTTATTCCCTGAACATGGCCCCAAACACTCCCATACCTGTCTCTTTGCTCTTTATTTTTATTTATGACTTCTTCCCTGTACCCCATCTTTACCTACTGAAATCTTTCAGAGTCCCCCTGAAAAAATTGGCCCTCCCGTGAATCCTTTCCTGATCCCTCAACCCTCCTCCAATTAGATGTGATCTCTCTTCCCTCTGAATCATAATATAATTTACGTTCTACCTTGCTTGTGGCATGGATTCTAGCTTGAACCTAAGCTGTGGCTTTTGCTGGGGTTCAGACACACTAGGCAACCTAGTAAATTGGGGGAATGGTGGTGAAATGGAGGGCCTCGGAGGAGGTAAATCCTTTTGAGTGGAGGAAATAAAGTATGACAGAGCAGTAGGAAGCAGTGAGTTGGAGTACAATACGATGGCTATTATCTGAATCTGCCACAGCCCACCCTCCCTGAATGCATGCCTCTGTCCTGTCCAAGGATTTATTTGTGTCATGAAAGGATTCTCCTGGCAGCAAAGGGAATGAGATCCTGACCTCTTCTTCCTAACAGCCCACTGTGGTTCAAAGGCATAAATGATGTCTAATGGCTTGGGATGGTCCCAAATGAGGCCAAATTGCAGAGAAGGAGTAAGAGGGGGGTGCTCTGAGAGAAAACTCTCCAAAAAAGGATGGGTGATCCATACTAAGACTCAGAGTCCAGGTCACTGGAGAGGTCTGGTTCAGGACATACAGTCATCCTGGACATCCCATGGATGTTCCTCAAAGGAAAGAGCTGCATCTAATCCACTAAAGAGTTAAAACCCTTAGGGGCCCAGACCATCTTTCTGTAGGACGCTTATGACCTGAGTCTGATAGAGGAAAAATGATGCCTTAAGAGACCATCTTGATGAAGATGGATCTATTCGGCATTCTATCCTGGAACCAGTTAAGCTGGCATCTTGATTGGAGCCACCTGTGTTTGATAGGGGTTGTGATTAGGAGCATGGACTCTGTAACCAGCTACCTGGGTTCAACAGCTTCCTCATGTTGGTAAGTGGGGATATTTGAATCAGTCAACTGAGAACAGCAAGTGGAACCACCTTGAAGTTAGCAGTTCTGAAGTCCATTTCAAGAGGCAACTTTAACTTGCCAATAAACTAGCAGCATGGATCAAACAAATAAAATAGAGGAATGATTCATGCATAACTGGAAGCAACTCTATAGATTCTTGAGTCTACATAAGGTGAGGAACTATTAGAACTCTTTCTAGAAATAAGTAGGTGTGTATTGGGGCTTCAATGCCATTATAATTTGATATGGAAGGATAAGAGACCTTATTTTTTTAATTGAGGTATAATTGGCATACAACATTATATTAGTTTCAGGTACAACATGATGATTCAATATTTGTATATATTGCAAAATGATCACCACAATAAGTCTAGTTAACATTTTCACCATAGATTGTTACAAAAACAACTTTTTCTTGTGCTGAAAACTTTTAAGATTTAAGGACACCTTATTTTTATTTTTTTTTTAATGAGACTTTATTTTTAATTTGCAGGCTTGTCATACCCTGCATACTGGCAGTGCCCACAGACGAGTGGTGATCACTAGAGACTGACTACCGTGCTTGGTGGAACACTGGGAAAGACTACTAGGCCTGGTAGAGTGCTGTGGAGACTGTAGGGCAGATTGTAGGGCACCTAGTGGAGCAGCAACAGTGCCAGTGGGAATATACTTGTTCATGAATGTAAAGAAGACCTTAGGAAAGACCTTGAAAAGTTAAACAATTGCCACTGACTCTAGCACAGCCTTAGTCCCAAACTACAGGTAAGACACACACACCCCATCCTTATAAGCTGCCAGAAGTGCTTGAGGTGGAGGACTTTGTAAGAAACTAAAGATCCTATTTGAGCAAGTACGTGTAGGAGCCAGAGAAATTCGGATTTTCTGGTTATTTGTGTCCTTACCTTAACTCTCTCATTAAGTTTTTTTAGGACAGGTGCTGAGTTCTATTCATCACTGCATCTCCCAAAACCCTAGTCCGGGTAAAACAGGGCAGAGACTGATGCCCAGTGGAGAGGTAGCAGTGGCAATAAGAGCAGGCTTCCCCCTATCCACTCCCCCCACCCCCCCAGCGCAGGTGACACTCTCCCGCACCATCATCCCTGGTACCAGAAATGTCTTGCTCATCTCTATCCCCTAATGGCACCTAGCCCAGGGCTTACTATTTTTTTACCCAGTTTTCAGTTTTCTTGAGATATGATTTACATACCATGAATTCACCTATTTTAAGTGTACAGTTTGAGTTTTAATAAATTTATAAAATCACACAACCATCATCACACCACATCATTTTAGAAAATTTTCATCATGCCCAAATTTTCTCTTGTGTTCCTTAACAGTCATCCTTGCCTTAAGCTCCAGACCCAGACAACCACTGATGTGCCTTCCTAGTTTTACCTTTTCTAGAAATTTCATTTCAAAGAGTCATAGGGCGTATCTACTATCTTTCATTGAATGTGTTTGAGATTCATCCTTATTGCAACGTGTCAATATTTTGTACTTATTTGGGATTAGTGACCAGTCTAAAACTCTTAAAAGTTTAGTGTTAATATGTAGGAAAACCAAACCTTTCACTATTCCAATTTTACAGTGAAAATGAGAGGGGAATAATAAAAATTCATTTAATCATTTGTGTCTCTGATAATATGCAATTTCCAATTTGCAAGCGTTACCATTTTTATTTGCGACAATTCCTACAACAAATTACAGATCATGAAAGGGTTTCATGTTGCTAACTAAATAGCCACAGAATGTTAATATTTATGTCTCATAAAAAAGTAAAACTGATAGCCAATGAACTAGATTAAAAAATAGTTTATTTCTTTTTATTGCAGTATCATATTCCACTGTATGGATAAGCCATAATTTGTACACACACTTGCTGACCAATGGACATTTAGGTTGTGTGCAGTTTTTTTTATGAATAACGTTTCCATATACATTTTCATACAAGTCTTTATGTGAATATATGTTTTCACTTATCATGGGATACCTAGGAGTGGAATTGTGGTGCCATACAGAAGTGTATGGTCTTTATTGATTTGAAACATCTTAATAGGCATTAACATGTAGGAGGCTGAAAATAAACCCTGAAAGAACGAAAATTATAATAAAAGAAAGATTACTGAGAAGAGAGGTAGAAATACACTGAGATAAATTCATCTACTTCATAATTTGTACCTCAATATTCAGGAATCCTAAACATTTTGTCTGCTGCAAATCTGCCTCAATCTGTTATAATTGTAGAACTTCGCATTGACCACAGCATGCCATGTTAGGCATGTGTGGGTGGCAAGTACAGTGATTTGGGTATATAAAGGCACCTAAATCTGAACGGCCTCCATGATTGTCCACTTTTAGGGAGCCATTAAGTTTAATCATGACTAGGATTTGCTTTAACAAAGAATTCCACTTAAAAGATTCCATTGGAATTTCT
The DNA here is from genome assembly GCF_000151845.1 of Pteropus vampyrus. NCBI lineage: Eukaryota > Metazoa > Chordata > Mammalia > Chiroptera > Pteropodidae > Pteropus > Pteropus vampyrus. The sequence continues at coordinate 732,583 of NW_011889253.1, forward strand.
GCTGTTTATAGAACCTACCATTACATTGCATTTATTCTACCTGGTCTCTGCAGAGGCCATTCTGAATAGTAATCTCCCCTTGAAATATAAAACAGTATCAATAAAGTTTTGGGATAGGAAATTATGAGGGAGAACAGAGAACTCTATGACAATAGGAATCACTGTTACATAGATCTAAATACACCCACAAGTCAAATTGTATCCTCTTAAAATTGATCTAACCCAATTAATTAATAACAAAGAAATCCATCTTGTTTCCCAGCATAAGAGTGTAGATATATATATAAAGAAATCTCTGTACTTAGAAACTTATAGAAATTCTGGTTATTCATTTTTCAGTTCTCAAATATACAAATAGAATTTGTGCTTGAGTCATAGGTAAAAAGTTTATCCATTTCGTCTTTCTCTTATTAAAAAGATCACCCCCTCAAGCACCCTGGGTGATCTGAGCATAGGTATCCAAGAGTTCACTAGATCTGGTTTACCAGGGAGTGAAAAATATAGGGAGCATTTTTGAAGTATCCATCACATCACAAAATTCCTTTTTCTTTAATGAAGAGCCACAGAAATATCACTTCGACCTCAATATCAGAAAAAGCCATGCTTCTCTTGAAAAACTGGATTGTTTTCATATTACATAAGTGATTCTCAGAGTGTGGGCCCTAACCAGCAGCATCAGTATCACCTGGGAACTTGTTAGAAATGCAAATAATCAGGCCCCACCCTGAGACCTACAAAGTTAGAAACTCTGGAGGTGAAACCCAGGAATCTGTGTTTTGATAAGCTTTCCTGGTGATTTCACATGCAAGCCAAAATTTGAGAACCACTGTCTTGTGTAACTGATGGCTGAGAACCTCAGAGCCATATTTGCAGTCTCTTTCTAGCAACTATTTTCTAATCCCTCTCCACACCACTTTAGAAGCAGAAAAAGGTTTTCAGCACTCTTGGATCCCCAGCTCCTTGGAGATTTAACAAAGATATTATCGACACTAAGTGTGTTGGACTGAACCAGGAAACCCAATTTCAGAACATTGATAATTTACTTGTTCAATATCCAATACTTTCTTCAAGTTAAGGGCTACATTAGGATTGTATGACAACTGCTTAATCTATAGCCGAATAGTTAGTTGGTTTCGAAAACCTTGGATGATAATATTGATCAATTATACACCAAAAACGAATAAACGAAAAAACAAATTTCATCATTTTGTATAGGCTAAGTGCCCTGCAACTTTAACTACAAAAGATTACTAGACATGGTTATGTTTTGTGGGTAAATTATAAGGCAAAAGAAGTAGATATAAAAGCACATGCATTTAAACTATCATGATTTGCTTGTTAGCCTGAAAATCTCTCATTCTTTAATAAAACATGCAGAAAACCTAAGTCCACAATGCCAAATGAGAAAATATGTTTCACTGTCAAGAAATGAATGTTTTTCAGCTCTTATCACTGATTTTTAACCTTTCAGAACCCAAAGACAATCCATTTCACTTCAGCTATGCAGTATTTGTGCCACCTTGCATAAGATACTTTCTCCCTCTGACCCTTATGTCTGCCTCAGAAAAAAACAGAGAATTTGATTTCATCATCTCTAAGGTTGCTTTCATCTCTGATATTCTAGGATTCTGGAATCCCAGATATAAGAACACCGCTGCTCCAGCAGCACCCCGGCATCACTACTCTCTCCTGACCTCTCCTGACCAGAAGGAAGAAGGAGTAAGAAAGGCAGGATGGTGGCTGCAGCCTGATAAAAAGCATGCCTGAGATCTTTGGAATCCAGATGATTTTGGAAATCACACGCAGGGTTGGTTTCCAGCTATGTGGCCATTAGTCAAGGTGTGAACTGGGAGATATTCTTTGCTAAACAATATGCGGGAATCCCAGAGAAAGTTTTGTCATTAGTTTTGTGACAAGATATGAACCATATAGGGCCATTTTCTGTAGAAATGATCTACAGAAAGAGCCAGCCCAGTGCATGAAATTATTTATGTATATATACTTAAAAACTAAGGAATTTGGAGTTATCCAAACGATCCCCTTCCTCATTCCCACCAAAATCGTTATTTAGTTGAGCAATCCACACTCTGGAAATAATTTCATAAAGAGTAAAGGATAGATGTGGTTTAGGAGGCTCAAATTAACCAGATAATTGATTCAATTTATCCAATTCACTTTCCCTGAAGAATTTATTGCACGTATTCTGTCAGAATAAAGAGCAATCTTTTCCCCTCCTGTTCATTTGCTGCTTTTCATTTTACTTCCCAGACTAATTTTGATATAGATATATTTATAAACAGCTTACTACAAAAAGTTTCTCCTAGCTGAGAGATTATCCTTTGGATATGATCATTTCAGAGAACATTTCATAACAGGTTATATTATTAAATGCCTTCGAACTACTGGCTTCCCACTCCCAAACCATCCCCCACCCCACATACACACACATAAATCACACACATTTTCTGTAACAAGGGGCTTTTCTTGCTGGTACTAATGTAACTGTCTTAATTTTCTGCTTCCTTCAGTTGATGTAAACATCATCTACATGCCCATCATCTCTGGAGTAACCTATGGCATCCTCTCACTTGAAAAGAATGATTTTCATTCTTATAAGTCCTTTTGTGTCAGAACCTCAAGCTGTGTTCTGTTATTTTGTTTTGTAACAAGGCAGGTTCATTTCAATCATTTAAAGAGAGAAACCTTAAATAGCATTTTAAAAATATATGATATTAAAACAGACAAACAGTAAAAACTGCTTTATGAGGACATTTAGAGACAAAGGAACTGGTGTTTTGCCTGGATTTTTCATCACTTAAAGGTTGGTTAGCTATTGTACAGTGCAGCCCCAGTAATATGCACAAAGCTGGGAATTACCATGTGTCAGAGCTAGGCAATAAGCCCAGGTCACTTGAATTATCCCTCATTGGAAGTGACATCAGCCCTGTCAAAATGTGAATGATTTGTTGCTTCGGTGCCTTGCTGATATGAAATCTAGGGGAGTGGATTCAAGTTTGTGCTTCAGAAGACACATACTTATTTATCATGTAAAAGAAAGTGCATTAGACCACATTCTGATTGCAGAGAAATGAATGAGTTCCAGCAGAAAAGTGACAAGATCTATATAGATCTTTCGTGGTTAGATATGGAAACAGAGTGATTCTAATTAACAATAGGTATTATTCTATACTATCTAGGTATTCATAAGATTCCCCAACAGGGAAGAACAAGCAACTGCAGAGCATTTCCCCAACCCCCCTCCTTCTGTCACTGAAACATCAATAAAACTCCTCCACCTCCCACTCTTCAGTGCCAGATCCGTAAGCACTTAGCCAAGCATGCTGGGAGACACAGAACAACTGAAAGAAAGGAGTATCTGGATGTCTTGAATTTGCTTGCCATTCTGCTCTGTTCCGCTACCATCTCATTACTAGACGTGGGCATTAGACGTGGCAATCAACTACACTTTAACTGAGCAGAAGAAATATTAAAGGCATAGTCTTCAGAAGAAATGCCTCAAAGACAGCCTCAGTCACCTAATCAGACTTTAATTTCAATCACAAATGATACAGAATCATCCAGCTCTGTCGTTCCTAATGATACCAAAAATAAAGGATGGACCAGAGACAGCTCTCCAGGAATAGAAGCATTGTGTGCCATCTATATCATGTATGCTGTGATCATTTCAGTGGGTATCCTTGGAAATGCTATTCTCATCAAAGTCTTTTTCAAGACCAAATCCATGCAAACGGTTCCAAATATTTTCATCACCAGCCTGGCTTTTGGAGATCTTTTACTTCTGCTAACTTGTGTGCCGGTGGATGCAACTCACTATCTTGCAGAAGGATGGCTGTTCGGAAGAATTGGCTGTAAGGTGCTTTCTTTCATCCGGCTCACTTCTGTTGGTGTATCAGTGTTCACGTTAACAATTCTCAGCGCTGACAGGTGGGTTTCTTTTCTGTTGTATTTGCCAGGATGTGAAATGAAGCAAAAAGAAAGAAAAGCTTGTACTTAGCATATACTTGCTATGATTCTGCTTTTCTCATGCTCTGTAACCTGGGTGTAAAACTAAAAAATCAGGGGGCATTTTAAATAAAAGTTGGTGTAAGAATGTTAAAATTCTTGTGTTAGCATCAGAGGAGAGGTTAAAATTGTGTGCTTTGGGGATAATGTATTCTCTCTGAAGTGTAATTGTTTGCTTGAAAGAATACGTTCCCCCTGCCCCCAGTTTATTAAGACAAATTGTTCCAGGTGTAAAAGAAAAACAATTCATATTTTATACGTTAGTGCAGCCTAGTGGTGCAATTTTGTCAACCTTAAAACATCAGCCTAAGTGTGAAATTGACCATGTATGCATTATTGACTGCCGGGAACAATGAGAAAAAGATACATGCATCTAATTTATTTGAAATTCATTGTATTAATTAATGACAGAAAATGGTGAGGTTTTCAGCTTCCTGGTAACTCAGCGTAATGTCATCACTTAATTGTATTTGTTTTCTCTATAGGCATTCAATGAAATTCTCAATTTCCCGAGAAATAAATTAATTGTGGTTGACTTTTAGAGCTCTATATATAGAGCATGTGAGAACCTCTGGCAGTCAGGGTGTTAAGGCTCTCTTAGGATATTTTCAGTCTAAGTACTGTGTCTATTGTAGAATGATAACTGAAAGCATGAGAAAATTGAGTCTCTAAATGTTAAAAGTGGTGCTTAAGAAAGGCTGCAAGAAGCCTGTAAGTAATCAATGTCTGGCAGTACCTGAAGGAATAGATTCTTCAAATTCTGGAATCTGAAAGAAGGAAAAGCCTTCCCTGTGTTTTTTAAGGATCTTTGCTTTGCCTGGTTTTATATTCTATTTAAGGGTAGACTTACTTAAAGGCTGTAGATTTTAAGGTGGATTCGTCACAATAAACAAGCATCTTTACATGGGCATGGGGCTTCCAATTTCACTCTTGCCTTGCCCTGCCCTAAATCTACCTCCGGATCGGCTTGGGCAACAACTTAGCACTTTTGAACAGGAAAGAAATTAATCCTCTTCTCTTTACTCCATACACTCATGGAATTCTTTTTTAGGAAGGTTGATGACTGCTCACTCATGAAGAAGGGAGAATTAGGTTTAACATCAGTCACTTGTACAGAAAGGAAAGCTTTTAGAACACAAGAATTATTCTCAACCACACACGAAATCACACCGAAAAAAAATGTACTTGTCCTAAATAGAGGACTTACATATAAAATTATAAAATTGCAAACCTGGAATATATCTCATATTGGTGAATAAGGGAAGAGGTGATTAGCATAAATAAAAAATACTGGGGTGTATTATGTGTATTTGAAACCATAACCAATTCCAGTTAATTGTTAGCTTGGTTATATACATTCGAATAGGAGGTAAAACTAGATGACCGCTTCTAACCCTAAGATTCTGTAATTCCCACATTTGTCTGACTTTTGCCTATGCTTATGTGTTTTTAGATACAAAGCAGTTGTGAAGCCACTGGAGCGACAGCCCTCCAATGCCATCCTAAAGACCTGTGCCAAAGCTGGCTGCATCTGGATCATGTCTATGATAATTGCTCTACCAGAGGCTATATTTTCAAATGTATATACTTTTCGAGATCCCAGCAAAAATATGACATTTGAATCATGTGCCTTTTATCCTGTTTCTGAGAGGCTCCTGCAAGAAATACATTCTCTGCTGTGTTTCTTAGTGTTCTACATTATTCCACTCTCTATTATCTCTGTCTATTATTCTTTGATTGCTAGAACTCTTTTCAAAAGCACCTTGAACATACCTACTGAGGAACAAAGCCATGCCCGCAAGCAGGTATGTATTAATCAGGACTCATATGTGAATTTAGAAAGTGAAATTCCTACTTTACCACATGTGAGCAAGAAATACAATAACAGTATATCACTTTCGTTATGGTCATGGACTGTGGAGTCTGTCAGACACAGAATTTAATTCCAGCTCTATCACATACTAGCTGAGCAATTTTGAGCAGGTTATTTAACCTCTCTGAGCCTGATTTTCCTTATCTGTAAAACGAAGATGGGGACTGGATTGTGTGTGTGTGTGTGTGTGTGTGTGTGTGTGTGTGTGTGTGTGTGTGTGTGTGTAATGATTAGCATAGTCCTTGGTATATAGTAAGCATTCGACAAATGGTAGAACTAATATTAGAAAGGGGACAGCTGAAGTTTGAGAGTAGTCAAAATTATTTACCCCACGGAATAGTGAGAAACACTGCACGAGGTGAGACTATAAAGTCTCTTTTGTTTTAGAAAGTATAACACAATGATAGAAAAACACAGGATGATAGAACTGGCAAAAGCCATAACATTATTTAATGCAAACCAATCACTTACACACCAATGAATAAACTGAGGTCTCCAGGGATGAAATGCCAGTGGGAAGAGAACACAGTGACTCACAGAAACTTGTTTAAGACTATTGCAAGAGCCAGGTGTGCTCTCCTCTTATAAATATGAACAGAATAAAAAGACTATTGCAAAAACATTGTTCCACTTGATTTTTAAAAGCCTAACAGGATTTCTATATTTCTTGGGAGAAGAAGGATGATTCTATTCACCTCTTGATCAGTACTTGAAGAGCTCAGTGCCTTTTTTTCTTTTTTGAGATGGTCCATTTTTAGTTCAATGGTGGTGCTCATGAGGCTAAAGTTGCACATTTAATGCCCACGTGAAGAGTTATCTTTGCTCTATCTGTGACCACAGGCAATGTTTTCATCTGGTTTATTTCTCTTATTAATAAGTGTAAGTAATATTATTTTTACATAGGAAGGAGACACATGTTTTTATTCCTTTGACTATATAGTTAGTATTCCTATAGATTAAAAATAATTTTTGGTACCAACTTGGCAACTTTCATAAACCTCAGAAGAATATTTTAACCTAGTCAGCCTCTGCTGTTATGGTGAAACAGTCTCGTATCTCTATTTTTAATTAAATTAATTTTTTTGAGAATTCTATAACACTCCTTGAGATAATTGGAGACATCCTAGAGTACCTCAAAACCAGGGGTGGGAGTTTCTAAATTAGAGCTAATGAGACCAAGATCATGGGTTACCATGCCAATTAATTTGCTGTATTCTATAGCCACAGGCTGCCTTCCCACACATCCCAGTCAGTTATTTCGCAACCACATATTCAAGGGAACACCAGCTTGTTAACTGTAAATTTCTATGAAAATCTAGAGAATGGCTTTTTAAAATCTCTGCCAGCTAAATGATTTTCTCCTTTTGCCATTATTCTTCCCTCTTATAGATTGCGTCCCGGAAGAGAATTGCCAAAACAGTGTTGGTGCTTGTGGCTCTGTTTGCTCTCTGCTGGTTGCCGAATCACCTCTTGTACCTCTACCGCTCATTTACTTATCAAACCTACGTGGACTCCTCTGCCATTCATTTTGTTGTCACCATTTTCTCTCGGATTCTGGCTTTCAGCAATTCTTGTGTAAACCCCTTTGCTCTTTACTGGCTGAGCAAAACCTTCCAGCAGCATTTTAAAGCTCAATTATTCTGTTGCAAGGCAGAACTTCCTGACCCTCCTTCTGCTGATACTCCTCTTAACCACCTGGCTGTGATGGGAAGGGTCCCGGGTGCTGGGAGCACACAGGTGTCTGAAATCAGTGTGACATTGTTCACTGGGTGTAGTGTGAAGAAGGAAGATGATAGAGTCTAGCTTTTAAATTAAAAATGGCATTTTTCCTCCCAGAGTGTGTATACAATTCTGAATTGTGCATAGGTGTATGGTGTCAGGATTTTTGTTTGTGAATTGTGTTGAAATCTTAGGAGTGAAGGGCCCTTACAAGTAAAAGACAAACCATGATTTTCTTCAACGCATAAACATTAACGTTATTTGGCTTTCTAAATAAAATGAAGTTTCACTTTCCAGGTGTAGAAAGACACGTTTATATATGTCAGTTGGTCCTAAGGTAGGTTGCATAGGAGACAAGGTAAAATAAACAAGATGACACTTAAAAATCTAATTTGTTTCCATCACATCAGTAATGCTTCTAATTTCTCATATACTCCTGTGATCTGCATAAAACTGTGTTTGTGTTTATTATGTGGTGTAAACCTAGAGATTATATGTTACATATGAAAAAGGGATCAAAAACATCTCTTCTGCACTTTTCTTAAAAAACAAAGTTCTAAAAAATAAACCTTCATGGGTATTTTTTACTGCTCTTTTCCATTAATCTCTATTCCATTATAACTAAAGCTTTGCAGTTGCAATGAAAATGTTTTCAGGTCAGCGAGAATAAAGCAATGAGTCAGGATCAGGGGCAAGGAGCTTATCTTACTGGGTCAACACTGACTGACTGACTTAATGTAGTTCTACTTACAACCACCATTGATTGATAATTGGGCAAGGTTCCTTTCACACATATGGTGAAGAACTTGCCTTATTTACAGGCAGAATAAGTGGCTACGTTTATGGTGTCATTTGAGGGCCCCAGAGAAGGACTCTTGTCAAAAATCTGCATGCCCGAAATTCCTCCTTTACGGAAATTAATTTCTTTCTGGTAAGCAGTGCCCTCTTTCTAAAAAATGCAGAAGTACCACATGAAATCTCTAACACCTGGATTTGCAGTTGTTATCAGATTATCTTCCTGCTTGACTTCATTAAACTGGATGGGGTGCCTAAGTCCTGTAAGAGTATGACCTAATTAATTTCTGCCCTTGGAAATCTGATGGAAGGTTCTGGTTTCCTCTGCTCCTACTTGCTAACACTATAAGCTTGTTCGTAATTGTTATTTAAAACAACTGTTGTCAGTAGACATCAGATTTAGATTTGTGGTTTCAGAAAAAGTTTTCTTAGGGGCAATTTAAAGCATATGTTTGGTACTAGAGATAGTTAAATTTACATTTTCTAAAACTTGATTTGGGGGTGTGCTTTTGGTAGTTTTGAGCTTTCTTTAAATGGCTTGTGTAGTTGTGAACTTCCGCTAATGGTGTGGCTCCAAAAGGGGATATATATCAACACTAGACTTTACATTTCTGTAAAACTGGTTTATTTAAGTAGGGGTGTCAATATTGTATTAGCATTGTTTTAAGATGGACATTGTAATAAGTGGGGAAAAACAAATAAATATTAAAGTTTCAAATGACTGTGTAACTTTATATTCTAAAAACAATATAAACAACGACTATAACTGAGAACCCATTTTAATCCCCCAATTTAAATTATTTTCAAGTCACAAAGCTCCCAAATATTTTACTATTTTCTTCACTCTGGGTAAAAATTACATCTTTACTCTCCTAAGCATAAAATTTTAGAGATAACTTGATAAAAGTACCAGATAAAAAAGCCGAGAGAGCCTTTTAGAAGTGAATAAAACTAGAGCTCTAGAAACTTGCATTTTCTTTGTTCTAATTAATCCCAAGGTGAGTTAAGGATCTAATATAAAATAATTCCCTAGTTTTATAGGGCATCAGCCTCTCATCCAGAGTTAGAGAATTGAGATTAAAATTCATGGCCTTGTTTTGATTTTTTTTGGAGGGGATGGTCTTTTTTAAAACAGATTATCCTTGTCAGGACTAACCTTACAAGTAGGCCTCAATATCCACACTTTTGCACTGCCTATCGTGGGGCTAGAAATGTTACCATGAAAGATTTCTTATCTTTGGAGAGGGTCCTAATTGTGGTTAGAGGTGAGACACATGAAAAACAAATTTTGTATACTTCTCAATTTTGCTCATGGTCTGCCCTGACCCAGGCTGAGAATGATGGACCATAATAATATGCTACAAAGCAGGAAAACAAAGTCATGAACTTAGTTATAACCAAAATGTCCAATGGGCAAGTGTTTGTCATTGATGTTGAAAGCATCACAAAACATTTAACACTGGCATCTCTACTGAAAATAGCAAATGTGGGCCTCATAGAGACAATTGCATTGTTTAAAAAAACAACTGTCCGGTCTCATGGTTAAACAGAATGCCATTGTAGGTACGAATGTGCTTAACTCCCACCTCTACTGCTCCACTATTATGGTGACTCAGTGACCCTCTATCACTGTGTCAGCTTCTCCTCTCACCTCTGGGGAACTTCACAGACCTCTGTTCTACTTATTACCTTTCCTACAAGGGCCTGCTGGCTTCTGTGCTACTCTGATCATGTCCCTGTCTGTTCCATACTCATTTCTCTCACTGGGAGAGGCCCTTATTGGCTCAATTCATCAAATTCAGTCTAGAATGCAGTTACCCTGCCAGGTCACTTCACAGGCCTCTGGACAACCTTTGGATCAGGGTGGCTGGGCCGCATGGGACCTTTTGACCACCTACTCAGAGGGGCCTGTGGATTACAACAGGCACTCAGAGTGTCATGTCCAGAGCTTTGTAGCTATTATCACCTATACTGAAACCTCACTTAGGAATGAAATGGGAGCCCAATAACACTTTGCTGAAAACCGATATACACTATTTTTGTTGCAGAAAAGTTGCAAAAATCAGATCGTCAAGAAACCAAGCAGCACTTGGAGCTGGAGAACTCAGCCTTGTTGCAGAAAAGTTGCAAAAATCAGACCAGCGAGAAACCAAGCAGCACTTGCAGAGTTGGAGAACTTAGCCAGTGGTCCCAGAGGAGCTAGCGCTCTGAAGATCTGAGCCAGGAGCTCAGTTGCAACATCGCTTACATAGAGCTTACTTGGCATGGGCTAACTGCTTCATTTGTCCTCAGATGGTTACAAAGCCCGGGAGTTGCTATGGGTTGCAGGCAGTTATAGGCAGTTACAAAGAGCGGGAGTTGCTATGGGTTGTAGGCAGTTACAAAAAGTTACAAAGAGCGGGAGTTGCTATGGGTTGTAGGCAGTTACAAAAAGTTACAAAGAGCGGGAGTTGCTATGGGTTGCAGGCAGTTACAAAGAGTTACAAAGAGCGGGAGTTGCTAGAGGGTACAGGCAGTTACATTTGTTGCATAGACGGAGCAAGCCAACGGTCGGATGAGATTTTAGTTACTTTTGAGTAAGGCCTATGCAGCAAGCATATCTACGGAAGCAGAACAAAGAGCAGATTAGCTTTTTGAGAGCAAATTTCTCTTCATTTTTGCATCCAGGAAGAACTATTTAGCAATGCTTAAATGAACTTACTAAAACTCATGTTACCTATATTATAAAAATGCATGCAAATTCAGTCCTCCAATAGTTCCCAGCACAAGAACTTCATTAAAAAAAATGTAACTGAAAAAAAAAATCTACCAAAAAACTAAGATACTATTTAAAAATTGTTGTTATGGTGGAAACCATATTCACACAGCTGGTATTTGGGGAGTTAGAATTTTCTAGAACCCATACTCAACCGCTAAGTTAGAAGCAAAGGAACAGTAGAAATCATTTCTTCTTGGATGCTCTTCCCCATCCTCAAGTCTGGGTTATGAACTTTATATTTACACATAATGTGTTATTTTTAAAGGAATTAATACTTCTAAGTGCTTGGCACTTAGCAGGAACTCAATGAATATCCGTCCAATTAAAAATTATAGATGTCTTCCTTTTTAGTGATATGTGTACTTTCTGGAAAAAAGTTGAGGTGAAAAGCATTCCGTGTTTTTTGAAAAATAACAAAAACTGTAAGGTTATAACTGATGATTGGATAAAGATGTTACATATATACAGTGGAAAATTACTCAGCCATAAAGATGAAATAACGCCATTTGCGACAACATGGATGGATCTTGAGATAATCACGCTAAGCGAAGTACGACAGAAAAAACTGAGAAACATACGATTTCACTCGTATGTGGCATATAAAGTGAAAGCAACAAACAAGACAAACAAAAACTCCGACACATACAACTTTAGCGGTTACCAGAGAAAAGCTGGAGGGGGAAAGGAGGTAGAGAAGGGTAAAGGGGTCAAATATATGGTGGCAGAATATTTGATTTTGTTGAACACACAATGCAATATACACATGATGTATTATTAAAATGTACACTTCAAATCTGTATAATTTTATTAACCAAGGTCACCCCAATAAATTTTTTAAAAACAGCAAAATAAACCAGTAAAGCTTGGATATTTATGTTTCAGATTTGGAGCTTAAGCACCTATGAATCACGGAGTACAAGCAAAACAGCAGGCAATTAACTGCTGCCGTCTCTCCCTTTCCACACAGTCCATCTCCAGCCTGAGGAACCGAGGAAGGTACCAGAGAGCTAAAGCAGGTGCCTGAAGAACAGAAAAGGTTGGTCTTTCCACCCACCGCTCCGTCTTTAGTTCGCTCACTCACTCACGAGACATCAGAACCCATGCTAGGAGCTTAGGCTACCAAGATGAACCAGAGCCGGTGCCTACCCTAAGGAACCGAAAGAAAGAAGACACGTTTCCCACGTGGAGGAGGGACCCTTGGAGGTGGGGCCTTTGGGCAAAGGAGGAGCGGCCTCTTCTCAGCAAGACAAACCTGTTCCACCCGCCCCATTCACCCCCCCCAAAATGGCGGCGTCGGGAACCCGCCCGCCAGGTGCAAATATTCCCACGCCTTCGGGCTGCCGCTCGGCCCCGCTCCTGCCCTGCCCGCCTCGGGCCGGCTTCTCACACTCCTGGCCAGCCCGCGTGGGCGCCGGTTCATGGCAGCCGCGCGCCCCCTAGCGCCCCGCCCCTTGGGCTCCGCGCCGCAGGTCTGCGTCGGCATTTGTTGACGCCATTGTAGGCGTGTCGGCGCGACCTGCGACGTCTCGACGTGCCGTCAATGGCGACTGCGTCCGTCTGAGCGGGCCTCTGTTTTCAAGTCATTTCCTGCCGCTGCCGCGGGAGCTGCTTTCGCCTCAGTACCGGGCGGTGGCGGCGACGGCGGCGGCGGCGCGCGCGCGCGCTCCCACCGCGCCCTGGATCGAGCAGTGGCGCTGAGACCCGGTGGGGCGAGCCAGGTGGGCGGCGGCGTAGCTGGGCGGGGAGCATCAGCGCGCGCGCGCGCGCGCGGCCGCTGTGTGGCCGGACCTCCCGGGGGCTGCTGGGGCGCCACGGGGAGGCGCGCCGGGGGGCGGTGGAGCACGAGCCGAGTGCAGCAGACCTCATTTTCTCTGTTCTCCAGCCTCATTTCGGCTTCTCAGCTCGCCTGGACCCTGTCTCTGGGCTAAGTAGCAACATGAGCGACAACTTAGATGGAAAGGACGACTTTGATGAGCAGTTGCGAATGCAAGAATTGTATGGAGACACGAAGGACGGAGACATCCAGAAAGATCCCGGCGGAGCAACCGGTTCTTTTGGGCAGCAGCCAGATGACACCCCCTACGAGTGGGACCTGGACAAGAAGGCTTGGTTCCCCAAGGTAAGAGTGTGTCACTGATGCCACTGCAGAGCCGGCCCAGCTGGCCAGCCTCGCGGGGCGCTCCTTGTACGTTTTCTTTGGGAAGTCCTGGGTTAGAGCCCCCACGGGTAGTGACGTTTGTTGTTGTGTCCATTGCAGAACCGATATGTAAAGGAACGAAAATCTTTAGGGAGATGTCTTTAAAGTAATTTAATTCTTTTTTCTATGCCTTATTATTTTTCATCCGTGAAGGTCACAATTGGTTATTACTCGGTAACTGCTTTTTATTGCAAAAAGGAGAAACACCAAGAGCAAACTTAGTAGCTGTTACTCTCAGGGAGCCAACGTCACTTATCCTAGGAATTCAAATGTTTAGCTTATATACTATGTGCAAAATGCAGCTTCTTGATTAAAAAAAAAAACTAGTCAGTTATGTCTTCACTTATTGAACTTTATCTGCACCTCTTTACTTTCCTATTAAGTTTTGTCCCTAGACACACAAGCTTGAATCATATAACCACACATATATGACTAGAGGTGCACAGAATATGGATGGAAAAGATCTGTATATATTTGTTTAGAGTACTTGAAAATCGTTAAGTATTTTATTTCAGCTTGGAAGTAAAATAACCGGTGTTAAATTTGATTCTGTAAACTTTTCCATAAAAGTACCATTAATCAAAATCGCATATGGGCAGGAAAAAGGATACCAATAGCACACTAATTGACATTCAAGCCTGTGATAACTGTCTCCATTGTATAATTTGACTGTTACTTTAAAAATCCTTTATTTCAACATATTTCTTTCCCATTTGGTGTTTATATTTTCCATTCCCTCCAAATTGTTAAATTTACTACAGTTGACTCTTGAACAACATGGGTTTGAACTGTGTGGGTTCACTTGTACATGGATTTTTTCCCATCTAATAAACAGACGACATAAAGTCACATAACAATAAATACAGTACAGTACTGTAAATATATTTTTCTTAAGATTTTCTTAACATTTTTTTCTTTAACTTTATTGTTAGAATATAGTATATAATGCATGTAATATACAAAATATGCATTAATTGACTGTTACCGGTAAGGCTCTGGTCAACAGTAGGCTATTCGTAGTGAAGTTTTGGGGGAGTCAGAAGTTATATGTAGATTTTTGACTGAACCCCCTGTGTGTTGTTCAAGAGTTCAGCTGGTACTGGTAGTGCCAGCTCGAGTGCAGATTTGTTTTGTTCAGACTTCTGCGTACTTTTAACAATAGTCTGATAACAGAATAATTTGTGACGCTTATCTTTTTATGTTATGGAGGCCCATACATCTTCAAACTTTGAGTTAAAAATTTTAACCATTCCTCTGTGTCCTAACATTGATTGGTATGAAGATAAAACTGCATTTCTTTCATTGTGCAATTGTGCTTTTTCCCCTAAAGCCAGGAGGGTAGATGTGAGTTGGATTTGTCCTTAATTTGTTATGACACTAAATGATGTGGTTTAATTCATGATAAAGTTAAAACAAGCATTTAGTTTTACTATTGTTAGCCCCATTTTTTATACACCAAAATTCCACTGTGGTTTGATTCATGATAAAGTTAAAACAAGCATTTAATTTTACTATTGTTAGCCTCATTTTTTATACACCAAAATTCCATTATGTGTGTTCTCTGTGTACAGATATTTAAAGTTAGTGTACGTATACTTTTGTGCATTTATATAGTTAAAGAAATGTTGATTCTATTGTTAGATTACTAGTTGACTATTGGTTTTTACTTTGTTTTATTGTTATCTGGTACTTCTTTTGTTATATGTACTTGGAGCCTTAGTTAAATAGACTGTGGAGAGGTAGTAACTTATAAATGAAACAACTAGAAAAAATGCCAACATCATTTAAAATGCCTTCTCAGTCTTTTGTGTTGATCATCCAGGTACCTGTGTCTTATTTTCTTAATCATTTTATTCACAATTTTCTATATAAGGTGACTATTCTTGCATTTATAATTTATTACTACAACCATTATCCACTTCTATATTAAGCTGTATAACCCAATAGACTGTAATTTAGCACAGTATAAACTTTTTACAGAAGGAAATCATTTTTAATTTCTCTGTATGTGTGTGTTGAATTTCTTGTTCAGATCACTGAAGATTTCATCGCTACATATCAGGCCAATTATGGCTTTTCTAATGATGGTGCGTCTAGCTCTACTGCAAATGTACAAGATGTCAGTGCTAGGCCCATAGAAGAACCTCCACAAAGAAAAACCCCTGAACCTACTGATCCCAAAAAGAGGGGAGAAAAGAGAAAGGCTGATTCAGGCAAGTGGATTTAACTTACAAAACATGAGTATAAAAATTTAAAATGTGTGTGTGTATATATAGTTACTTTTTAGAGAATTTTAATGGCTTCGAAGGAATCATAGAGATGAGTTTTTAAAAATTATATTTGGGTTCATATGTTGGCTCTCACACTAATTTGTTGTGGGCATTGGGTAGGCTGTTTCAGTTGTGTGCCTCAGTTGCTTCCTTTGCAAAATAGAGCTATTATTAGGGGATTATCAGAAGTTCTGTTTGTAAGGTTATTATTTTATACTTTCTGAGTTTAATTAAATTGAACTCAAGTCAGTTTTGCTTCAGCTCGGCCATGTCTAACAGTAGATTGGAGTTAGAAGCAACTTAATGCCAAGGCCTAAAGTCAATGCAAGGATGAGTTTTTTTTAAAGGTAGTATTAAACCAAGATAAACTAGCTCTTTTTTCAGACAGGGCTCTGAAACTAATTATCTGTTAAAAGATCCAAATACTTTGAAAGCTGGACAATTGTTTGAGTGTGTCTTGTTCTAAGGGTAAGAAAAGTTCCTTGGAAGTTTTGCGAAACTGCCACATTGTCAAGATTTCATAATGTGACTTTTACCTTTTCTTGCATGTGTTTTATGTATTCATTTTGATTTTTAGGATGGTTTCATGTTGAAGAAGACAGAAATACAAATGTATATGTGTCTGGTATGTATACCTTTTTAAACAAATTTAGAGTAGAAAATGTTTGATTTTGATATTTTTTACAAAGTGATTTTCAGTTTCTCTAAAGTCTTTTCATTATTGTCATTTTTTGTTCAGCTGTTTGCATTAGTGAGGAATATGTTTGTTGTTTATTACAAAACTAAGAAAAATTAAATGTATGTAACTTCGTATGCCATCCTTTTTGTCTGCTTTAGGTAACTTATGGCAGTTTGCCCCCTCACTCAGATTCATTGATAAGAGGCCTAGGCAAAGCATTAATTTTAATGTTTGTTTGAATACATGAAAACATGAAATTTCCCCAGATCTATAGATGCGAGATTTTTACATACATTTAGAAAATCAAAATCGTGCTCATCTGAGTTGTAGCTTTCTAATTGATAGAATGCTAAGTAACCCTCACCTTTATTTAGATGCCTTTATAAATTTTTAAAAATTTTTCCTGTTATAGGTTTGCCTCCAGACATTACAGTGGATGAATTTATACAGCTCATGTCCAAGTTTGGCATTATTATGAGAGATCCTCAAACAGAAGAATTTAAGGTCAAACTTTACAAAGATAATCAAGGAAATCTTAAAGGAGATGGACTTTGCTGTTATTTGAAGGTTAGTCATGTGGTCAGATAAGTTTCTCTGATCTCCATTTTTAACTCAGGATGCAGGGCTATAATTTTGTATAAATAATAACTAAGACTGAGAACTATTCAGAACAGGATGTTAAGAAAACTGAAATTTCAGATTGTGCCTTCGCGTATCACATTGGTAAGGTTATTCACTTGTTCATCTAAGAAAATACAGTATCAGGTCAAAATATTATTTAACTTACGTGACTGAAATGCTTCTTTTGTCTTAAAAGAATTCTCACTGCAAAGATCTCTCAGAGTGTATGCATATGATTAATTCAGAACACATCTTAAAAACCCACAAAGGAAAGAAAGCCAGTGACATTATTCGCCCATTGGAATGAATAAGACCAGAGATCAGCAAACTCTGGCCCACTGCCTGTCTTTGTAAATAAAATTTTTTAGGACACGACTGCATTCATTTACTTACGCATTTGTCTATGACTATTTGTTTCAGCAGTAGAGTTGAGTGGTTGTAGCACAAACCACATGGCCCACAAAACCTAAAATATTTACTGACTGGCTCTCTACAAAAGAAGTTTTCTAGACCCTGAATTAGACCATAAAGGAAATGATTGCTTGTGCTTACTGCTTCAAAATATTTTTTTAGTGGGAGAGAAGAGAGTGGTATTCACAGAAATTTGCTTAACTTTATGCATTCATGGTATCATAAATTACACAGGGAAAGCTCAGTATTAAAGGCAGCCATCATATCTAGAACACCTATCATCTTAGGAGCAAGTGCTACCCATTATTGCAGAGTGTAAAAGAAATGGGCACAATGATGACATAACCCCTACGTCATGGAATCTGAAAATAATTATAAAGTAAAAAAGAGATAAAAAAAAACACAATGGTACTAGCACCACGGGTGTGTTGTGAGTACTTCAGTGAAATCAGAAATGGGTAGAATTAAGTTGACAGCTTTTGGGGAGAGAAGTTTTTGACCTGGTTCTTGAACATGATGGGAATGGGACATGAGTATGACCGTTATAGGAAGATAGTTATGTAATTTTAAAATGTAAGATCTGAGAGTTTTATAAGTTCTTCAAGGATTATGAAAAATCTGTGCACAGATTCTTAAGGGATTTGATTGGATTTTAAAAGAAAAAAAATGGACTTTTGAGAAACTTTACATGTATAATTTATAACCAATAAAAGTGCAAGATGGAAAAAGTAAATTGAATTCCAGAAGAACATAGTTAATTGTTCCAGGATTCATACTTGATTGCACAGCTCAGTTCAGTTGTCTTTTTGTGTTCTCTTCAAGTCTTTAGATTTTGATTCTAGGACTGACAGCTCTCGCCTTTGTATAGGACCCAGAATCCACAAATGTGTCTAATGTACAAGCTGTCAGATAATCATCTACTTCCCAGTGTATTACAGATCTACATTTTAATTGGTGAACAAAAAAAATGCAAGACCAGCTATGTTATTCCCTGTTCCTTGAATCATCTAGTCTTTTAATAAGGAATATCTTAGAATTTTAAAACTGGAATGCACCCTAGAAATCATGCAAGTTCATTTGTCTTATTCTATATTTGAGAAATTGAGACTCCAAGAAGCAGAACTACTATTCCAATAATATAATTTATTGAACAACTACCATATGCCACTCACTATCTTTTATGTGCGTTATTCCATTTAATTTTGTCAAGAACCCTGCAATGGAGGCATTACTATTCCCATTTTACAGATGAAGAAATTGGGGCTTAAGGATCTTTAAATAATTTGCCCAAGTTCACATAGTTGGTTGGGAGCAGCTATATCTTGAGTGCAGATTTCCTGATATGCATTCTAAAGTTTTTTTTATCCCAAAGTAGGTAGTTATATTTCAGTCATTATCGTGCGTATAGTCATCATTCATCCAAAAAATGGCTAAAGTTTCATTTAAGTGTGTACCTTACAATGTGTCGTTTTACCTTTATAAAGAGAGAATCTGTGGATCTCGCATTAAAACTTTTGGATGAAGATGAAATTAGAGGCTACAGATTGCATGTCGAGGTAGCAAAGTTTCAACTGAAGGGGGAATATGATGCCTCAAAGAAGAAGAAGAAGTGCAAGGACTACAAGAAAAAGCTGTCTCTGCAACAAAAGTTGGTGTCCTTTTTTTCCTTTTCAAAAGTTTCATATAAACATTCTAGAGTATGCTTTTGGTGATAGCCACCTAGTTTTGTTCCATCAAATATACCTACAAATTATTTTGAAAGAATTTTATTAGGTCATCAGGAACCTGTAATCTGTACTGTAGGATGATTTGACAGCGGTGGTGTATCATTTTCTGGGGTGTAATACAGCAGAGGCTTAAATGAGATAAGATTGCTCTCTAGAAAATGCTGAACATTAGATTAAATAAGATAGTTTAGGCTTCTATACCAGAGCCATTAATTCATTTTCAACGTGGATTGAAATCAGCTATAGCAGGAGGTAAATTTTTACATACAAGTTTGTAGTAGGAATTAGAAATAGAAATGATATATTTTATCAGTATACTTACTATGTAGTTGTATATAGTATATACATGTCATAGAGTTTCTATTAATCCATTTACTTAATACGTACTTTGAAATATGCCAGTTTTAAGAAATTAGCCAAAATGATAAGTATTTCTGTGAGCATTCTAATAACATTTCTAACACTGCTTAAACTATTGATAAAATGATCATAAAAACATTTAGTTGTGATGTCTTATAGTTTGTACAAGAATAGCTAAAATAGATAACCTACAAATTTTATAAACAGTGTCAGTAAAATTTAAGATTGTAACAAAGAATGAGTACTTTTACGCATTTCAATGCAGTTTGTTTGTCATAATCACAAAATGTCTAAAAACCAATACAATCTGAACATATATTTTGTCCTCAAAGTATATAGTCCTAGGTAATTATACATACTAAATAATTAGCAAGTTTTCAGGAATCTCATTGGAATATTTGTAACCAGACAGCAGTTCTGAAAAAATATATATATTCTGGGGATTTCAGATACTGGATCCATCTTTCACCTGTCCATTATTTTTATTCCAGGAAGTTCTCTGAATGGAACTGTAACTAAAATATACATTGTTGTTTTAGAATAAAATTATCATTATTAAATACTAATAAAGGATTATTTCTACTTTATGGCATTAGGCAGTTGGATTGGAGACCTGAGAGAAGAGCTGGGCCATCCCGAATGCGCCACGAGCGAGTTGTCATCATCAAAAATATGTTTCATCCTATGGATTTTGAGGTGGGAGACAGTGTTCTTACTGATAGAAACATTGCTGTGCCTTCTTTCAAGGGAGCCCAAAGCTTGCTTCCCACCATCTTTGTCATGTTACATCCTACACATTCATGTAGTCATCAGGATAGGAAAATGGCGCCAAGAATCAGTTGAGTTTTCAGATTTTCCCTGATTTAGCCCAGTGTTCTTTTAATCATATTAAACAGGTGAGGCTGTTTAATACCCATCCTGTGGCCCCAAATGGCAACAACTTGGTATGGGAGATCATCAAAAATATATAATCATTAAAAGATATATGGGAACTGCTTGTGGATTTTGAGTGCAGTTCAACAAGTATGGATTGATTTTGATGGGGAGGACCAGTTTCACACTTGGAAGTGAAAACTTCACTTTAGTACTAAAAGTTTGGTCCTTAGAACTCCTTAGGTTAATGAAATACAGCCCCCAATGTTTAAATAGTAAAGGTTGTTTTTCAGGACCTAATTTTTGCAAAACTCTGGAGTGGCTATTAGGAGGACTTTATAATATTAATGTCTATGTAAAATTTCAAAAACAGTGAATAAAAGCAAATAAAGGAAGAAGAGCTATTAGAGAGATTTAAGGAATGTTAATAGCCATCAGAGTACCTCGTGTCACATTCTGCCTCTTGTTCTTATCTCTCTCTCTTGGCACAGACCAATGAGATTATTCATGGAAGGACAGTTCTTTATTATCTGCCCGGATTCTGAAATTAATGATAAGTTACATATAAGAAAAAATGTTCGTAATGTAAAATTCCAGGTTTACAAATGATCTGGTTGAAACCAAAGTCCAATCTTGTTCCTTTTGTGCATTTAGAGTCAGAATGGCAATATCATTTTATCCTCCTTAGAGACTAGGGCCCCCAAATGATCTGCCAAATGGGCATATAGTGATGTGATAGGGTTTACTGTGCAGCTATGACATCTGTGTATCTTTTGAGGTCATTTGAAAGATAAACGTGGTATATTTATGATGTTTGATATCACTTCTGAGTAAAATCCTGAAGAATCTTGAAATATATTAGAGCTGCTTTAGACTCGAAGTGATAATGGAGTATGTTGGAAAAGCACACATATACACATGCATACTAGATGCTTTTTGAAACGTTATCTTTGCCAGGTGGGGCTTTGAAAGGAATGTGTAGATGGATCATGGTATCTAGTCTGCCAGGTACAACTCCAGAATTGCCTACGATTCATCACATTTTGTCCTCCTGGTAAATGATTGGTTTTATTAGGTGTTCTATTGATGTCTATGACTTGAGATCCTTGATTCACACATTCCATTCTAACAGTTGAATGTGAATATAAATGCAAACTTAAAATATCTGGAACCTCTGCAAGTAGAAGTCTGTTGTGTAATTACTTCTCTTTGTTTTTTGCCTCATGCCTTACTCAATGAGACACCTTATTTGAGTCTAGCTATCACCCTGTGCATACTTATGTCTTCCTAGCTTAACAAATATTCTTTCCTCCAAAAAGCTACATTTATTCTACCTTGACTCGTAGAAATGCCCTCCAGTGGATATGTTTAAGGATAGAAGTTTCATGCTTGTAAATTCTTGACTGTTAAAAACTGGTATTCATTTAGTATAAATAGAGCCTTTGTATTACTCTTCTTTGTTTCCTTCATAGCTTTTATTATCATCTGAAATAATTAGATCTCCCGTACTAGAATATGAGCTCCATGAAAACCAGCACTCTGTCTGCCTCTTTGCTGCTGTTATATTGCCCATGTTTAGAACTATACCTGGCACATAGTAGGCCCTCAATATTTATATGAAGAAAAAGTGAAAAAAAATGATTGGATGAAAACCTTGTTACTCACAAGGCAGTCTTTCCGTTTGCCCAATGGATAAAACATTTTCTCTTTAGCATCTTTGCAAATGAAGGAAAGTTCTTTTCAGATGCTTATGCCACCAAGGCTGGGAGGTCAGTAATGGGCTTCAGAGTTCACAGACAGAAAAATCCTTGTTTGCCCACCTGCCTGGTCTGGTGTCTGCTGAGCTCGATGAGAGCCTGTCAGTCAGAGGGACAACAGACAATCTTGTTTTTTATTCAGTGTCTCTATGGGCCTGAATCTCAGAGTGTATCAGTATAGACCTGTTCCATGTAGTTGACTCTAGCCTTGTATGGATGTTTAAATTTAAATTAATGAAAATGAAATAAAACTAAAAATTCAATTCCTCGGTTGCACTGGCTACATGTGGCTAACAGGTGCCCTATTGGATAATGCAGATATTCATTTCTATCACCACAGGAATGACTTGACTGAAGATTCCATATTCAGCTAAAGAACAGAGATAAACATTGAACTTTGTAGTGAAAACAAAAACAATTCTCAGGTTACACAGGGTGTCGGAAAGAAATCAGATTTTGGAGGATGGAATATATTTTTATTCCAAACAGGTGACTAATGTTGGAAGCAAAATACCTAAAAATACTCTTTCCTATCAGGGTGAACAATGTAAAGGCTAATATTTTTAATGTAACTTCAGAGGATTTTCAGTATTCAGAGCCTTATTTAAAAATGCATGCCTGGCAAATTTGAATACCGAGATGAATCAAAACTCATATGCAAAGATAGGTTTCTCATTATGTATACCATCACTGTCCAGTAGAAATATAATGTGAACCACATGTTTAATTTAAAATTTTTTTAGTAGCTACAGTAAAATATAACAAGAGGGGAAATTTTAATAATGAATTTTATTTAACCCAATATATCCAAAATAATGTAATTTCCATATTACCAAAAATATTGATGAGCTATGTTACGTTGTTTTTTTTTCCCCCCTTTGATACTAAATCTTCAAAATGTGGTGTTTATTTCACACTTGCATCACACCTCAATTTGGAGTAGCCACATTTCAAGTGCTCAGTAACCGCATCATGTGGTTAGTGGACATTGTGTAATTTTAGACTAGAAAGGAAGGAGAAAGGTGGTTTATTTCTCCCTAGGTAAACATGGGCATTGACTACAGATGATTTCAATACATCAGTCTGATTTTAGTCTCAAGTGTTTTGGTTGCAAAATGTTGTCTTTAGAAAATTTCCATGCTTAGCTACATTAAAGAGTTTTCTTAAAGGAGGGCATTATTATCTTTAAGCTTCAGGATACCGTAAAGCAGTGAAGATACATTAATTATTTTCAAACTGGTATAAATCTAAGTGGAGGTCTAGGAAGACTGGCTAAAATTTGATATCCTTCTAGGGAAAGCACTGAGACTTCTTGATATAGAAATAAAGAAGGTGCTCCCCTCCCCCCACCATGGACTCACACTTTGTTAAATATTTTGAAACAATTTTTGTTTATTTTTAATATAATCTTGATTTCCCTTGGTAATAAAATACAGGTATGAGGAATAGTTTATCAAACTTTGAAAAAGCTTTTAGTGACTTTCAGTATATGGAAAAAGACTGTGCTTTATTCTGGGAGGTGTATGAAACTCATTCAAACAAGATTCCTGCCTTCAAAAAGCACATAATCTGATAGGGGCTCACGATACACACACACAACGAAAAGCCACCACAGGACTTTGCCTAATGACTTTTTGATCCATTCCCCAGTCCTTTCAGGTCTGATAATTATATATTAAACAAATGGGCATCTTCTCCAAAATTAGATTTTATAAGTGATAGCGTCCTACCAGCTGTAGTTTTAGAAGCCTCAGATTTATAGGGTATTTTTTATTTTAAATTTGATTCCAGTAACTGCCTACTTTTAATAACAAATAAACCATTTTTGCTTTTCGAGAGAACTTTAGGAGGGAAAAGCCACCTTTTGTAGTCTTTTGCAGTTCTTCTTTAGTTGATGAGGAAGATAAAAATCTGAGATAGATGAATTTAATGTTTCCTAAAAATTGTAAGTCTGCTTCAATAGAAATTTGTAGATAGGGTATCCTTGGTTATATTCTCATATAGTTGTAATTCAAGTTGATAATGTAACTTTATGAGCCTTCATGCATTGGGACTTGGAGGAAGATTTGTTAATTCCCACAGGAAATCTTAAACCTTTTGTTGGGGGAGGGGGCATGGAATTTGGAGTCCACCTGACCTCAAGCACCAGTATTTGAGTGTTCTTAATAGATTTGTAGTTGCAAGAAAGCAACAGCTAAGAACGTGAGGTTTGTTTGTTTGTTTGTTTGTTCGTTCGTTGTTTGTTTTAGAATGTGTTTTATTGTGTGCTTAATAACAGCTCCTGATTTGCATGGTTCTGTTGCATTGTGGTAGGAGACCAGATAAACAGGAATCCTTATAAGGGAGGTTTACCCCATCAGTTAAAATAGAATCATGGAAGCTCAAAGAACAATCTTACAATACTTGGTCAATGGAAAGAATATGTCTCTCTCCATTATACCATTTCTTAAATAGGAATCTATGCAAAACACAAAGCAAAGGGCTCTCATTGTCACAGTTATTATGCTCATGCAGCACAAAGGAATTAGTAATCTCTGGCTTAGTATGTGGCACAGGACTTCTTCCCTTACATCTGCCGTTATTTGGGCAGTCCTACTTCCCATCCCACTCCTCTGCCATTGCATGCTTGAGCTGCCGCCTACCATGCTTGTCCATTTCCTCCATCTTAAAGGCAGGGCAGACCCATAATAGCAGCAGCCGTGGAAGTTTAACTTCATTTGATTTTTTTTTTTAATTTTGTAGACTGAAGACAAATGTAACTAACTTTAAGCAAAACCTTTTTTATTTGTTGGTTTGTCAAAGCAAGAAATTTGATTTTCAGGATTTGTACTTAAAGGGGCAAACCTGTTTGAATCATGTGTCTTTTTGTAGGATGATCCGTTGGTGCTGAATGAGATCAGAGAAGACCTTCGAGTAGAGTGTTCAAAGTTTGGACAAATTAGGAAGCTCCTTCTCTTTGATGTAAGTTCATGGCTTGAACAAATGATTTCTGAAACAGTCATTCGTCCAGTTAAAAGTTATTATCAGATGTCAGTGTGCCCCAAATTTTAGATTAATGTTTTTATATAGTAGGTCTGCTATCTAGTGGTAGTCATCTGTTAGCAATAATTAGATGAACACGGATTGTAAGTCAAAGCTTTGATAGACTTGGTATGCTGCGTTTATTTCCCTTTATCATTACTCTAGAGCATCTGATCCAATAAAGTACAAGAAAAACATATGAGACCTATGGTTCCCTGTTTGCTCACATTTTCCCCTCTTGAATGATTCTCCTCCGTATTTGGAGAACAATCAGAAATATTCTGGTGTATGTTCCCCTCCTCACCCTTTTTTTACTTCTAAAATTGACCTGTGATAATCACTTAAAAGAGTCATCGTTTATCGATTGAGTACTAGAAGTTACTTTACATGTTATCTCATTTAATTCCCACAATCCTTAGAGATAGGTAAGTGCTATTATACTCATTTTACAGATGAGAAAGCTGAAATTTTAAGATCAAGCACCTTGCCCAAGGTCTTTCAACTGCTAAGTGGTAGATCCAGGATTGAATCCCAAGGCTATTCGACTTTAGAGTCCACATGTAACAACTATACTGTCTTACCTCTCCTAGATAGTGTTGTCAGCAGAAACGTTTCCAAGGACATTATGCTTGGTTCTTGCTGGAAAAGATGAAGCTAAAGAAGCAGCTAGTTGTGTGTCTCTGCCTGGAGTAAAAGAGAAGAAAGACTTCATGCATAGAACCTTTTATCTCAAATTATCAGAAAGAACAGTCCTACTTAACTACTTTGTCAAATGTGTATGTTTTATTTTGAATTTTCTCATTTATTCTTTTTTTTTCTTCCTATCTTTCTAGAGACACCCAGATGGTGTGGCCTCTGTATCCTTCAGAGATCCAGAGGAAGCCGATTATTGCATTCAAACCCTTGATGGACGGTGGTTTGGTGGCCGTCAAATTACTGCCCAAGTGTGGGATGGGACTACAGATTATCAGGTAAATTCTGCAACTATCAAGGGCACATAAATTGTTTTGTTACCAACAAGTACTGATCGAGCAGTCCTTCAGATAAGTTTCGGATTTGGTTTAATCTGTGTAATATAATAGTAACACTTTTAAATAATACTTTGCATTCAGAGCATAGAAAGAAAAATGTTTCAGTCTTTCAGTTTATAAATCTGAAATGTGAGGCTTGCTCAAAATAGTGATAAGAAAAGAACACATTAAACCAAAATGTTTATCTTCTTTTTGTGTTATAAAGTACAGGCAGAGTTCAAATATTAACTTTTTAATTGATGAGACATTTCTGCAAAACTGTGGTGTTGGGCATTTATTTAAATGATCATAAGGTCAACTCTAGTAAATCAAGATGTAAAGGTTTGAAAACTGAAGATAGAAAATTGGTTTGATTTCCTAAGAAGCTATGCCTTATGAAATCAGGGCACTTTTGTCAATATTATGAGTGCTCAGAGACATTGTTACTTCTCTTTGCCTAAAACTTATTTTAATGGAAGTTTACATTTATGCACAGGTGGAAGAGACCACTAGAGAAAGAGAGGAAAGGCTGAAAGGATGGGAGGCATTCCTCAATGCTCCCGAGGCCAATAAAGGTCTTCGGCGTTCAAATTCCATCTGTGCTTCAGAAAGGGCAGGGCCTTCTAGAATAAGGCATTTTTCCGAGCACCCTAGCACATCTAAAATGATTGCTCAAGAAGCTGCAACTGGAATGGCATTTGAAGAACCCATAGATGAAAATAAGTTCGAAAAAACAGAAGATGAGGGAGCATTTGAAGGAGATACTTCTGAAAAAGAGGCTAAAGAAGGTGGCCCCGAAAAAGAAGTTAAAGAAGGTGGTCCGTGGAAAGAATCTGAAGAAGGCTGCCTTGAAAGAAAGTCTGAGGAAGGCTGCCCCAAAAGAGAGTGTAAAGAAGACTACCCCAAAGTAGAGTCTGGAGAAGGCAATCCCAAAAAAGAGTTTGAAGAAGGTAGTCCTAAAAAAGAGTCTAAAGAGAATAGCCCCGAAAGAGAATCCAAAAAGAAGAAACTCAAAAATGTTTATGAAGAGAATGGCCTTGAAAACGAGTCTGAAGAAGGTGGCCCCAACAAAGAGTCTGGAGAGGAAGATGGCCCCCAGAAGGAGTCTGAAGAGGATGGCTCGGAGAGAGAATCTGAAGAAGACTGCTTTGAAAAGCAGTTTGAAGATGGCTCTGAAAAAGAATTTGAAGAAAATGGCCTCAAAAAAGAGTTTGATGAGGAGTTTAATGAAAACGTTCTCGAAAAAGGAGAAAATTACTCTGAAAAATCAGAATTTGAAGATGACAGCTTTGGAAAAGTGTTTGATGAAGGCTCTGAGAGAGAATTTGACGAAGGGTCAGATGGAAAGGAAGGAGAGGAAGATACATATGAAAAAATTTTTGATGATGAGTCTGATGAAAAAGAGGATGAAGAAGATGCAGATGAAAAGGAGCTTGAAGATGCTGATGAAAAGGAGGAAGATGATGATGCAGACGAAAAGATGTTTGAAGATTCAGACGAAAAAGAAGGTGAAGTAGATGTAAAGGAAGATGAAGATATTGATGAAAAGATGTTTGAAGATGATGAGTCCAATGAGAAGTTGTTTGAAGAGAATTCCAGTGAGAAGTTATTTGATGATTCTGACGAGAAAGGAACTGTGGGTGTTACAGGGAATGTTCAGGAAGAAGAGCCCCAGTCCACAGGCAGCAGCTTTGTCCTCAGTACTGATGATGACAACGACGACGATGACGACGACGACGATGACGATGATGTTGATGATGATGATGATGATGATGATGATGATGATGATGATGATATTTAATCCCTTAAGCTTGCTTTTGAGGGCAGTTCCTCCATCTACATTTGCCTATGCTCCAGGATAATTACTACTAGTAGTGTTACACAAATGTGCATAATGGTAGGATATCATCAGATTCATGCATTGATGTTTTCATTGTTAATTGTACTTAATGGTTTTAAATATGTGTTAATTAGCTGTTTAGTTAAAACTTCATAGTGTAATGCAAGTAAACTGGATACTCGGCCCTTGTCAGATTTGTTAAATGCATGCAGAATAATATTTTTTAAAGTATTCTGATTGAAATTTGTGATATTCAGAAATAAAAATAAGTTGTTAAATGCAGAAACTGAAAATTGGACTTGAGTTAAATTGGATTTTAAATTCTTACTGTTGCTTTATTCATACTTACATTTAATTTTTTAAGGATTTGAAAAATTCTGTAGGAGGCTCCTTGCTTTCAGCTTATGTTACCAGTTACGTCCCCATTTCCCCTTTCTAAACCAAGAACATGTTACTAAACTTAAAAGATTAACAGCACTTTGAAGTTTTTCCCTGCCCAGTCCTTTCAAATTACTTTCATTTTTCTTTTCTACTCTCTTTCCACGAAAATTGACGATTAGATATGTAAGAGTGAACTTCCCGATGTCCACTGCTTTTATGACTGAAAACATAGAGAAGATTAGAATTCTACTGTGTACTATTTGGGCTCCTTTAGAACTTGATTAGGGTTGTAGGACCTCTCCCCAGAATAGAACGCACACTACACAACTTTTTGTATACAATTTTGGGAGGTTCGTGCATCCCTTGGAGTTTGAGAACATCTTTTGTTATGCATACTTCAGTTTTGTGTTTTTGTTTTTGTTCTAGAATCGTGCCTAGTACTGTGCTAAATTGTGTAGTCCCAGTAAAATTTTGGGTCTTTCTTGCTTGTGCTTTCCAAATTCAGTATTAATTGACTTCTGATGTAGCTTTAAGAAGTTACTCTCATAAGTTAGAAACATCAAAATAAACTGCATTGATGCTTTTTTCATTATATCGTCTGTAAGTGTAATCATTACCCTCTTTAGACAGAAAAGAGTTCTTGTACTTCAAGCCAGCTTTCTGAGAATTTTTTATTTGATGTCTGGGATTTCTTAAAATCTTCAGGATTTTTCACCAGGGATAAATCAGAGTCGAAGAAAGTTAAATAGAAAAATTGCAAACCAAAATAGGGTTTCCTTCAAAGAAAAGCCAGAAGCACTTAAACATTAAATTTAGTGCAAAATTGTTTTTTTCTAAATGAAAGGAAAAGAAAGCTTTATCTTTCGTATAAAATGGTTAAGACATATAACTACAAGTTTTAAATGAGCTCTAAGACCTTTAGAAGGGGGTTGTTTTCATTCTGACTTCCCTGTTCATTAACTTGTTTGATAAACACTGATGTTCTTTTCATATAAATACCCTGGAAGTGAAAGTAACAGTTGTAAATTGTTAAATAATTTGTGAGGTGATATTGATAAACAAATTAAGAGTCACGAAGTATACACAACACACACAGTCACCTGTGTTCTAAGTAATCAAGTTTTATTGGTTCTGAAAATTTATTGTGAAGCAAATGTGCACAGCAATGTTCAACAATTGCTTGGCATTTTCCAAATGTAAGGCTCCTTAAGATTATATAATTTATGTTTCAAATAATGTTTCCAACCCGAATGCATAAACCAGAAGTGGCTTCAGGGATTCTTTTGAAAGACTTGAATATCCTGCTCTCTGAGTCTACAAGTTCCTTGTATAGGAACAAACTTGAAACTTTGTTAGATAAGAATAATACTCATCTTGCCAATATTAATGAAATATTTGAAATCGTTACTGCTTTCTACAAAAGAAACCTGACAGCAAAATTGGAGTGATTCGTTCCAAGGATCTGTTTTCCTCCTCAAGTAATGATGGCTCTGGGCTCTTTCTGAAGCCTGGAGTTGCCAAATCTGGTCCATTTGGGTCACTACCTCTTCCTTTTTGGAGTGGAATCTATTTTCCTGATATAAACTATCTGGAGATTCTGAAGCTTGGAAAAAAGGTAGGAGTTAGCTGATTTTCTGAATATGCCTTTCTCAAATAACATGGATCTTATTTTTATTTGTTGTTCACTGTACTTAAGAGCTTTATTATGTCGTTGGTTGCTCACAACCACCTTGTGAGGTGGGAGGTGGATCTCAAAAGCTGCGTTTTGCAGACAAGGACACTGAGCAGCTATTGCAGGCCTTCCCCAGGCTATGGGGGAATAGAGGCTGACCCAATCCCAGAGGGGCTTCAGTCCTTGAGGAAAGAGCCCAAGACAAAGAATGCAGGACTGTTGAAGCACGAGGGAGTGGCAGCTCAGTACCCGCTCTCGTGGGGAGTAGTGAGGGCTGGAGATCCCATCCCAGAAGAGCTGGGCTTTGAAAGGTGGGCAGGAGTGAGGTAGAAATATGGGGAAGTTGCTGATGGGGTTGGGGACCAGACAGGCCTCATCCTCTGCCCTCTACCGTCCCCACCATCTCCCAGGGCCCTGAGTAAGCTCCCAGAGGACACTTAGAGATTTAAGTGCCTCACCCCATGTGACTTTTTTATTGTGAATATACATAAAATTTATAATTTTAACTTAAGTATCCAATTAGTGGCATTAAGTACATTCATATTGTTGTACACCAACACTACCATCTATCTCCAGAACTTTTTCATCATCCCAAATCAAAACTCTACTTATTCAACAATAATTCCCCATTCCTCTTTACCCCTTGCCCACAACCACCCTTCTGTTTTCTGTTTCTGAATTTGACTATAGCTACCTCACACGAGCAGAATCATACAGTATTTGTCCTTTCGTGACTAGCTTATTTCACCTAGCATAATGTCCTCAAGTTTCTGAATTTTATTTTTTTAAAGTAAACCAAACATTTCAACGTAATGCCGAGAAGTGCTCTTAATTAGTTTGAACAAAGCCATGGCTTGGAGAACAGTAGAAGGCTTACAGACTGGCCATTTGAATATTTGTCAATAGCTTTTTTTTTTTCCTAATTAGGCCTCTCAGATACAAACTGCATGCCTCTTTTTGTTTTTAAGACAGTCACTTCATTTAAAATGTTTGCTCAAATTTTGCCTCTTATCACCTCATTTACATGATCAGCTTTGCTCACATTTCTATGTAAAATGCTAACTAAAAAATGTTAATGGATGAAAAAGAGGAAGGGATTAAGTACAAATTGGCAGGGGGATGTAAAGTATAGCACAGGGAATGTAGTCAGTAGTATTGTAATAATTGCATGGTTGTCAGATGGGCACTAGACTTATCAGGACGATCATAAGTTATATAAATGTCCAATCACTGTTGGATACCCGAAATTAATATTGTATGTCAACTGTAATTGAGAATTTTGAAAAACTCAACGTTAAAATGTTTCCTTCCTAAAATCACAAGTCTATATTGCAAATAGTCTAAATTCATGGATAACAATTATCACAGGGATGAATTACTTGAAAAAAACTACTTCATATTTTAAAGTTTAGTTTTAGGTGTTCAGAGTCCTACAGATAAGTTCGATTTTTCATTTGGAACCAAAAGGATACTAATGTTATTGTATGTCAGATGTGTTACTCTCAAATAGAAAGCATAAGCAGGTTTTGTGTTTATAGTTTGGTTATCCATAGAACTTCCAGGCTGTGATACTGAGTCCTGGGCCAGATAAAGAAATCTAGGACAGCAGCAGCAGCACAGAGGTGGCTTTTTATACCACTTGTTAATGTTTCTGCTGAAATAGCACCTATAATATTAGAAAAGTAAAGCTCTAAGAATAAAGCATTATTGATTTGCCATTTCCAGGCTTTTCATAGAAATTAGACTTAATGATGATAAACCTGCAACACCTGAATGTAAAAATTTCTAGGCTCAACTATGTCTAAAGTTTGAAAACGTGATATCTTGACCTTTTAAAGTATTTTAATACTACCTTTTAAATAAACAATATAAGCTTTGTTTTTTTAGGTAATTCTTAAGAAATTATAGATTGGAGTAATAAAAATTTGTATGTCATTCAATGCTTTTCTATCACCTTTTGCTAGGAATATATTGATTACCGTATTGATACCAGTAGGGTTAAACTATTGATTTAGTGTATTTACACTCATTATGGAATCTTTTTAATGTAATTTGGTTCAGTCAATTAGCAAGTGTAGGTGTGTGCCCAAAATATGTTAGATGAGGTGGGGCAGTGAGAATAAAGGCAGCGTTAAGTATGGGCCCTCTTTAAATGGCAGTTGTAATCTAAGTTGAGACAAGGCAGCCCCCAAAAAGATGTGGCATTGACTCAGCAATACCACTTCTACAGCCTAGAACAGTGCCTGGCACATAATAAAGGCTTAATAAATATTTGTTGAATGAATGAATCTATCCTATGGATACACTGGCACATTCCCATTCATTCATTTGAAGAAGTTTTATTGGCTTCACCTCTACCTCATTATCATTCTTGATGATTTAAATATCAAAGTAAATCTGTTTTTTGCCTCAGTCTTCCTAGCTCAGCAACCCAACTGTCCAAACCAAAAATCTAGGAATCTTTGATTTCTCTCTGTACTTTACTTCCTAGCCCCAAGCTCTGTTGGCTCTAACTCCAAATACACTCCAAATACTTCTCATGTCCACTCTCGCCACAGTTGTATAAGCCACCATCATCTCTCAAAGACCTTCCAATCTGGACTCCCCACTTGTACTCTTGTCCCCTTCCAAGTAATTTCTTATGTGACAGCCAGGGAAATTTAAACAAACAATGCCTAAAATGCCCTGATGGTTTTCTATTAAAATACTCCAGTAGCACTTAGAATAAAATCCAAACTTCTTGCTATGGCCTGCTCACAAAACTCTGAATGATCTTGCCCTGCTTGCATCTCCAGACTCATCTCAGAGCTCTCCATAGTGGACCACTCTTCAGTCACACTGGTATTTCGATTTCTCATTCCTACCTCAGGACCTTTGCACATGCTTCAGCCTGGAATGCCATTTCCCCAGCCAAGCTGGATCTGTCTTGTCCTTCAGACTGCTTAAGTATCACTTGCTTAGGAATCCTGACCACCCACCTCTCTACCTTGATTTTAACTGTTGAAGCGTTTTTACAGCAATAGATTATCTTATTTGCTTACTTGTTCCCCAAACCCCTCCGTTTACCAGTGTGGCAGCATGTAAGCTCCATAATAGCCAGGGGCTTTCTTCTAGTCTCTGCTCTCTCTCCAGTGCCTGGAACAGTGACTGACACATAATAGATCATCAAATACATTTTCAGTGTTGGAAATAATCATCATGAATGTGTTGTATTCTGCGAGGAGCTCCACATTGTTAGAGGAATGTGTAGAACTCAATTAGGGCAAGGGAAGGAGAGTTATAGTTATCTGTAATATGAAACTGATGAAATAAGATTTTGAAAACAAGGCTCACAAGTAGCATTAATCTCTATTTGGGGACATACTAAGTTTGAGATGTCTATATGACATCTACGGGGATATGTCAAATAGGCAATCTGAGATTCGACTATAAAACTCAGGGATGAAGTCAGAGCTGGAAAGTTAAATTTGGTAACGTTAACATATAGATGATATTTAAAGCAGGGGACCAGATGAGGAGCCCTCAGGAAAGACTGTAGAGAAAGAAGAGGACTATACCAAACCCCTCAGGCATGTGAGCATTTGGAGGTAAGACAGAAGAGGAAGGACCAGAAAAAAGAAATTGAGAATGAATGATCAATGATGTGGAAGAAAAAGAGGGGCTATGAGTTTCTGGATGCCAAGAGAAGAAAGTATTTCATAAAGGCATGTGTAACCAACTATGACAAATGCTGCTGGTAGGTAAAGATGAGGACAGAAAATTGACCACTGTATTTGGCAAATTTGATAGGAGCCATTTCAGCAGAGTGCTCAAATGGGGGTGGGGTGAGAAGAGAAGAGGAGGCGAGAATGTGGAGACAGCAACTATAGGCAACTACTTTGAGGACTTTTACTATGAAGGAAAGCAGAGAATGGGGCAAATTCTGGAGGAGAATGTGAGATTAAGGGAAAGATTGGTTTAACCTTCATTTATTCCTTCTCCAGTGCTCTTCTTTATGTTGATCTGAGTTTCTGACCAGTAACATCTTCCTTCTCTCTAAAGAAATTCTTTCAACATCTCTTGAAATGCTCATCACAGGGCAAACCGCTACCCCCACATTGAAGAGACTGACACACGAATACAGAGAATCACAACTCACTGGAGCACACACCTCCGAGGGAAGCAATGCCAGGGCAGGGAAATATGAAGTGTAATTGGGTGTAGACAAGTCTGATAGAGAAAAACTCCATGGGACCCAATCATCGGCGAGTCTCCACAATTTGTGAGTTTACCTCCAGGAGCTTGATCAGGTTCTCACAGCGAATATCTATGAAAAATCCCCTCATGTTTCCAGCAGGTGGAGGGGAAAAGGAACTGTTCTTAAGGCCAGCCCTCAAGAGAAATGAGTTTACCAGAGTCTAACTTGGTCAGACATTGTCAGAGTCTAACTGATGGGGGGAAGGGAAATACCCAACTCTAGCCCCCTGTTCTACCTAAGTGGGGCGGGAAAAAAAACCTGAGAAATACTTGTGAAGTTCGCATTCCAGAGGCACAGGCTCACTGAAAGACTGAGACCTAATCACAGGACTATAGAATGCCTCCCCTCCCCCTCTATACCTTACCACCGGATTACTGAAAGCCTATTTACAGAAGTTCCTTTTACTCAGCACCTCCTCTCTCCCATCCCCCTCCCCAGGAAAACTTTGCTTTATTTAATTGCCACAGGCTCTACCCATCCAATTAAAGGAGAATTTTACTGTATCTCTCTATAGACTGACATTCTTTAGTTTGGTTTATTTTTGTTTTTAAATTAAGCAAATACCAACAGTGTTGTCAGTCTCTCTAGAGGTTTGCACAGATAAACCAGTGTTCATGTTGAAACTTTACAACTTACTTGTAGTTATCTTGTTATAAATCAGAATTTTTTTGTTAAGTGCCAATTAATTTTAAATATCTTTTAGTATTCTTTAAAATATCTTTCATAAAGGTTTGCTGCATTATAAATCATGTGTATTTTAAATCTTGATCAATTCAGCCAAACGGCCTTCCAGAAATGTTGGACTGATACCACCATTCACAGAAAGGGTTTAAAATGTTCCATTCCCACATATTTTTGTTAATACTAAGTGTTATTGACCTTTAAAATTTTTGCCAATCTGATCCTTGAAAATAGTATCCCATTTGAATTTGTATTTCCCTAATAACTGGTAAAGTTAAGCAGAGGTTCAAATATTTACCAATCATTTGCATTTCTTCCACTTGCATCTCATTATTCATAGACTTTGTCAAGTTTTCTATTGGCTCGTTTGCCTTTTTTAACGAATTTTAAAAGTTCTTTCTACATTATAGATAGTAACCATTTGTTATAGGTACTGCAAGAGATTTCTCTCAGTCTGCGCTTTCTCTTATAACTCTATGTTGGTTTTAGGCACACAGGTTTTCTGTGTGTCAGTTGGTAAATCTTTCTCTTTATGACTCGCAAGCTTTGTGTCATGCTTAGAAAGACCTTCCCCAGCTTAATATACATATTGTAATATATTTCCCATATGTACATTTCTATATACTCTTTTTGTACTTTAATAGTTTAATTTGTATGTTTATATCTTATGGTACTTATCTTCGCATAAAACATGAGAAACAAATTGGGGTAAAGGGAATTAAGAGCTCAGTTTTAGACATATTAGGTTTGAGATGCTGATTAGAGGAGGGGTCTGGGTTAGAGACATAAATCTGAGTCATAGTTACATAGAAGATATTTAAAACTCTAGGGCCGGGATCATCAAAGGAGAGATTATAGAATCAAAAGAAAGAGCCCAGAAGTAGTCAATCCCTGAGGCAATCCAAGATTTCGAAATTAAGTGAAGGAGATTAGAAAGGAGCCAGTGAAGTCGGAGAGAAACAGGAGAGAGTGGTGCCGTAGAAGGAGCCAAGGGAATGTTTGAAGAATAAAAGGGAGTGATCAATCCTGCTAACTGCCTCTAAGAGATTGAGTAGGATGAGGACAGAGAGATGTCATTGAATTTAGTAACATCGAAGTGATTGGTAACTTTGAGAAGAGCAGATATATCAGAATGGTGAAAATGGAAGCCCCACTGGA
The DNA here is from genome assembly GCF_000151845.1 of Pteropus vampyrus. Lineage (NCBI taxonomy): Eukaryota > Metazoa > Chordata > Mammalia > Chiroptera > Pteropodidae > Pteropus > Pteropus vampyrus. The sequence goes on from NW_011889253.1 coordinate 768,646, forward strand.
GTGGGCTTAGGAGTAAAAGCGAAGGCGAGAAATAAAGAGAGTAATCAGTCACAGACAACAAGTTTAGAAAGTGTTGCTGTGAAGGGCGACAGAGGAATAGAAATGGAGGTGGTTAGATTGTTAAATATGGGAGATACATGACATACTTGAATGATGATAGAAATGATTCAGCATAGAAGGATAAATTGAAATGGGAGAGAAGGGAGATAAATGAGGTTTAAAATATTTGTTTCCAAGTGAACAGCCAATTATCTTAATACCATCAGTTGATTAATCCATCTGTTCCCTACTGATTTGAAATCTTTAAAATATGAAATTCCTATTTGTACTTTATAGTCTGTCCCACTGATCTTCCATAACTTGAGCTTCCAAGATACCCAGGACAGTTTTCCAGTTATGTCCATTGCTATTTACCTCTTTTATTTTGGCAATTGTTTTCAATTTGTAAGAATTCTGTCTTATTCTCTGAGTGCGTCCTTTTCATAGCAGACTAATTTTGTTCAATGGATGCAATATTCTCTTGGACAGCTCTCAAGATACTACTTAGAAATTTTAAATATTGTTCACATCAACTTTTCCCTCAGAAGTCAGTTGTTTTGCTTGTTCATCCTAGTATTTCTCTATCATGCTCTTGGTTTTCCTTGAATGTGTGGTAATTGGCCATTCATATGAAGGATTAGATTGCTACATTTTGGCAACTAGTTTGGGGTCCTCAGCAGTTGTAAAGATCCCTCTCCACCTGACAGGCGTTCTCTCTGAATGTGACAGAACTGTGCAGGTGAATAGTTGGGATGTGCCAACAGGAATATCCCATTTATGAAGCATGGATAGGGAACAGATTGCAGCTACAGGTTGGGAAAGTGTCATGATAGCGCTTTAGAGGATTTAACTGCCAAGATGCCTTTTGTCCCCATATCCTTATGGTGGCCCTGAAATTATCTGCATACTCCCTATTTCTCTCTCCGATGACAAAGTTCACTCTGGGCTCCGTCTCTGTGCACAAGAAGTACTTTATTAGGTTCTCACTGTGCACAGAGTTGGATAATGGCCCAGTTCTTTGGCAGACCCTTAACTAACTTCACTGCTTTCTGCTCCATGACTCACCCTAATTCCTAGCCCCTAAGAATTTTGAGCTTTTTCTTGGGCTCTATTTGGAAGATTCATAATCATTTCTCCAACATCCTTCTCTTATTCCTGTGTTAGCAGGGTGTGGGTTCCACATTATAACTTGCAGAAATTTCTTATTGTTTCTTAAAGATTATATAACAGTGGTTTAGCATACAACTCTAGAGTCACACTGCCTGGCTGGAACAAGCTCTTGACCTCTCTGTGACTCTACTCATTTTTAGCATTGGATAATAATAATAATACCTATTTTGTAGAATTATTTAAGTGGTTTAATACATGCGAATTGTTTAGTGAAGTAGCTGGCCCATTGAGAGCACTGAATAACCATCAGCCATTTCATTCTTCTGGTCCGCTGCTGATACCTTTTCTGGCTTTGTAGTACTACTCTGTATTTTTTCCTTCTTATTTTTATATTCCTTCTGGCATTTTAGTGGGGTCCTAAAAGGAGGATGAGATTAAATACATTGGCTCCGTCCATTACCTTGAAGTGAAAGTGAGCACTTGCATTTGAAAATAATAAAAGTGAACATTCTAGGTTGTTAATTTTCTACCATCTTAAATTTCACCTTTTCTTGAATTGCTTAGAATAGCACAGTTGTAAGAAACCTTAGAGATCATCTAACAGAGCACTCTCACTTTAAAAATGTGCAAAGAAATAAGAAATAACTTCCCTAAAGTTACAAATCTTTTTAGGGGAAGATCCTACACAAGAATTAAGATCTCTTGCCTCCTAGTCCAATTCTCTTACCACTAAAAATAAGTAGATAAATAGCTACCACAGGTACCAAGGTTCTAAATTTCATATCTCTGTGCCCGTCCTGTGCCCCTTTCCTACTCCTACACCAGAACAGTCCCTCCTGTTTTAAAGCCAATCCTTCCACCTGGACTTTGATCCCATCCTCTCTTCCCGCTTTCTCCAGAATTTTATATTATTAATAATATCTTCTTTTTGTAGTATATTCAACCTCTTGCTCTTAAATGGATTCTTTCCATTGGCCTTTAACCATGTCAAAATTCATCCCTTTAAGAAAAAAGAACAGCCAACTCATTTGACCCTGCATACTCCCACTCCCAGTTTCTGCTCTATCTGTTCACTCTCTTTCACTTCCAAATTTCTGCAAAGTACTCTACACATTGCCAATACTTTCCTCTTCTCCCATCCCACTTGAATCTGCCTCTGGCCTTACACTCCAGCAGACATCTCTCAATCTCTCACTAAGGTCACTTATGACCTCCATGCTACTAAATCCAACAGAAAAATTTTCAGGCATCAGATTCTCCCCCTTCTCAGCAGCATTTGATCCATGTGATTAGTTCCATCATCCTGAAACACATTCTTCTTTGAGCTTTAAGATACTAACACTCTCCTGATTTTTATCCCACCTCCTTGCTAGTTTTTTTCTTAGTAATATTTGCTGGCTCATCATTTCTACCTGCCTAGTAAATGCTGTGGTTACACAGGCTTGGTCTTAGTTCTTTGTGTCTCACTCTTTACTCTCCCTGGGTGAGTTAGAGCCCAAGGCCTCAGTAGCCATCTATATATCATCAGCCACCAAATTTATATCTCTAACTCAGACCTCTCTCCCTACTGACTACAGTCATCTCTTCTTAGATGGCTCAAAGACTCCTCAAAATCAATAAATGAATAAATGAGTAGTGGTGGAGAGAGAAATTACTGAAGTAGTCACACAAACAAACATATGACTGCAATGGTAATAAATCAATATCTGGTACTATACTAGGAGAGGCTCTGATAAGGAACCCTGACTTCGTCCAGAGCTTTCCCTGTAGAAAGAATGCTTGACCTGAGATCTGAGAGGCCTAAAAGAGTTTCCTTCTCATTTAGAGGAAAAGTCAAAAGCCTTAACATGGCCCAGGAGGCCCTATGTGATCTGGCCCCAGTCTCCCCGCTTAACTCCCTCCTGTCCAGCCACACTGGCCTCATCGCCCTTCTGTGAACAAAGAAGCATGATTCCACCTTTTGCACTTGATGTTCCCTCAGATATCAGTACAGCAGGTATCAACATGGTGGGTTGTTTTGTTTGTTTGCTTTTTGTTTATTTTTACCTCAGGGTTCTGCTCAAATTTTGTCTTATAAGAAAATATTTTCTTGACCACCTTATATAAATTAGCACTTCACCCCGGCACTCTTTATTTCTTTTTTGGGCTGAATTTTCCCCATTGATTTTTCTTTGTAGTACTTATTGCCATCCTACATATACATATACTACACATATGTATATGTACACACAAACATAGAACGTGTATTTATTCCATGAAGGCAGGAATATTGTCTGTTTTGTTCGCTATAGAACAGAACTCCCAAAATAGTGCCTGGCACACAGTAGGTATTTAATAAGTATTTGTTAAATTAATATTGTTGAAACAGAATGAAGGAAGCAAAGATTGGCTCTATGGTTTGGGGCCTGAATAACGGTGACACTTCCTGAGGTAATATTGAAGATTTTTCAAAATGAGGATTGGGACCCCGTGCTCCAAACCTCTAGCTGGAGTCCCTAAACTGCTTCATCTATTGTAGATTCAGAGAGGTACTGACAAGTCCAGAATCCTATGGGTCTGGGCTCCCCTTCTCCTACCATGGGGAGAGAGGGAAAAACTAATGATGGATTAAACTGACTATCAATTCCTGAGACTAAAAGTGACATCAGTTTAATCCAAGCCCCACAACTGATGTTTCAGATGTTATTGACTCTGTGTGTGGTTTCCGGGCAAACAATTGGTCGCCTATTTTAAGAGACAATATCGCTAAGTGCTTTTTTTTTTTAATGCAAAAGAAAGAAATAAAAAAGAGCTACCTATTTTCCTCATTCCTGCAGGTGCCCAACCCGATTGACTTGTTGGAGTGCATTTTCTGCATTCTTAATAGATAGCTAGCAGGAAATGTCTCGTATAGCCCTGCAGAGGGGCAGAAAACAGAGAGGGGAGGGTACAAAATCCCCAACCCCTGCTTCCGTCAGCACTAAGCTGCTCTAAAGGGGGCCAGAGAGCTCTGGCCTTAAAAACGCACTTTTGCCCAGCCATCGCTTGGGCATCTACATCTTGCTTTGTGTCAGCTGATGGTTGAGAATTAAGGTAGGAGAAACTGGGGACTTTTTTTTTTTTGATAGGGGAAGGATGGAAATTTAACTGGGGAAGAATCGGGGCATGCAGGGGGGAGGCATGGGGGAGCGGTGAGCATCACATGCTTTGCTCAGTGAGATACAATCTGGTCCCTTTGGGGCTTTTTTTCCAAGTCATCATTGTGACAACTTCTCTGACTCCCCACCCCACCCTCGGGTGCTGGGTACCGTTTTGCGGAAGGGTGGTTAGTGTGTCTGTGCAGGCAGACTGTGGTAGAGTTGAGGTCGAATAGTTGGCATTAGATTCTATGTTAAAACATTTGTGCAGGAGATTAAAATATTTGTTTAAATAGTTGTGCAATATTTCAAGGTCTACTTGGAAGCATTTGGTGTCTGTATATTTTGTGTGTTGGGGAAATTACAAGCTAGGTACTTTTGTAATTATGCTGTTCTCACTGCACAGCTGGCAAAGCTTGGCCTTGGGGTTCTTTCGGCAAGAGGCTTTTATTACAAGCTAGGAATTGATACAAAAACATCTGCTCTAGGAAGGTCCTATTATTTCTTCTGCCTCACTGATATCCCCTCAGTTCCAGCTTTGCAGCATCTTCTTCTAAGCCAGACCTACCCTGACCAATTCGCTCATGAATAAAGAGACCCTTCGCAGAGGGCTCTTCGGAGGATGAAACTGTTTAAGTTTCTCCAGAGGTGCAGCGGGATACAGTTCTGCAAACTATTAATCCAAATAGCATCTCTCACAATTTTAACATCCCTCAAAAACAGATCTTGTCCAATGAGGTCTGAGCGCAGCCCAGAGAACTGCTTGTGAGCTGGACTGGGAAAGTAGCCCATGATTTTGCTTCGAATACATTTCTATGTGTTTGGGGAGGAAAAGAGGGCATATTTGGGGTTTATTTAGGATCCCCAGTTGCCTACGGTCTGAGCCCTCCAAGGTGTTGGGGCTGAGATATTGTTTCTGACTTTATCTCTACCATTTATCGTGGTGGCCAGGTGGCCTGTGGTCTCTACCCAAGGAGACTAGGAGCGTGTTTCAGGACCCTGAGGTCCCAAGTGTTCAGCCAGCTGCTTCCCTCATGGCTTCAGGGAGATTTAGCAAAGATAGATTGTAAGCTGTGTCAAGCCCAAGCCTAGAGCACTGTCCATGGGCAATTCTGAGAATAAGAATCCTATGAAGGTGCTAAGCGGCTCTTGCAAAGAAAGGCTTCAAGGAGATGCCCCAAGGGAGCGTGCGGATGATCTGCCTGCATTCCCTAAAGGAAACCTGATGGCTGCTGGTTTAGGGTCCTAGCTCAAGTTTTCCTAGAAACTAGAGGCCAGGCCCTCACATTTGGTAGATGGATAGACTGAGGCCTAGAGGGGAAAGGACTATTTATTATTAGTCCCACCAGGTACACAGTAAGGGACAGTGGAAAAAGGATAGACATTGAAGCTAGAGAGATCTGGGTTCAAATCGCAGCTCTGCCACCACCTTCTTAGCCGTGGGCCAGGGCAGTTTATTTCAGGGTCTCTAAGCCCCAATTTGCTCATCTATAAAATGGGGATAATAATATCTACTTTGAGGGTTGTAAAGATTGGAGAAAATATATGTATAGTTTCTGGCACAAAGTAGTAGGTATTCTGTAAACTGTAGCTTTAGAAAAAGTGCTACCTCCACATTTATTATTACTTTATAATTCGTAACACCTTTTATTTATTATCATTTTTTTGCTATTTTTGAAATATATTTGACATAAAACGTTGTGTGACTTTAAGGTGTACAACATGTTAATTTGATAAATTCATATATTGTAACATAATTGCCATTTTAGCGGTAATTAGCACCTCTCATGTCACATAATTATCCTTTCTTTTTAGTCGGTGGAATAATTAAGTTCTAGTCTCTTAGCAGGTTTGATGATGATGATAACACAACATTGTTGTCTATATTTTACTGTACTGTGCACCTGATCTTTAGGATTTATTTACTACTTGTTGCAAGTTTGTACCCTTACACAACATTTGTCCTATCCCCCCACTCCTACTCCCTGGTAACTGCCAATTTTCTGTTTTTACAAGTTTGGCTTCTTAAAATTCTACATATATATATATATATATACACACACACACACACACACACACATATATACATATACATATATATACACACATATATATCATACTGTACTTGTCTTTCTCTGACATCTTATAATGTGTTCAAGGATAACACCTTTGCTTTATTTATATAACTCTGAGTATCTGAATATATCATGTGCTTTTTCATTGAGGAATAATTAAACTACAGTGACATACACAGATCTTAAGTATACAATTTGATGACTTTTGACAAATGTAAACATCCACGTATAACCTTCACCCTTATTAAGATGTAGGACATTCTCAATACTCCTGACCCTTCCCAATCTCCACTCCACAGGCAACCACTGTTCTGGCCTCTATCACCAGAGATTATTTGTCCCTGTTTCATGTAAGTGAAATCACATAATATGTGGTCTTTTTTGTTTGGCTTATTTTACTTAACATGTCTTTGTGATTCTTCCATGCTGTTATGTGGATTGGTAATTTGTTCCTTTTTATTTCTGAATAACTTTCGATTGTATGAAAATGTCACAGCTATTTTCCTGGTGATGGACATTTAAGTTGTTTCCAGTTTGGGGCTATTATAAGTAAAGCTGCTATGAACAGTCATGTACAAGTCTTTGTGCGGACATACGTTTGCATTTCTCTTGGCTATATATACGTAGAAGTGGGATTGCCGGGTGATGTGGTAAGCGTATGTTTAACTTTGTAAGAAACTGCCAAACAGTTTTTAAAAGTGGTTGTTCATATATTTTTTGAAATAAGGATATAATGGATTCATTTTTCAGGCAGTGCCTGGTTATGTTTAGTGTAGCTATGAACTGGGTGAAACAGATTGATGTGCTCAATCAAAGGCTGCTGTAGACAATACAGTCCAGTTATGACTGGGGCTAGAATGATTTTGAAAGGAAAACTCGATAGAAACAGTCCTTTGCTCACTGCTAGATTCCTTCCTAATGTCCCCATCATAATCTGTTGATGCTTCTAGCAGAACCATAAAAGAATAGGCTGCAGAGTTTATATATTCCAATCTCTTATTTTTTCCAAGAGGAATCTGAAGCCCAGAGAGGCCGAGTGCTTTCTCAAAAGCCAACAACCCCAGATCTTCCTCTGACTCCTAATTAGTATGATTTCCTTGCATTGTGCTGTCTCTGCATGAAATGGAGTTCAGCTATTCAGCTATTGTTTACTAAACACCTGCATTCTTCTAGGTGCTAAGGATAAAGAAATGAATAAGAAACAGGCCTCCATCCTCAAGGATCTCCTAGACTACAGAGGGAGACAGGCTATTCAACTCTCTTTTTTTATTATATTCAAAATAATTAATAGATTAAAAGTATCTTTAGCTTGAGCACTGTGAAGTCAGATTGAGTGCCCAAAAGTAAAGGAACATTCAGTTGGACTACTTTTTTAGTTAAAGGAAGGCCACAGCATGTCTTGAGTGACTGCTGTGTGCCATTTTCTGGCCTGGGTGCAAAAGAACAGTCTTTGCGTTTACAGGTAGGATAAAATGATGGAGGCCAAGTTTAAGGCAATTCAGCAAAAAGCTATTGAATATCTACTCAATTGCAGACCCTATTCTAGGTGCAGAGGATATGGTGGTGAGCAGAGCTGACAGTCTGATAATCTTTCAGGTGCTTTTCACCAATGCTGCCACAATATATTAGTGTAAAAATGTGTGTGTGTGTGTGTGTGTGTGTGTGTGTGTGTGTGTGTGTGTTTCAAAATCTGAATTTGGTTCAGAATATGTGTGTCTGGAGGCCTTAGGACTGGTGTGGTTAATAATAGCTAGTTTCTAAGATGGGGTGGGGAGTGGGAGCAGGCCACCATTATACATAATCTCTGGCATCTGGGAGAGTGTGAGAATTTGATGTGTCTTATTATCTTGCATGGAAGTGGTTAAGGTGAAAAGCAATGCTTACTATGAAAAGGGAAATTGTAAATACCCACTGGGTTGCATAGTCAGCTCTACAGGGGAGCTCACTCCTTTGTCTAGGGGGATTTACATATAGTTCTGGGAGGGAGAAGGCACTTCCCCAGAAGGCAAGTTACTTTGCAATTTGATCTCTTTTTCTTTTCCCTTTTCTGATGTTCTTCTAGTCATGTTGCTAGATAACTCTTTTCATTTGTAAGAAAGGACCCCTTCAGCACTTCGTAGAACTCTGTCTTATTGTTTCCTGAACACTGATCAGACCAGCTGGTCCTCAGACCAGCACAGACTGGTTGTTGAGCCTGTACTCAGTAAGAGCAAACTGCCCCCTCCCCGGGATGGCACTCAACCAAACTGTGACCAAGCCACTTGGAAAAATATTGCCAGTAATATTTTTCATTTAATCCATAGCTGTCTCCTGTGCCACAATGGAAGAAATGAAGACGAGTGCCTCCCAGATGCAGGGGCCTATAAAGACTGAGTGGAATTCCCGGTGTGTTCTTTTCACCTATTTCCAAGGGGACATCAGCAGCGTAGTGGATGAACACTTCTCCAGAGCTCTGAGCAATATCAAGAACCCCCAGGAATTGAGCCCCTTGAGCCAGAGTGAAGATGTGGTCCTGAGGAATGGTAAGCATGTTGAGAGGGAGAAGGCTGAAATTCCCTGTCACTGAAAGATGGTTCTCTGCTGCTTTTAATGCACTTAGACACGTGTATATTTGCTAAAGGCAAGTCACACTGTCTGGTAAGAAGCTGCCGCCCCTTTCTTAGAAGTTTAATGTGAAAATGAACACTGTTTAATCAAATCACCACCTATTTCATTGTTTCCTCAATTGCGTTAAATGCTGGGTTCACTGCTCACTACACAATCAGAGCACCACAACTGTTTTCTATTGTCACCATTATCAATATTACTACTACTACTACTACTACTACTACTACTGGCCTAACAGGGGCAGAAACACCAAAGTATTCGTGATATGAAAAAGTGTGTCCCATGTAGGTACATGCAGACTCCTCAACTAATAGTGGATAATCTGGTGATCAGAGGCAGGGCCAGAAAGAAGTAGATGAAGTTTCGCTACATCTTTCTCCTCACCCTTAACAGTATCAGGAGGGTCTACTGCATATACTATTTGGTAATTTTTTTAAAGCATTCTTACATCTCAAAACATTATTTGAAGTGCTGTGTCAAAATGTGCTCATCAAAATATCCAGGTTTGAAAAAAGACATAAAAATTAAGCTGGCAAGGGCTGCAGTATTGCTTTCATGGACCCCAGACACTTTTGCCTTCATGGGCCAACTTCTTCCATAAAAAATATGAAAAAGGACATTTTGTGGCTGCACTGGTATAAAAACAAATATAACCTAAGCTGGATTCATTTTTATATATTTATCATCATTATTATCTTTATTTTTTCTTCCAATTTTAAAAGAAATTAAAACATTTTCGTAGGCACCTAAAAGTATTCATGGGGCCTAGGCACTGTCTGTGCCTGCTGTGCCTAATGGAGACGTCATTCTGTCAGCTGGATGTGAGTTGATAAGGTTCCTCATCACCTTTTTTGAAATGTGCAAATAGACCAAGGTCTCACTGATTTTTTTAGGAGCTCTTTTTTGCAGTTGCTGAGCACACACGTTGAATCCCTTGCTCTCATTGGAGGATGTATATGCTTCCAAGTGGGGCCTCTGCAGGGGAAGAGATCACCTGTTTTCAGACACAATCACTCTGTCTTTGCTCTTTGGGTTTGGGCAGAAGTTGGTAGATATCTATACTCACCTTTGCAGAATTTACTTCTTTCCTAGAAATTCTTTTACCAGCAAATGACGTGATCTTCTCAGAGCTCTGAGTTAAGTAAACATGTAGAAGGAGGTGTAGTGGCAGCACATACTAAAGGAGATGCTATAGAAGATATTGTTTAAATGGGCACAAAGAGGTGGGTGGAGAAGTGGGGAGGTGATATCTAAGAGTGTACTGAGTACTTCAGAGCAGAAGCAGGAATGACTGATCTTGAGTCGTTTGGGGAATTGGTATGTGGTAAATGAGATTCAGAACATCTATCTGGCTCCTCAGAAGGGTCAAAATCCCAGGCTTTTCGTGCACAGACAAGTCTGCCATTTTTGGCTCTTTGGCTCTTTGACTCTTTCATCTACATCTGAATACATTGGCTCAGATTCATTCCAGTCACTCCCTTGTAAGTATTATCCATCTATAGTCCCTCACTTCCTCTATCCTGCTTGCTTGGTAAAAGCTTACCTGACATAAAACCAACTCTCAAACTGTTGACACATTTCTGTGCAGCAAAACTCAAAAGACGTGTCCATGTATACTCTGTCCTCTTTATTTCCGCCACTGCTCTCTAAAATCCACTCCTCAGGCTTTCATCCTCATCACTCTTTGAAACCACTCTTATCAAGGTTAGTCAGTGACTTCCACTTTCCAAATCCAATGGTCCTTGCTGTCCTCATCTTATTTGACCTATCAGCAACATTTGCTGTAGTTGATTGCTCCCTCTTCTTGGAAATACCTCCTTCACTAGGATTCTATAACATCATACTCTTGGTTTTCCTCTTATCTCCCTGGTTACTACTCCTTCTTAGTCTCCTTTGCTAGGTGGTCTTCTCTATTTACCTTCTAAATGTTTGGGGGACTCAGGTCTCAGACAATTCCTCTATCTTAAACCTACTCCCTAGGGGATCTCTTCCAGTCTTTTGGTCTTAAATACCATCTATATACTGATCAATTCCAAATGCATAGCTCTAGTCCAGAATGGATTTTAGATCTGTCTATCAAGTTGCCTACTTGATACCTTCACTTCACACATCTAATAGGAATCTCAAACAAAACAGGTCCCAAACTGAACTCTTAATCTCCCCCTCAACCTGCTTTGTTCATAGTCTCCCCATCTCAGTAAAAGGGAGCTGCATCCTTGTAATTAATTGAAGTCATGTTTAACTCCTCTTTATCTCGTACCCCATGTTTAGTCCTTTGAAAAATTCTGTAAGTTCTAATATCAAAATATGTCCTAGATCTGACCACTTCTCCCCATCTCCACTGCTATTGTCTTGGTGTGACAAACCATCATCTAATCTACCCTCTGGATTTTTGCAGTAGCCTCCTAATTGGTCTCACTGCTTCTGCCCTTGCTCCCCTGCAGTCTATTCTCAGGATAGTGATCAGAATGATACCATTAAAATTAAAGTCATATCATAGCACTGTTTTGTTCAAAACTCTCCAATAGCTTCCCATTTCACTTGGAATCAAACCTAAAGTTTTTAATGGGGTCCGACCTCATTTGCGCCCTTGTTATTTTTCTGATCTCATGTTGTACAATTTTCCATCTCACTCACTCCAGTCTGGCCTCTTCGTTATTTATAGAACATGCCAAGCACAGTCCTGCCTCAGGCCCTTTGCATGTTCTTTCCACTCTCCCAAAAATGTTCTTTCTCTCAGATAATTACATGATTTTCCCCTTTCTCCATTCAAGTCTCCATCCAAATGTCCTCTCTTCATAGAGGGCTTCTCCGAACAATCTATTTAAAAAATAGAATCTTTACTTTGTCACCCTCTGTCTTATCCTGTTTTATTTCTTCTTAGCATTTGTCACCACTAGGTATGTTATATATTTATGTGTTTCTTTCTTGTCTCCTCCTACCCCCTAGAGTCTGGATTCCATGGCAGCAGAGACTCGGTCTGTTAACTGCTGCTTTCCAATGCCTGACACATGAAAGGTGCTCCATAAATATTGCTTGAGTGAATGAGATTGTGATTTGAATTACAGGATATTGCTTGTGTGCCACAGATGGAGTCACTGTATAGAGGGAGCATCATGTGGTGTACAGCTTTAGAATCAGGCAATCTGGGGCCAGGCCAACTCCATTTTTTATTAACAATATGATCTCAAGCACATTGTTTCACCTCTCTGTGCCTCAGTTTCCTCATTTCTAAAATTAGTATTATTTAACTATAGAGAAAGTCAATGAGATAATGCATGTCCAGTGGCACGTAGTAAGTGCCATGTTAATTATTTTTGTGGTGGTGATGCCAAAGCTTGACATGTGTTTTTAAATGGCTAGAGTGGATATGAGTGCCTGCATTCAAAACATTAAGATCACAGAGCAGCAGGCCCCTCTTGTAAGCCTCCAATATTCCAGGGGCTTCTACTGTGTGGCAGCTGTTTCCCATGCCTTTTGACTTCACTCTATTTTGTAAAGTCCTGGCCCACTAAGGGAACACGGACATGGCCATGTTTTTTGCCCAAGCCAGCCTTTGCAGGCCAAACAGAGAGGCAGCTTTCTTCTCTACTTACCTTCTTGGTTGTTGCATTTTTCCTGTGAGAATCTCACATTTCCCTTGACTAAGAGGATGTCTCCCACACAGAGCGTGGTGTGGGCTAGGAAAATGTTTGTTCGGCTGGTTGCGCAAATGAAGCAGAGAGCCTGTCTTCCTCAAGGCCTCTCTTTTATCGAAGTTAGCAGTCAAGTTTCTCAGAAGTTCTGCTGCCTCAGGGGAAGGCCTCATGAAAGAAAATGGTCCCCCAGTGGTTCTCACTTGGAGGTGTTATATGAGATACATGCAGCTTCAAAAAATAGTGGGAAATTCATAAAGTGGCCATTTCTTACTGTGTGCATCCTCTCAGACCCTGAGCCATGCCTAGAACAGGCTTGCATTCATGGGCTCACAGCGCCGACTGGGCCACATTCTAAGGGCACCCTGTCAAGCCAAATATGCAAAGGCCAAATACAGACCTATGTGGCTAGGAAATGCCATCAAATTTCCTGGCTGCCTTTCCAAAATCAAAGCTATTTTTCTATTTACTTATGTATAATTTATACTGGCCGTACTTCAGAAAACACAAGCTGAAGGTATCTTTAAATTAATCTCCCTTAAAAAAAAAGAAAAAAGAAAAAAGGACTTTGGTGATTTCAAAGTAGATAACTTGAGAGGCTTCAGTAGTTACCATTTGGAGTGGCATGGTCCTAGTGCATATTCCACCCTGATTTCTTCCTATGTGGCCTCGAGCCCAACCCCAGGCCTGACAAAATTGTTCAAAGGCTGCTGAGAAGGTGAGAGTGTACACCTGAGGACCCAGAGGATTTTTATAGCTGGTCTCAAGGGTCTCAGCTCCTCTCTCCCCTCCTCCGTAATCTAGTAAGAGTGAGGAATAAACTCTGGATTTCTTTTTTAGTGTGAATATTATGAGATAGACTCATGCTAGTTGTTTATGGCCCTTGTGAACACTGACAACTTGATGTCTTCCTTTCCAGTCAGGGAGAGGAAACTGTGCCAACATATACTGAGCCCATATTGGATGCCAGACACCAGGCTACAATTACTGCAGTCATTTCAGTGATTTATAAAGGGCAAAGATGGGCAAACTGAATCTATGGTGTTAGAAGATAGGAGAGTGGTTACCTTCAGGGAAAAGGGAGGTTAGTGACTGACTGGGTGGGGGCATGAAGGGAGTTTTTGGGGTGGCTGTCATGTTTTATTCCTTGACCTGGGTGCTCATAACTTAGTTTGTGAAAATTCTCCAGCTGCGCACTTCATACTTGTGCATTTTCTTGCATGTGTATTGTACTTCACAAAACCACTTTACAATGGGTATTCATATCCTCACTTTACAGAGGAGGAAAATGCAGCCCAGAGAGGGTAAGTGACAAAGCGAATCACAACAAGCCAGTGATAGAGATTGAAATCCAGGTCAGTCAGATTCCAGAGCCAGCCTCTTGATTACTTCACTGTCCTGCCTTTGTAGACCTTAACAACACCCTAATGAGAGGGTTAATAATGCCCATAAGGACTTGCTAATACTGTTTACAATAGCTAACATTTATTGAGCACACAATCCTGTGAGCCAGGCCCCTTGCTAGGGGATGCCACATGGATTATCTCTTTGAATCCTCACACCAACTTATTGCTTAACTCTCATTGTGCTCAAGGAAACCAAAGCTCAGAGTCAAGTGACTTGTTTAGGATTCCACAGCTAGTTAGGGGCGGCTATTTACAACCAAATCAGTTTGATTCCAGATCCTGAGCTCTTAGCCACTTTCAAATGCTAGCACATGTCCTGTATTTCATCTCCATTTTCAGTTGGGAAAAGGAATCTGAGTAATCATCAAAAGACTAGGTACCCCGGGGAGGTGAATAAAGGAGGGGGAGGGACTGAGCAGGCCCTCCCAGTGCCCTAAAAGAGGACTGTCTCCTGTAAGCTGTCCCTCTGTCTCCAGTGTTATTTTCACCTCAGCTCATACAAAGAATATAATACAAAGAAGGCAGACAAGGGAGAGTCAATGTGTGCAGATTGAGCAGGCCAAAGTTTGGACTTTTCATGGTGTAAGATGCAGGTATGTGTTCTGAGAGTTCTTGGTTTCAACTTCATCACAAAGCAGGATTTTATGAAAGGCAGAGACAGAGAGGACAAGGAAGAAAAGAAGAAACAATAGACGGAAGGAAATCAGGCAATTACGTATTGGTGTTTCACAACTGTGACTCAGATTCACGGAGTCAAGAGGTTTCTTAACTTTTTACTAAAAAATAACTTTCTAATGATGAAAATGATGTGTTAATTTTTGAACATTTTAGAAAACATAGATAAGCAATCAGGATACAAAACCATTTGTGCATCTATGCACACATAGTAAGCTTTACAACATAACATCATTTTGTACATAACAGGTTGTAATTATTTTTTTAATCGACAATAATCGTATGCCATTACATGTTCTACTCCATCATTTTAATAGCTCAAGAGTATCCTTTTTATAGCTGTATTAAAGCTTTTGGACATTTAGGTTGTTGTCAATCTTTTGCTATATTATACACGCTATATTATAAATTTTTACACCCATCATTGATTATAGCCTTAAAATAAATTGCTATCAGCACAATGACTGGATCGAAGGATACACACAAATTTTAAGGTTTTAACATACACTGTTGTCAGAAATTGCTTCTCAGAAATGTTATGCTCATCTGCTATCCCTCCAACCCCAGTAGTGTGGGGAAGTGCCCAGCTTATTACTGTACTCTTTGCAATGCTGGAGAGGCATAGCCAGAACATGCATGAGTTTTGGAATCAGATAGCTCTACCACTTGCTAACTGTGTGGCCTTAGGCAAGTTACTTGAACCACTCTGGTTCTCATCTGGGTTGCTGTGGGGATCACATAAGATCATGTATGCAGTGTTAAAAAGGTGCCTGCTCCATAGTAAGTGCTCAATAAGCAAAAGCTGTTCTAGATTTAGTCATTCATACCCACCTCTGATGTATTCTTTCTTGGGAGTGGACACACACTGAGCAAAGATTTCTGAAATCTCTTTAAGAGCCAGTATCTACTCCATCCTCCACATCAGCCCTGAAATACTGCTGCTATTTCTGTTTTTTTTTTGTTTGTTTTTGTTTTTTTTTTTTACTCAGTCCCTTTCTCTCTTTGATTCTCAGCCCTAGGTGACTAATGGCAGGGAGGCTCCTTGGGCCTCTACATTATCATTTTGTTTTTCCCTAGGTTGATTACCTGGAGTTGCAAAGTAGGAAAGAAGCCTATGAATGTGAGCCCAACCTGGGTTTACAAATCAAAGCAATGATTAATAATAATAACAGCAACAGCTATCACTTATTGAGTATCTGTTATGTACCAGGCACTGTGCTAAGCTCTTTATGTGGATTGTCTCATTTAACCTCACAAAAGTCCTGAGAGGATCCAAGATGGGAGGTAACATTCTCAGTGTTCACACAGCTAGGAAGTGGCAGAACTGAGATGGGACTCCAACCCTGTCTGACTTTCAAAGTCTATGCTCTTAACCACTTTTCATGCTGCTCTCTTCAGTATAGAAAGATTTAGTGTCAAGGAGTGTGTGTGTGTGTGTGTGTGTGCGCGCGCGCGCATGTGTTTTGAAAGTGTGGACATGTTTGTGTGTACATGTGTGTGTAAGCATGCGTGTGTACATGTGAGTGCATGCACACATGCATTCATTAGAATAATATTTAGTGAGGGCCAGACACTATGCGAGTTCCTGAGGATATGATAGTAAACAAAAGAGAAATGATCTGTCCTCATAAAGCATATTGGCTGGTGGGGAAAATAAGTGGTGAGTGAATAAATGAACAAATGAATAAATGAAGAAATTACAGGTTAGGATTACTGTTTTGAAGGAAATAGCACAGTCACAGAGTACAGCAGGATAACAAATTTTAGATTTGAAGTTCAGAGAGAGCCTTTCTGAGGGGGTGACTTGTCTGGAATAAGGCAGGACCACTATGCAAGAATAGAGAGAGGGAGAGAGAGGGAGGAGAGAGAGAGTTGTTGGGGGTGGAAAGCAAACTCTTTAGTGCCTAGAGATGCTTTCTAGAGGGTTCTGGGGGCTCTCAGAGCTGTATATAGGTAGATGTGAGTGCTGTCTCTGGGTTTCCTTAGGAGGAGGGGAATGGCCTGTGAGTTTCACCCAAAAAGGGTGAAGTGGGAAATGGAGACTAGGACTCTGTGAACAGGGACTCACTTGGGACCAGAGGCCTCAGTAATTCTAGAGGCATGGATGGGAGTAAGAGGCAGGGTCTAGATGCTCAGAGTTGGAGTATGTGGAATTGGAAGCATTTTGTATTTCTAGTGAAAAAAAAATTCTAGCTTGCCCCAAGTGTCCCAGAACCAAAGTATTCCTTACCTGTTCTCCATTCATTAATGTAGTTTGGTATTTTAGAAGGCAGCAGAGTCTTCCTAAGGCTTCTTATCTCATCTCCAGAGGTAACTAAGAGGAAAAACTTGGATAAGAAAGTGTCACCAGGGTCATTTCTAGCAGCAGCAGCAGCAACCTTAAGCCAGTCCAGGCTATGGTTTAGGATACCTTCATTGGTTTATGGGGTAGATGGTTGTGGTTGTGGGAGCAGTAGGCCTAAGGAGCCTGAGAAAGGGTGACCTACCAAAATTCAGGGTCTCCACCCCATGGGACACCAACACCCAAGCCTGGTCTGGGAAGATGGTTTTCCCAAAGCTACCCAATGCCTACTATTGAATTTAGGATTGGGATACTCTGCGCTTCCTCACTTGCTCCCATCTAATCTGTGCTTTGGCGCACTCAGTAACCAAATGGAACCTTGAACAGTGGCACACCGCCCACTTCCCTTAACATTTCAGTCATAATTCTGGAAGGGAAACAGTTAATAGAAATATTCCAAGCACACTAGGACCCTGCATTCAGCACCTATGTCATATGTATGAGATTATAAGGCCAGTTTAGATGGAAATTGCCCAGTTGTCAGAGGCTACACATTATTTTTAATTTGTGCTTAGGATATGAAGTACCCTCATTGAATTTGAAGCATGGACAATGATTATACTGTCAGCTTAATCAGTCTATTTGTGCTATATAGTGCCCCGAATTGCTACTGGCCTGCAGATAATCAGTTTTCAAAAGTAGCATTCATCCCCAGCAACAAATCTTAATATATGTTTCCTTGCTTTTGGTTCCATTACCAGAGGCCAGCTATCACCCATTCCTCATTGTGAACGATATGAAATGTTGGACAGAATGTCTCTGCCGCATAGGTTAAGGCTTTTTCCTCCTTATCATGTGTATGACATGAAAAGCTATGGTGGTGGGTGAAAGCACTCCAGTATCACTGGGCAGACTTCTCAGACATTTTTATCTTGTCCAAAATCCAGGCAAATTAAACAGTCAAGAGAGCTAGGAGAGGCACATGTGGAGAGGAAGGAGACCAGACAGCCTCTCCAGCCTTCCAATCTCCCTTTGTCTCTACACCCATGCACACCCCTCCCCATTTCATTATCTTTGATAGATGAGAGGCTTCAGGCTTTAAGTATCATCTGTCAGAGCTCCATCCCTCATCCTCTCTTGCCTGAGTGGGTGTTGAGAATGGGGAAAATATCCATCTGTGTCATGAACTATTCTAAACTTCTTGAGAACTCAGATTCAGCTGCTATTATAGGCACAATTAGAATTAGTGTCTCTGAGACCAAAGGAAACTCCAACCCCATTAGCTAGTCCACAAGAACTTTGCAAGAAGAAACCAAGTTACTGCTTGATCTTGAACATATCGCTTTTGTAGAAAGAGGTCCAAGCAACCACTTCCCCACCTCATCACTTATCAATCCAGCTTCGATTCCTACTTGGCTAACCTACTTTGCTAATTTGGTCCAGTCTTATAATACCCCCATGCCCCAGATCCATCTTGAAAATGGAGTTTCGACTCCTAGACTTGTGTAAGTGACTGACGCAGGCAAGTGTTACACCCTTTATAAAGTTCTGTGGAGTCCTCCTATTCTGTGTACTCAAAATGCCAGCTATAAAAGAAAACCACACAACAGCAACGACCAAACACAAATCATTTTTAATCAAGCAATTCTTCTAGAAAATTTTCCTTGAGGGGCTAGTTGGACAGGGTGCAAAGCTTACATACAAAGGTGCTCATTGCAGTGTTGTTAATATAATTGAAAAACAAAATTAACTGAGCTGCCCACAAATACTGTGTTTGTTAGTCACATTGCTACCTATGATGGAATACTGTGCAGCCATTTTAAAAGCTGGTGTTGGCACAATTCATTGCTATGGGAGGATATTCATAATATTTTAATGATGCAAAAGCAGCCTTAAAAACAACTTATGATATGAAAACAATGCATACATGAATAGAAACAAATCCTAGAAAGTACACCTAATGCTGGATATTGGTGGTCTCTGGATATTATAATTAGAGTGACTTTTTTTTTACCTTTTCTACATTTTCTTCACATTAAAAAATATGACATGTATTAACCAGAAAAATATTAAGTTACTTGCATTTTGAAAACAATAAATGAACATCTAATATGTCTTCTAAATTTTTCCTTCCTAGATATTGACATGCCTCCAAATCAGTGGCGTTTCTCTTCTCAGTGGACAAAGCCAGAGCCAGAAACATCTTTTGTAGATGATGCCACCAGCTACGGCATGAACGGGTTTGATCCCATGTCTATGGATCAGTATTCAATGTCCCTGACTGGGAGCCCCTCTGTTCAGCCTGAGGAGCTGTGGCATTTCTCCTCCCCAGAGAGCCCCAGTTCCTCAGAGCCTGACTATGCTCACGCCTTCTCTGCTGGGCACCTGATTCCAGAGACCCCGCCTGATGAGAAATATGAGTCTCTCCTAACTCTCCTCCAGCAAGATAGATGTGTAGCCCAGCCTCAGCAATCTGCCATGTGGGAGGATTGCAGCTCTGCCCAGATAGCCGGAAGTTCGGAATTGCCCTTCAACCTGCCTTCCAGCTCGGCCCACTGTAAGAAAGTGCCTCCAGATATTTGGAGGCTTATCCCTGTTTGGTTGGGGTTGAGAGTGAGTTGGCATAAGATTGGGTATCAAGACTAATTGCTGCCACTCCGGACATGGGGCTTCTGAGGGACAGAATGTTCTGCATAAATGTTCCATATATCTTCACTAGGCTTCATTGACATTAACATTCTAATGACTAAAGGGTCATATAGAGAGCCAGCCAGATGAACTTGGCCAGGAATATTCACCAAGTCTGTTGACTTGGACTTATTCTAGAAAAATGATGTGTTACTGCCTAAAATTGTAGGGTCTGCATTCACCCTGCATTCACCTCACTGTGAGCCACCAAATAATCCATTTGTAAAACCAAGAATTCTGGCATACCTACCAGCTCAAACTCTATCCTCCAAACAGGTTGGCAACTTGTAATGATGCCAGGCTTCTGGGCAAAAACAACAGCAATCTATACCAGCCATCTGCTCTACACAGTAAAATTCAAAATGACTGTAGAGGCAGCCCCATTGCTGCCTAGAGACCATCACAGTGCCTGGCTGCTTGTGGCTTGCGCTTGCACACTGAGGTCCTCCTGCTTGTTTTCCTTGGGGTTCCTGTTCCCTGACCATCACCCCTCCCCTTGAACTAAAACACTCCTTAATTCACTCACTCAACAAACATTTAATTAGTGCCTATCAGATGCAAAATACCCATCAAAAACAAAACAAAACAATACTCCCTTCTTTGTAAAAGAATAGGAAAGAATTGGCCTGAGGTATACTTTAAGCAAAAGAGCAAACCACTCTGCTACAAGATTTGCCTTTCGTATGAAATGTTGGTAATAATATATATTTTATAGTTTGATTGGGCCAAGTCTGAGTCCTCTGGCATTCTCTACTCTGGGTGAATTTTCTTTTATAGCTCCCTAGTCCATATATATCTGTGGTTCTAGTATCCCGTGCCTGAAAGAAATTGCTAGAAATTGCCTTTAAACTAAGTATATAGTACACAAAGGGCCTGTTCAGCATAACCTCTCTATGTCTGGTACTATGTTCCATCCTAATGCAGAAAACAAATTTCTCATTAAAATACCACTCCATCATTTCCAGAGTTTGATTAAGAATATATTTAAAAGGAGTAAATAATAAAAATGTAATGCTTGGGAAACCTATGAAAATTCCCACCCCTGTACTCTTTTTCAAAAATCTGCTCCTATTAGATTCAGAGGGAAAATTAGGCCAACTGTGTTTGTATATATGCCTTGTGCATACACAGCAGAGCCTTGTTCAACAGTTGGTTAGAACACAGATGGTTCAAATTATCACCTCCCAAACATAACTGTATATAGTTCAAATCCAATTAAGCAAATATTTAGTGAGCTTATACTATGACAGGTACATCACAGTGAAACTATAATGCAGACATCCTAGTCTCCAAAATCTGTAGACATATACTCGAACAAATGTTTATCACTAAACTCTCAACTGCTACAAACTCTTCACACTCCACTACTAATGTTGACATTAGTCATATTAATCAGTGACTGATGGTTCAGGATCTGTTCAGGAAGTTAGTGACCCTTAATCAGGAATGCGGCCTGTAAGATAGGAATGAGACCTAGGTTGCCAGAAGCTTCTCTTGTTTTTGTAGCATCTTAGAGAAAATATACCAGGTGTCCACAAACTGAGGAGCAGGTGATTTGGAGGCCCCTGAGTTGCTACTGGGCACTTTTTAACCCTGCCTTCGAGATATCATTTCTAATCATGTTTCTTTTCTAGGTAAGAAAATATATTTCCCCTCAGATCATGGACTTGCCAGTGCCAGCCTTGCAAGTGAAAGTAAGTATCTGGTTCTGCTTTTGATAGCATGTCTCCGTATCCTAAGAACAAACTTGGAGAGCAGCTTGTAGCATAAAAACCAAGATCTCCAGTAGCTGAAAAGACCCTCATTTCTTTTATTTAATATTTTAATAGTTATAATTTGTTCTTAATCTCAAACAGCCCACGTACTTATTATTTTATAAAATGTCTTGACAATTTTCTTGTTTTGCCATAAAAGCAACCCTATTGATTTTTTTCAGAGGTGACTCAGAAAAATGAACAAATTCATGAGGATTAGCTTGCTCTGTCCCAGATGTCCAGTTTTCAGCTTAGAACGTATGGCCGCTCCAGGACTCTACAGTCAGGGAAAGTGCCACCGAAGTCCAAAGGCCAGGACCGTTGGCTCCACACTCAATTTGAAAGTGGTGTTAGTAGGAACTTTCAAATGAAGACAATTTGAGGGGAATGAAATGAAGCTCTTCATGGGTTTGAATGCAGCATCATTACTTTACTAGCTTCAGGAACTTGGTCCCGTTTCATAATATCTCCATAATTCAATTGACTCCTTTGTAAAACAAAGATGAAAATCCTAATGTAAATTAGCCAGATTAAACCATGAGAAGTAAACCACTGAATGCACACGATAAGCCTGCTACATAGTAAACCATCAAAAACTGCCTTTTTTGAGGGCATCCTGTGGGCCTCAAGCTGTGTTCCATGTTGCATGTTTGAGAAGAACAGAAGGAACAGCTGCCACCATAGTCCCTGATCTCAGGCACTTACGGGGGAGCCAATATATAGAGCTCAGTAGAATGGCAGTTCCTTGAGGACCAAGACTGAGGGGTGTGCCTCCACATCCCCAGCACCTGTGACAGTGCCCAGCATAGAGGTCAATACATATTTTATGAATGAGCGAATGCTGGAAACAATAAAAACATTGATAAAGGAAATGGTGCAAATATATCTGCCAATGTAGTGTAAATTATTTTGTTTAAAGCCCTGTGTAAGACAAACAAGGCAAAAACCACCCTCAGTGATTAATTGGCTATGCCCAAGTGAGGAGATAGATTTAGGGCTGGTTCAAGAACCTTAGCATGGCTGAGTCAGGCTTCATCTCAGACTCTGCCCAAGGGAGTGAGCTCTGCCAGCCTCTAATGAAAGTCAGGATTATAAAGTCTCCTAAATACCTGTTAATAGTTTATACATTTTTTTAAATTGTAAGCCTTAGAATTACTTAATACTTGAGGCTTTAAATTGTTCATAGACGAAAAATAACAGCAACAACACCATGTATGGGTGGTGACTGTGAGCCAGATACCCCACACAATATCCAGCTCAGTTCCCACAATGACCTTGTGATATGTGTATGAGTTTATCCTAAGTGCCTTACACATTAGGTATTCGGTAAATAGAGATTGAATGAATGAATAAATATCCCCACTTTACAGATGAGACTGAGTCTAAAACAGATGAAAGGACTTTCCTTAAGATCACATAGCAAACGGTAGAGATATCTCTGTTTACAGTGTCATAAAATCAAAATAATAACTTACAATAAACATAAATCATCAAGAATAATTCCATTTTAAATCAAGTGTACAACAGTGAAAATTAGCAACTGGCAAAATGGGTTCACTGTCTGTGGCCACGACGCTATCCTAGAATAAGGGGAAAGGAATGCAGAAGGCTTGAAAAAAATACAAAGGAGCAATATTACCTTGGGAAAGAGGCAGGGGATGACCTTTCCATGGTCCATGTGGAGAGTAGTTAAGAGGAGGTGGCTATCCTGTCACCGTGGCTCTGGGTAGAGGAAGGCGGCACAGCATAGGGACTAGAAAGGGTAACTTCCTAGGCTCTGGAAAGGACCAGGAAACCCAGCAAAGCCCATGCTTTTAAGCTGATATTTCGGTCTCACCTTATGGTGAGAACCACAGGGGTATCTTGTGAAGTGCACAGACCCTGAGCCCTCATTTCCTGGTTCTGTAGATTTGGCATGGGGCTCAGTTGCTCCTTCATATGTTTGATCCTTTATATATTTCATATTAACCTGATTTCAAAGTGAACTGGATAAACCTTTTGGTAAGAATTTTGGTAGTTCTGAAAGATTTCCTGTGTGAGGCTTCAGATAAATATTTGTCAAAGGAAGAAGCTCAGTCCCCTGCCCCTTCAATATGTCCTAGTCCCCTCATGCGGGCTGTCAGGTACCTATGAGACAGTGACCATGTGGAGCAGAAGAGTGATCAGCCAGAAGGGTAATCAAGAGACCTTTCTGGAGGTGAGTCCCAAAAACTTTGATGCCAAAATTTTTAGTGAATTTAATATTTTTTTAGTCTGTATAAATAGATACTGGTTGTGCACTGGTTCAATGTCTAGACAGTATATATATCTGTCTTGGTTCCTGCCCTCAAAGAGTTAATAGCCTAGTAGGGAAGGCAGAAACCCTTCTTTCTCCAAAAAAAAGTAGAAAACAATATTTGCAAGTTATGATCAGTACTGTGAAGGAAATATACAAGGTGTTGAAATAGAGAAAGACAGAGGCCAACTCTGGATAAGTTGGTCAAAGAAAGCTCAGAGGAAGTGGTGTGTGAGCAGGGACCTGAATGAAGTGAGGGAGCCAGCTTTAGGAAGAGTTGGGGTAAAGATGGAGGAAGGTGGAGGAAGCCACTCCTGCAAAGACCCAGAGTGTAGTGAGAAAGGGAGAGTGGCACGAAACCAGGCTGGAGAGGTAGGCAGGGGCCAGATGACATGTTGGGAGTTTGAGATTTAGATTCTAAGTGACTTGGTGAGCCCTGGTACGCCTTTATTAAATTTAATGTGCACTTGAGAACATCATATAACCTATTGTAGACAAGATAGGTTGAAGAAAGACAAGAATGAAAACAAAAAGACCAGTTAAGAGGCAAGAAATATGAGAAAATGGTAGCTTGAACTAGGTAGCAGCAGTGGAGACAGAAGTAGAGGTATTTGATATCTATTTGTAAGGTTTAGCTCTTAGGATTTGCTAATACCCTGGATGGGAATGGTGAGGAAAAGGAAAGAATCCATGCTAGCTCTTAGGTTTCCTGCTTGAGCAACTGGATAGATAGTGATACATGTATTAAAATGAGGATGATTGTAGGAGACACAACTCTGTTGTCATATTAAGTCTGAGGTGCCTATAAGACATCCAAGAGGATATATCTTTTAAAGAGTTGTATATGTAAGTGTGGAGTCCAAAAGGGAAGACTGGGTAAACTTAAGATTGATCACTATTTAAACGACATTTAAAGCAATTACATGATCTCCTAAACAGAGGGTGTAGACAGAGAAGAAAGAAAGGCAGAGTACAGAATCCTGGAATGTGGCTATATTTATTTAGAAGTTGGGGACATGAAGAACCAACAGGATACAGAGGAGGAATAGTCAGTGAGGCAGGAGGAGAACCAGGTGAGTGTGATGTTACAGAAACTGAGGAGAATGTTTCAAAACAGGGAGTGATCAACTGTGTCAAAGGCTTCTGAGAGATCAAATAAGAGGACAGAGGAATTTATTGGATGGAGCAAGATCAGCTGACAGTGAAAATGTGGGATGTTGAAAAGAGTGGAAAAGTATGACAAAGTCTTCTTTGGTATTGGGAAAGCAAGCTTGCTTATAGAAAACATGAGCAGGATTTCTGAGTGCTGATCTCAAGTCTGAGATCATGTTTCAAATTGAAGCAGTCATCTGGGTTGTGTGATTTTCATCAACGCTGGTAGGTTAGTGTAATGCTCAAATAAGGCAAATGGTGAGGCTCAGGCAAGGTTAAGATTTTGGCAAGTGAGCATGAACGAAGAAAGAGAAAAAAGAGTTTAGGGTATTTGCAAGTGAGTGATTACCATAAGTTACCATGGTCTCTAAACTGTACAAAGAAGGAACTGGAGAAAGATGGAAGATGATGGATATTGGAGGCTGATATAGGATTAGGTTATGTTAAAATGTAGTAATAAGCCTACTTAAGCCAATGACATGGGAAGTGATAGTTGGAGAACAGATGTTTGAAATTGAGATGACAAGAGTGCCACCTGTGTAGGTGATGACAAAATCTAGCATGTGACCATGAGAATGTTTGGCTGAGGTAGATTGAAGTAAAAGGTCATTAAAAATGAGGAGAATGACAAGAATCATGAAGTAAAGCAAAATAACAAGGCTGAGGTAGAGTGAAGTAAAAGGTCATTAGAAATGAGGAGAATGACAAGAATCACAAAGTCAAGCAAAATAACAACCACTATCTATCTGCAACACAGGTGCTCTTTTTATCTTTATTTACAGATAGGAGAATTGAGGCTTAGGGAGATTAAGTAACTTGCCCAAAGCAAAGGTGATTAAATGCCAGAGTCAGTTTTTTTCTGACTTCAAAGTCCTTGATTTTCCCCTCTAAACTGAGCTTCATCATGGCCGCACAATAATTCCACTCTACTATAAATAATGACGCTATCTCTTTGACAAAATAATAGCTAACATTTATTGAGCACATATGTGCCATGCACTGTTCTAAGGGCTTTACAAGTAGTTAACCCACTTAATCCTTACCAGAATTTTACGAAGCAGGTATCATTAGTAGCCCTATTTGACAGATGAGGAAAGTGGGGCTCAGATAAGCTAGATATCTAGCTCAAGGTCGTACGGATAGGCAGTGATAAGGTCAGGGTACAAACCTGGGCTCTTTTAACCCCAGACTCAACTTCTTCCTCATCACACTTATTCTATTTTTCAGATGGTGAGTCTCCAGAAAGAAGAAAAGATCTGTTCTTTTACTGAACTTCGGTTTGAAAAAGAGAATTTCTTTTCCCAAACCTGCTCATGATTTTGTACTATGAATCTAGAGGGTTTGGAGACATCACTGTCTTTTTCTCTTTTTTGCCACTAAAGAACACTAAGTCAGGAGCAAGTTTTTGTTTTCCCTAAAATTGTACTCTTCTCTTCCTTGGCACCTATGCTCTGTGGCAGGGATTTTCAATCTTGTTAAGTGAAATCCCAACATATAAAATCATTAGAAAAGCTGTTTAGATGTAGGCAGTATAGAGGCCCACCTGCTTGTTCATCCCACCCTGCCACTGCACTCGCTGCTCTCTTACTTAGAAATCATAGTCCCCTTACCCTCCACCAGCAGGGTCCTTTGAACCAAGACTGACTGGTGAAGTATCCTACGGGGTTGTCCCACTTTTCCAAGGGAATAGAGATACCAGGACCAACATGAAGCTTTCCATCCTTAACTAGACTGTGACCAAGCTTCACTTCTACCTCTACCAAAATCAGTGAAAATGGGGTGGGCAAGATCTATTGAGAATGGGTTGAGGCTGAGCTTTCCCTGCATACTCAAAGTTTCGAAGCAAGCTGAAAAGGCCTCAGACTGGCCCTGATGAAATACTTTTGCTGGGAAAATTTGATTCCTTAATTCTAAAAATAAGTAATTCCAACTGGAATTGCTGAGAAATCTGAGAATTAGTCTATTAGAAATTAGTGAGCAAACTGCCTCATTTCAAGCTGGCCTAAAGTAAGTTCTGTATCCAAAGCATTTTTTAGCTGCAGTTCCATGAGTTCCTGTCTGCCCTCACTCTGAGGATGCAGACTCTGGCATCTGACACCTCACAAGTGTTCATCTGGACCTTGGCAGCACCTTTCTGCCTTCCACAGGGGCCAACCTGGCTTCTGTAAACAGTGTAACCATTTCTTTAGCTCTTTTACTGTTAGTGACATCTGGGAAATACTAACTTCCTTTTAGCAGAGAACCATTGGGGCCACCCATGTGGATAATAACCCAACCATCTTAGACAAAATAAAGGTGAAATGCAAGACTTGGTTCAAGACATGACACTTGGACCACCTCCCTTTGGATTGTTCTAGATAGAATAACAAATTGCTCCAAACTTGCTCACCTCTCCGATCTGGTAGACAGCCTTGTGTCCACTGTGAGCTTGGTGCTTACCCTGTGGCAACCCCAGAAGTCCCTGCAGCCAATATTTCCCATTCATACCCCACTTGTTCCTGTGTAATAGAAGGTGAATAATAAAACTTACTTTTTCAAATTATGTTATTCTTAATTTTAGATTCTTTCACACCCACGATCTCCATGATCTTGTGCAAAGTTCTCAACAACCCTGGGATTGGCATTATTTTCACATAATACATGTAGATACTGAGCCTCAGAGCTGATAAATGACCAGTCAGTGCTGAAGTCGGGTCTCTGATAGCTCATTTCTCTCCACAGTAATACTTATCAACATCAGGATGGCTCTTAGATAATTTTCCCCCCATCTGCTATGTAAGCAAAGACCGCAGCAATTGCATGAGTTAATTGGTGACCTTGGAAGTAATACAGTAATTCTATCTCAAAAACAGTTTTTCCAGTGTGTTACATATGTTTCTTAGATTTGTAAAAGAATTTTATCCAGTACATTTTATTTATCTTAAAGTTATTTACCTTCAAAAGCCATGTTTTTTAGAGGATGGTTGGGAAAATTCAGGGTGAAGGCTTATTCTAGCACTTGTGACACAATTATAGAAGAGTGTTTTTCTTGGCTCACTTTAGAAAGACTCTTCTGTGTAAGAAGATAACATGTACCTTCAGAATTGAACTCTCCTTATATGCTATTTAGGGAAAAGAAGTGATTCTAACAGGTCCGGCATCTTTTGCAGCTTGAAGTAATCTGGTAACATTTCCCTGCAAATCCCTCTGCCTGGAAGCTCTCAGATAAAACCGAAAGCAGTAGACAATTTTCCCACTTTAATAAACAGAAAAGAAAAGACCTCTGGTCTCCAAGAGACCCCTGCTCCTCTGACATACATAGGTAAATCCCTGCCCAGATCAGCTCTTACATAATCCCAGACTTAGATTACTGGCTTTCTTTATCCATCCTGTTTTCCTTTCCCACCTCACTTCCAAAAAGCTAACTTGAAAAGCATTTCTTTGAGTCACTTTAGCATTTTACTCTGGCAATTAAATATATACACAAGATGTGTACCACCCTTTGCTCACAAAGGTGGGGTAGCTGGCCTCTGTGCATTGTCTGCATGTCTTCACCTACATGCCTAGGTGATCTTGTAAGATGCTAATTGAAGGGGTATGTGGAATTGAATGGATCAAGATTTGAAACAGGAAAGTTGAAGCCCAATAGGGCTAGAGCCCATAAACCTCATTCACATCTTTCTATACAGTTTAAAAAAATTGACAAGTGGCCTGACCAACTCTGACTTAACCAGTTGTCTCCTCCCCTTCCCCCGACACACACCCATTCCTGAATTTAACAGTCTGGAAGAATGAGAATTGCTTTATATGGGCTGTTAACTCTCACATACATGAATGATTCTTGCCTTGAAAAAGCAAAAAAAAAGTGACAATTCTCTTTTTCTGGTAACAAAGATTGTCTTTTAAGAATTCTAAATAAGAACGCATTGCAGATCCAATTGAGACTTGTGGTTAAGCACATTTCCATGCTAAAAATAAGTATCACGCGTAACGCTGAAAATTAGTCACCCCTCCACAAATAAATGCTAACTAGAATATAAATTATCTTTCTGCCATATAAACCTCTGCTATTTTTGTAATTGTTTCCCTAGTTTGACATAATCACTTGGAAATAATTTTGTAAACCATTTATATTTTTAAAATGTGAAGTAATAATGCAGTGGTGCATTTCAATTCCTTTAATGTGTAAGATTTTAAAATATGTCATTGAATTTTTATAGATTATAGAAATGAACAGGGCTATAGCATTTTTATAAGGATTACAGTTTTATCACTTTATAAATTAAGATTCAATTAAGCCTCAAAGATCTCAAAGACAAGGGTTATTTTGTTTATTCATTTTAATGATTTTGTATGCTTGGAAGCAAGCTGAGTCTATTTGTAGTAGTTACAGTTAGTTTGTAGGTGAAGACTGTGACCCTCTACTAATCTTTCAAAATGAGCAGCCTTTTCTTAATGCTACTGCAAACCTGGACTGAGAGAATACCTGAGTTCCAGTCCTGGCTCTGCAACCAGCTATATCATCTCGAACGAGTCACACACACACACACGCGCGCGTGCACACACACACACACACACACACACACACACACGGGTCTCAATTTCTAAGGTCATTTCCAGCTCTAATCGCCTATATTTTAAAATACATGTAGTAGTTATGACAAGACCTATCAATAGTTACCATTCTGGGGCTCAAAGTAGAGGACAGGGTCTGGACACCGGAATGGAAGGAGGAACTGTGGCAGCCCTGGATTTGCCATTTAATTGTAAGGAGTGCAGTTAGTCTAGTGCCTTCACATAATAGTACCTCAGGACTTGCTAAAACCATGCTCTTTGTGGGCAGCCCACAGCCAATGACTGAGCGTTATAAGGGTTTTTGGGCCTGGCCACTTCTTCCCAATGTGGTACTCCTCTAATGGACAATATTTGATCCAGAGTTCCTGTTAAATTGTCTGAGAATTTGTCTCTTTCCTGATCAATTCTGCTTCCTCCCCCTCTTATCTTTCTCAGATGTTACGCGTCAAGTCCCCATAAATTTCTCATACCCCTAACTTTTAGTGCCTGCTTCCTGGAGGACCCAGTTGACAAACATATAGCAGTATTTTAAGAACAAAGACATAGAAAAATCTCAAAACTGATGGACTAGATAGATGGTGATTAGACTAGTCCAGATGGAGTGAAACATTCAGGTTGACAATTAGTTGAAAATCAAATTGGAAAGGTAGTTTGGGCTCAGAATAATGAGGCTGAATGACACTGTCACACGGCAGGTAGAGTTAAGGTTGGTGCCAGATTGGAACACCAGGTCAGTCCAGCCACATTTTTATTCACCTACTTGGACCATCCTTCAGACCAGCAAACAACTGTCTACATAACAGAATATGGTTACTTCTGCAAACCTGTGTGGTTCTATCAGTGATTCTCAAAAGCCCCATTGACTGCATCATTAGCACCTGGGGAGCTTGGTGAAAATGAATACTCCAGTTATTCTCTAGATTTACTCAATTAGAGTCTCTGGGAATAAGAAAGAGCACCTCCATTTTCCCTCCCTCCCCTCCTGTAGAGATCTGCTGCATAAAATGTGAATGTACTTGACACTACTGAATGGTACACCTAAAATGGTTGATGGTTATTTTTTTCTTTTTTCTTTTTTTTTCTTTTTCTTTTTTTATTAATTTTTTAACATTTTATTTTATTTTTTTGTATTTTCCCCCCTCCCCACTTCCCCCACTCATCTGGTAACCACTAGTCCATTGTCCATGTCCATGAGTCTCTGTTTGTTTGACTTGTTCCTTTGTTGCTTTTAGGTTTATATCCCACATATAAGTGATATCATGTGATTTTCAACTTTTTCTGTCTGGCTTATTTTGCTTAGCATGATTATCTCAAGGTCCATCCATGTTGCAAATGGCAGTATTTCATCTCTTCTTATGGCTGAGTAATATTTCATTGTACATATGTACCACAGCTTCTTTATCCAATCATCTATCGTAGGACACTTCAGTAGCTTCCATGTCCTGGCCACCGTGAATAATGCTGCTATGAACATCAATGTGAAAATATCTTTTCAGATATGAGTTTTCAAGTCTTTAGGGTAAATACCCAGTAGAGGGGTTGCTGAAACATATGGTAGATCAATTCTTAGTTTTTTGAGGAACCTCCATACTGTCTTCCATAGCGGCTGTATCAATTTGCAGTCCCACCAGCAGTGTATGAGGGTTCCTATTTCTCCGCAGCCTTTCCAACATTTGTTATTACTTGTCCTGTTGATTATAGCCATTCTAACAGGTATGAGATGGTATCTCATTGTGGTTTTGATTTGCATTTCCCTAATAGCTAGTGATGTTGAGCATCTTTTCATGTATTTGTTGGCCATTTGTATGTTCTCTTGGGAGAAATGTCTGTTCAGGTCCTCTGCCCATTTTTTGATTGGATCATTTGTTTCTTTGTTGTTATTGAGTTGTATGAGTTCTTTGTATATTTTGGATATTAGGCCCTTATTGGAGGTATGGCTTGCAAATATATTTTCCCATTCAGATGGTTGTCTCTTTACTTTGTTGATGATTTCTTTTGCTTAACAGAATCTTTTTAGTTTGATGTCCCATTCATTTATTTGGTTGATGGTTAATTTAATCTTATGTACTTTTTTTTCCCACATTTGAAATAAAAAAAAACCTCTTACAGAGTTCTGGGGACTTTTAAACAATGTCTAAGAAGTGAGAGAGAGAGAGAGAGAGAGAGAGAGAGTGAGAGGGAGAGAGAGAGAGAGAGAGAGAGAGAGAGAGAGAGAGAGAGAGAGAGAGAGAGAGATTTTGAACACAATATATTCTTTGGTTTAACAGTGTAAGTTTGTTGCTTGCCTTTACCCTTGTAGTCAGTGCAGACCTAGAATCTTCAGATTGCAGACCTGAATTTGTGGTGCTCATGATAAAGTGAAGAGTAAAGGCACAGAGCTCATAATAACCGAGTGAGGGAGCTGACCATTTCCTTGTATCTGTAATCTACATATAGAACAATCTACAAGGACCTAAGCCCTTAAAGAATCTCTTTAAGAACCATTAACTTAAAAAAAAATTTTTACATGTCAGCAATATTTGGATGCACCACTAGATGGTACAAAAACCTAGTTTTCTGGTAATGATTTGCTCATTTTGTGAAGGCAACGACAGAGTATTTAATTTGAAATACTCTGACTATGTTCTTTGTGAAGCTGGAAAGTAAAATACACTGAAATAACAACTAGAGAAAATAACATTACATTCTCATATTCTGTTAGTTAGCTTGCTAATGAGAGAAAGGCACTTTTGGGGAGAGAATTGGGACACATTTTCAAAATTTCCCAAACATTTGGCTAGCATTTTATGTCCCAAAACTCAATTGTAATGGTGATGTGTCTACTCTAACTGGCTTAACCTCAGGAACTTCTGGAATTATTGAAATTATGATAGAAGCATTTCCAATTGAAGGTCTCGATACCTGGAGAATATATATTCAAAAGAGAAATGCTTTAGAGTTCCAAAAGGGGAAGTAGCAGGATCCCGTTTACATAAAGCTCAAAAAATAAGCAGAACAAATCTATAGTGTAAAAAGTCAAGGTTCTAAATGGAATAAAACTAGAATTTAAAAATGAAATTAAAAAACAAAAAGACCCACTAGGAAATTAAAAAAAATACCTCTATTAAACAACTCAATTAAAAGGAAAAGAATCAGAAATTATACATTTCTTGAAAAATAATGGTAATGATGGCTTTAAGCTTTGGTTTTCAGAAGGTAGTATAATATGTAAAGAACATGAGACAAGGAATAAAGGCATAGAAGTTCTGATATCAGATTTATCTCTAACTATGGAGACATGGACAGGGACAATTGTCCTATAGAATGTCCCAACCTGGTATGTTAAAGAATTGAAAGAAGACCGTGTAGCTAGAGCTTATTGGCACCAGATGGGCTGGGACAGGTTAACAGATGACATTCATTCGTATTAGTGGGCCATGTGTTGAATTTTTTTTCCAAGTGCAATGCTAAGAATTGTTGTTAAAAATTATTCTGACTGCTGTGTGGGCATCAAAAATGAAAGCATTGTTCCAAAAAGGAGGCTATTGTGGAGGTCTGGGCAAGAGAAAATGGTGGCTTGGGCTACTGTGGTTGCACTGGGGAGGGGGAGGAGAGGACAAATGAGAAACAGTTATGAGGGGAAATGACAGAACTTAATGATGGATGGTATGTAGGAAGAAGGAGGAATCTGAAATAAAGCTCAGGATTCTGGCTTAAGCACCTGGGTGGGTGGGTGTGCATTTTATGAAGTGAAGAAGACTAGGAGAGGAACAGGTGGGAATGGGGAGAGGAAAGCAGTACATCAGAAACAGGTGGGGAGTCGGGGTTCCATTTTAGACATGCTGAGTTTAAGATGTTGAAGCAGGGGTATCAGTAGGTGATTTGAAATAAACACCTAGAGCAATGTATGGTTTCTAGTGTATTAAAAAGTCCCCATCTAGAAATTATCACAGTTGATACTGTATTTTAAAAATATACTTTGGTCACTCAGTACATAATCAAAGAGAGAAACTACACTAATAAACCTATTTCCATTAATATTAAGTTTACTAATAATACTAGTTTTGAATAATGAATAAACAGACCCATGTTTATGTTTACAAAGATGTTCTAAATGTTAAGAACATGTTCTACTACAGTTTGTTTAAAAATTAAACCAAATTAAACCAAAAAAATAATTTTCACATAAAAAAGTATGCTCATGAAAAGACATTGTTAAGAACATGAAAAGACAAGCCACAGACTGGGAGAAAATATTTATTTTATGAATACACACAGACTTAAAAATATCTTCATATATCTATGCAATAAGAAGATGATCAATTAATAAAAATATGGGCAAAAAGCTTGAAGATATTTCAAAATATAAGGTATAAGAATAGTCAATAATCCCATGAAAAGATATTCATCTTCATTATTAGGGAAATGCAATTAAAGACACTAAGAATAGCATTTCACACTAACCGGAATGGCTAAAATTTTAAAAAGACTGATGTATCAATTGTTGGAGAGGATGTTGGATAATTGGAGCTCTCACATATTGCTGATAAAAGTGAATACATTATAATCATTTGGACAAAGTAGGGCAGTTTTTTAATGAATTTAACATACATATGCTATACCACCTAGCAAATCTACTCTTAGAAGTGAAAGTGTAAGAAAAAGACATCTAAAAAATGAAATCCTACCATTTGCAATGACGTGGATGGACCTAGATGTTATAATGCTGAGTGAAATAGGTCAGACAGAGAAAGATAAATATCATATGATTTCACTTACATGCAGAATCTAAGGAACACAAAGAACAAACTAATCAAAAACAGACTCACAAATATAAAGGACAATCTGGTGACAGCCAGAGGTGAGAGGAGTTGGGGGACTGGGAGTGTTGTGGCGCAGTCAATTCTAAGACTCACGGGAGCTAATTGAGATGAATTATGAGCCTTTATTAGCTGGCCGACGACTGACTCTCTACCACGCAGGATGGAGATCAGCCCCGAGCTCCCAAAAGAGGCAGTTTATAAAGCCTAGAACCACACCCTGGTTTAACGTCAAACAAGCAAACAGATTAACCACACCCTAGTTAACATCAAACAAGCAAGCAGATTACAGAAGCAGAAGTTGGCCGTTAGTGTATCTTTGCCCAGAACCACACCTTTAACAGGAGAATGGGATGAAGGGTTAAAGAAGTACAAATTGATAGATGGTACACGTTGATAGATGGTCAGGGGGATGGGGAGCATGACATAGGGAATGCAGTCAGCAGTAATGTAATAACTAGGTGGAGAGCCAGAGGAAAGAGCAATTAGGGGGATTGTTTTATAAACTTTATAAATGTCAAACCAATGTACTATATGCTTGAAACTAATAATAAAATAATTTTTTTTAAAAAAGAAAAAAATAATAAAATAAAAATTAAACAAAAAAATAATTTGCAAATAAAAAAATGATAATGAAAACACTACATATCAGAATCTATGGTTATTTATTTATTTATTTATATTAAATTTTAGCTATTTATTTTTAAAAATTATTTTTTAAAATTAATTTATTTATTTGGTGACATTGGTTAATGAAATCCACTAAGTTTCAGGTGTACAATTTAACAGTAAAGCATATATATATTCCGTGTTCCCCTCCCATAGTTAGATTTCTTTCTGTCACCACATATTTGACCCCTTTTACTCCATCTACTTCCCTCCTACCCCTGCCACCCTCTGGTCACCACTAGTCTATTGTCCATGTTCATGAGTCTTTGTTTGTTTGTCCTGTTTGTTTGTTGCTTTTAGGTTTATATTCCACATATAAGTGCTATCATGTGGTTCATATTTAAAACAGTGGCCAGAAGAAAATTCATAGCTCCAAACACCTACATCAATAAAAATAAAAGAATAAAAAGAAATGAATTAAATTCTCAACTAAAAAAAAATTAGGAAAGAGCAAGGTAACTAAAAGAAAGTACAAGGAAGAACATAATAAAGATAAAAACAAAAGTCAAGATTTCCTGGGAGGTGGAGTCTTAGTGGCTGAAAGTGGGTATAAGGGAGAGGTATCTTGGTAGTACTAATAATTTCTATAGTTTGATCTGGGTGCTGATTACTCTTATGTTTTCACTTTCTGAGAATTCAATGAGCTGGCCACTTTAGATTTGTGCCCTTTCCTATATGTATGTTAAACTTTATTCAAAATTCTTATCAGAAAATATAGGAGAAAAGCTCCTTGGATTTGATCTTGGCAGTGATCTTTTTGAGTATGACACCTAAAGCACAGGAAACAAAATCAAAAATAAACAAATAGGACCATACCAAACTAAAAAGCTGCCGCATAGCAAAGGAAACAATCAGCAAAATGAAAAGTAAACAGTGGAATGGGAGAAAATATTTGCAAACCATATATAAGCATACCTCAGAGATATTGTGGGCCCGGCTCCAGACTACCACAATAAAGTGAATAATGCAACAAATAGAATCAAATGATTTTTTTTGGTTTCCCACTGCATATGTTATGTTTACACTATATTGTAGTCTATTAAGTGTATAATAGCATCATGTCTAAAAAATTTACATACCTTAATTAAAAATACTTTATTGCTAAAATATGCTAACCATCATCTTAGCCTTTGGCAAGTCATAATCTTTTTCTTGTGGAGGGTCTTGCTTTGATGTTGATGGCTGCTGGCTGATCAGGGTGGTGGTTGCTGAAGTTTTGGGTAGCTGCGGCTACTTCTTAAAATAAGATAAGATGAAGTTTGCTGCATCGATTTACTCTTCCTTTCATGAACAATTTCTTTGTAGCGTGCGATGCTTTTTGATAACATTTTACCCTCCATATCAGAAATAAGACTGCTTTCTTATCACTCTTGTGTTCACTGGAGTAGCACTTTTAATTTTCTTCAAGATCTTTTCTTTTGCATTCACAACGTGGCTAACTGGCGCAAGAGGCTTAGCTTTCAGCTTATCTCAGCTTTCAACATACCTTCTGTACTAAGTTTAATCATTTCTAGCTTTTGATTTAAAGTGAGAGATGTGCAACTCTTCCTTTCACATGAACACCTAGAGGCCATTGTAGGGTTATTAACTGGCCCAATTTCAATATTGTTGTGTCTCAGGGAATAAAGAGACTCAGGGAGAGGGAACAACTGGTTGATGGAACACACATATTTATCAATTAAGTTCACCGTTTTATGTGAGTGAGGTTCATGGTGCCCCAAAACAATTACAATAGTAACATCAAAAATCATTGATCACAGATCACCATAACAAATATAATAATAATAAGGAAAACATTTAAAATATTGCTAGAATTACCAAAATATGACACAGAGACACTAAGTGAATAAATGCTGTTGGAAATGGTGCTGATAGACTTGCTCGATGCAGGGTTGCCACAAACTTTCAACGTGTAAAAAACACAGTATTTATAAAGCACAACAAAGCAGAGTGCAATAAAACAAAGTATGTCTGTATCTGATAAGAGGTTAATAACCAAAATATATGAGAAACCTGTACAACTCAATAGCAACGCCCCCCCCACCAAAAACATCAAAAAACAAACAAACCCCAAATAACCAGATTGAAAAATGGGCAAAGGACCTGGATAGATGTGTCTCCAAAGAAGACATACAAATGGCCAACAATATGAAAAGATGCTCAATATCACTAATAGTCAGAAAAATGCAAATCAAAACCACAGTGAGATTTCATCTTACACCTTTCAGAATGGCTATAATCAAAATAACAACAAACAACAAGTGTTGGCAAAGATGTGAAGAAAAGAAAACCCTTGTGCACTGTTGGTGGGAATGTAAATTGGCACAGCCGCTATGGAAAACAGTATGGAGGTTACTCAAAAAATTAAAAACTACCATATGATCAAGCAAACCTCACTTCTGGGTGTATATCCAAAGGAAATGAAATCAGGATCTTGAAAAGCTATCTATCTGCACACCCATGTTCACTGCAGCCTTATTCACAATAGATAAGACATGAAGCAATCAAAACTGTCCATCAATAGGTGAATGGATAAAGAAGATGTGATACACACACACACACACACACACACACACACACGAATATTATTTAGCCATAAAAAGAAAAAAAAAATCCTGCCATTTTCAGCAGCGTAAATGAACTTGGAGGACATTATCCTAAGTGAAATAAGCCAGACACAGTAAGACAAACACTGTATATCACTTATATGTAGAATCTGAAAAAGCTGAACTCATAGAACCAGGGAAGAGAATAGGAGTTGCTAGGGGCTAAGGGTTGAGGGAAATGGGGCGGGATTGATTAGTTTTAAAATGAATAAGTTCTGGAGATCTAACACACAACATGGTGACTATAGTTAATACTACTGTATTATATACTTGAAATTGGTAAGTGTCCTCATCGCGCGCACACACACACACACACACACACAGAAAATGATAACTATGTGAGGTGATGGATGTGTTAATTAAGTTGATTGTGATAATTATTTAGCTATGTATATCAAGTCATCATGTTGTACACTTTAAACATTTTTATTTGTCTATTATACTTGAATAAAGCTAAAAAATAAAATGTCAAACTCATTCTAAAAGTTTATCAAGAAAGAAAAATTATAATTTTGTTATTCAGCTTTCCCCAGTACATTATTCTTCCCCTGATGCTTAGCATAGTATCTTCCACAGAGTAAGCACCCAATAAATGTTTAATCTTCTTTAATGGATTTTGTGTGTCCTATTATTGAAGCTGTCATTATTAGAATGTGAGACTATAATAATAAGAGTAATAGTGATAATATTTAAACGCCTACAGAACTTTACAGTTTGAGATTCTCAAACTGGGATAACTTTCTTGGCCTAGAGCTGAAAGATGTGGTTCAGTGCAGTCATTCTGGGCAAGGTGTTCATTAAAGCTTTCCAAAGTGGATAAGCTTTGCAAGGTTCTCCCTAAACAGAGGAGCTAATCCCTAAGACCTATTAAATTCACATGGCCAGATTCCTATTATAGACTCAAAGTCTCAGGAGGAAATGCAGGGTTGGAAGCTCCAGGATGGAACTTTTAGGAGGCATCTGGGCAGAAATAACAAAAGAAGTACATGAAAACAAACAGAAGACATATCAGAAAGAAATAGCAATGATTTCCAAACCACTGAAAGGCTGCTAAAACTAATGGTCTTTCAAGAATTGTAGAGCTAGGATTCAAGCCTGGTTTTGTCTGACTCCAAAGCCCATGTTCTTTAACCCCTACACTCAACTGCTGTAGAGCAATTAAGGAGTATTAAAAATGTAACCCTGTAAAAGCCAGAGATAAAGAAATAGAAAGCTTTTGCTTTCTCTTGAAAGATCATTAGTTTTAGCAGCCTTTTGGTGTGAAATGGAAAAAATAATATTGGCCCATCAATTAGTACAAGCAGACAGGCCACTTTACCAGTATGTTGGACCCTTCTTCCCATTGCTAGCTAAAGTCATCACCATCCATTTAATCACTTTAACGAATTCCAACCTGGACTTATGGGGCTTTAATTTGGTTTTCTACTTAACTGTAGAACATCAGAATAATATGTAGTAGGCAGTTCTCTCTAAAGGCCTTTGAAATCACTATTTTGTTTTAATTTAGAAATTTGTTCTGTTTAATCCACAAACTTTATATTGCTTTAGTTTAATAACAAGACAAAACAAAACGAACAAACAAAACAGTGAAAACAAGACACTATTTCAAAGTCTGGAGCCTTCCAGCTTTCCATACACAAGAGCTCTGAAAGTTGTATATACCAATTGGAAGAATAAGAGAAAATTATAAATGGAGCTATGACATTTCGTAAAACAAAATTTTATATAATTGAAGGACCCTTCCTGGGACTAGTTAATTGCCTTCACAAACAAACAAACAAACAAACAACACACACACACACACACACAGAGAACAGGATGAAATTCCAGTGTTTTTTTTTTTTTGTTGTTGTTGTTGTTGTTGTTTCTTTTAATCAGGAGCCTCCAGTTCTTAATCTTCTAAAGCCAGGAATTCTTTTTCAAATTTGATAAGACCTTTTGTCAAACGCTTTGAGCTCTGTGTGAAGGAAGTGGTAAGTGCCGTCCTTCCCTGGAAAGTTTCAGACCCCATGGATGCCCATGGCTTTGTTAACGTTGGAAATGGCCTTGGTGACTAAAACTGCTCCTGTTGTTCTAGTTTCATTTCGAAATTTGCAAACTGCTTAGGTTCGGGGAAATATTTTAGTCAAACCGAGCGCAATTTCCACCCCTTTGGGGAGAGGCCAAATGCTGTGCAAGGTTAGAGATGAAAGGAGACCTGGCCCAGATACGCGGGCTTGCATGGAGACAGGTCTATGCTTGGGAGGGTCTCTGCTGCTCTCTGCTGGCCACAGGCTGGTGTTGTAGTTTCAGAGAAAGTAACTCATTCAAAGCGCTGCTGCTGGGTCTCTCCTATTACCACTATTACCATCACAAACTAGTACCATGTATCGAGTACTCTCGCTGTGCGAGGTACTGAAATAGGTGCGGTGGAGACACAGATGACAAATCTTGGTCCTTTACCTTGACAAACTCAGTCTAATGGGGAAGACATTCCCAAACAGAGAATTACAATAAAGTGCAGTTAGTGTCGAGAGAGCATGGAACAGGATCCTTGTGTTCCCTTAGTCAGCAATACTGAGCTCCCGCTCTGTGTCAACTGCCAAGTGAGGTTCTGGGAAAACATGCCACCTATTTGCATTTGCACAGAGCTTGCTTGTTTTGAGCATTCACTTAGCACATATCTCAACTGGTCATCACAACAAACCTGTGAGATATGCAGAGCAGATGTTAATATACCCAAGATATAGATTATGAAACTGAGGCTCAGATAGGTTGGGTGAGTTGCCAAATGTAACAAAACTAGCTATTAGATTACAGAGCTTGGACTTGACTGTCTGACTTCGAATCCACTTCCATTACTGCTGCACCACACTACTGAGAGTAATGGTTGAGGTCAAGTGCTCCTAGAGTTCAACCACTCTCTAGCTATATATGGTGTCAGGAAAATTACTTTTCTCCTCTTTGCTTCATCTTCTCCATCTTTTAAATGAGAAGAATAACAGTACTTGACTTATAAGGTTATTTTAAGAACTAAATAAGCTAAATACTTAGGCCAGTCATATAGTAAACAATAAACATCAGCTCTTAATATTACTATCAACACATGAGGCAGACAACTTTG
This sequence comes from Pteropus vampyrus, assembly GCF_000151845.1. Classification (NCBI taxonomy): domain Eukaryota; kingdom Metazoa; phylum Chordata; class Mammalia; order Chiroptera; family Pteropodidae; genus Pteropus; species Pteropus vampyrus. The sequence goes on from NW_011889253.1 coordinate 809,190, forward strand.
GGCATGTGTGAAGAGTCTACTTTGATAGCTCAATTTTTCAGTCTTCCAGGGACAATACCTCTTCCTCTTGTCTCCAAGATTACCTGCAGAAATAACAGGGCTACAGAGGGTGGAGGAACTAATGCTTCCCCAAAGATGTGGTCTCTGCCTTTCTAGGGGGCAGGAACAAGGGAGGAAATTGTCAGAGTGACAGGGACTTGTAAAAGAGAAGTTTAAAATGTTCTTGTAAAAAACAATCTCATCATGGAGTGACTTGTCGATATTGCTCTGGACTTATCAGTGAAGAATCACACGACACCATATCAATTATAAGACTTATGGCTTACTTATTAGTAGTTTAATTAAATTATATTTTAAGAAACAAAGATGTTTGTTTGGCATACATTTTAATATTTAGAAACAGCTCTTGTTAACAGGACATTTATCAAAGAAGGACCTTTATAACATGTACTCATATATGTAGTTGGAGAATTTTATCTGGTTAGAAATAAATGCGTGTTGTAGCAAAAAAAAAGTTTAATGTTCTTGTTGAAAAAATTCTCTTTTTGAAGAGAATTTTAAAATTTTAGAGAACTTATCATTGGACAAAATTCATCTTATCCATATTTGCAAAACAATGTCAGTGTGGGCTGGTACTGAGAATGTAAACTAAGATTTAATTACATAATAGTATTTCAATTGGATCTTCTCTTTATCTCAGTGCTCTGGGATCCCAATGACAATCCTTCCTCCCACTTTGCTGTTTTTCCTCAAATATTTCTGAGGCCCTTCTTTTGGCTCCTTCCTGAGCTCTGCTTTCTCTACGTTCCCCTAAATGTTAGTGTCCCCTAGGGATCTTTCCTTGGCCTGCAGCCCTCACACACTATACTTGCTTCCTAAGAGATTGCATCTTTTCCCATAACATCAATAACCATTGATGACCAAACCGATTGCTCTAAAATCTCCATCTCCCACCAAGACCTCTCCCAGGAGCTCAGGACTCATCATCTACCTGTCTACTGGGCATGGGTCCCCAGAGGTCCCACAGGCACCAGTCCCTCTTAAATGTGCTCTGCCACCTGTTTTCTCTGCATCATTTAATGACATCATCATTATGCCAGCCAGCAAAGCCAAGAGCTTGGAAGTTGGTCTTTTTGACTGAGATATAATTCACATATTCACCCTTTTGAAGTGTACAATTTCATGTTTTTTTAGTAAATTCACAGAGTTGTGCAACCAACCCCACAATCTGGTTCTAGAACATTTTATCACCTCCCAGAAGATCTCTCATATCCATTAGCAGTCACTTCTCCCACCCCTGAAAATAACTAATCTATTTTCTGTCTCTATGAAAATTGCCTATTCTGGATATTTCATATGAATGGGGTCATACGATATGTGGTCTTTTGTGACTGGCTTCTCTCACTTAGCATAATGTTTGCAAGGTTCATCCATGTTGTAGCATATATTAGAACTTCATTCTGTTTTATGGCTGAATAATATTCCACTGTATAAATGTACTACATTTTATTTATCCATTCATCAGCTGAATGGTTGTTTCCAATTTTGGCATTTATAAATAAAGCTGCTATGAACACCCACAAACAACTTTTTGTGTGAACATAGTTTTCAGTTTCTTTGGGGTATATACCTAGAAGTAGAATATTTGGGTTATATGGTAATCTAGTTTAAGCTTATGAGGAACTGCCAAACTATTTTCCAAAATGAATATGCCATTTTACAACCCCACCAGCAATGTATGATAATCAAATTTCTTTTGGAGTCATTCTTGATTCCTCCTTCTCCCTTTAGTTCACATAGCTGATCAATCACCCAAGTCTTGACAATTTAACATCCTAAACATCTCTCAAAACTGTCCCTTGCTCTCTAGTCCTACTACTATGGTTTTGGTCAATCCCATGTCATCTCTTACTTGGAATATTGCAATAGCCTCCAGACTGGCTCTTACCTCAGACTGTTCCTCCACCTGCTGTCAGAATGAGCTTTCTAAAACAGGCATCTGACAACATCATCGCCCTGCTTGAAACCCTTTAATGCAGTGGCTCTCAACCCTGGCTCCACAGTAGAATCACCAGGACAGATTTCAAATATCCCGATGCCCAGGTTGCACCCCAGGCTTATTAAATCAGAATTTCTAGGGGTGAAATCAAGGCATCAGTAATGTTAAATTTCCCCAGGTGATTCTAATACGAAGCCACATTGAAGAAACACTGCTTTAGTGGCTTCATATTGCCCATAGGATAAAGTTCAAGCTCCTTAATAGCCCACAGGTCCATCATCTGACCCCTGCACACCTCTTCATTTGCATCTGTTACCCCTCTTTGTCTCATACTAAGCACTCTAGCCATACTGATCTGCACATTGTTTTATAACAGAAATATATTTTTCTTTCTCTCTCTCCTCTGCCTGGAATTTTCTTCCTGGCTCTCTTCGCCCAAGAAGTTCCTACTCATTCTTTAAGATTCAGCACCTCTAGGACCTCTTCCTATACCACGTTCCTCTTGTTCTGTGTACTCCTTGAACCCTATTGGAATTGTTTTCCCCAGAAGACTGGGACACCCTCCACCCCTCCTTAGCTGATTCATTCATCTCTCGCCAGCACCTGAAATTTATCATGCATTCTATAAAGAGTTATTGTGTGAATAAATGAATGAATATCCTTGAATGAGTTGCAATACTATATTTATTGTGTGCCATCTTAATGATCAGACCCTGAAGTCAACTAGGCCAGAGTAGACAAGGATTTTAACCATAGAGAAAGGGCTTGATATACCCAGTCCCACTACCCCAGCACAAAGCATCCCTAGCCAGGAGAATCTGAGGTACTTCAGAACTCTGTCCTCAACCAGACAGGTGGCTCTTGACTAGAACACATTGAACATAAAACAAACTAGGACCTATCATGAAGCAGATGCCTTAGCATGTTCTTCCCCTAAAACTTCAAAACCCCTGCCAAAGAGGAGGGCAATCACTGCTTGCGCCTGAATAAAGAACTCTAGTGTGGAGCAGGTTGAAGTGCCTTCCATTCCTGAGCCCGTTCCAGTGTTCCATCCCATCTGGGGCTTCCATGTTTTATGCCTCCCCAACCTGTCTAAACCTTGAATCCCAGATACACCCTGCCTGCCCTTACTGGTCTCTACCTGCCTGCCTGGCTCTCATACCTTGGCTCCACCTTGATTACTTGGTAGTAACTGATTGGCCAACCATACCTATAAGCTCTCAGGAGCCCATCTTTCTGAGGACATCAGCTTTATCGGCTTACCGTCTGCTCAATATCAGGCCCCAGACTTGGCCCCCTGATCAGGTATTCACTTTATATATATTTCAATACTAAAATGAGATACAATATATACAATGGAATACTGTTCAAACGTAAAAAAGGAATGAAATTTTGCCATTTGTAGCAACATGGATGGACTCTGAAGGTATAATGCTAATGAAATAGGTCAGAAGGAGAAAAAATAAATACAGTATGATTTCACTTACATACGAAATCTAAAACAAAACAAACAACAACAAAACACAAACAAACAAACAAACAAACAAACAAAACTCATAGATACAGAGAACAGATTGGTGGTTACCAGAGGGGAAAAGAGTTGGAGGGTAGGCGAAAGGGGTGAAGAGGCAGTTGTATGGTGTTAGATAGTAAGCAAACTTTTGGTGGTGATCACTTGGCAGTGTATACATACAGACGTTGAATTATAATGTTATACACCTGAAATTTATATAATGAAAATAAATAAATAAGACATTAACATTAAGATTTGTGTGCATATTGCATGCCATCTATAAGAGAACACACCATTTGAAGAAACACAAGACTATATACACATTAAAATACTTTATTATTTTAGCAATGCTTTATTGCTGTTTAATTCATGATTCTCGACCTTGGCTGCATATTGGCTGTACCTAGGGAGTTTTAAAAAAAATATTGATACCTGTATGTAAGAAAATCAGTCAACAAAGTTACTTAATAAAATACATACATACGTACATACATACATACATACATACATACATACATACATAAATACATACATGCATACTGATTCCTGGGTGTCACTCCCAAAGATTCTGATTTCTCTCATTTGTAGTGCAGCCTAGACATCAAGAGTTTTTAAAGCTCTCCAGATGATTCTAATATGCAGACAACATTGAGACCACGTGCTTCAGGTTTACTTCTAGGCCCCAAATACATTTCCCATGACTTACTTCTGAGCAGTTGACCTTGGCAATTTTATGACTTGGTCTTAGATGGCTTTAGTCCCTGCTCTCAGACTTCCTTTTATGCCAGCATCTTAGAGGCTACTTCAAAGGCATTATTTGTGCACGATAGCTTACCACCTCCACGAATTTCCTCCCCCTCAGCTCTTTGAGAGTTTATTCCCATTATTCCACCTGTGTTTGCAAAGGAGACTGAAACACTCTCTTCTTTGCAGGTGGCCTTTTAAAATCAGCCCTTCCTGCTTTAAGTTTTGGCTTGCTTTTTCTGTGTCCAAAATGAAAGCCCAGAGTGAGAGAAACCCATGCTACAGAGTGAGTCGCTGGGGTTTGGTGCCAAATCTTACAACGCCCACTTTGCAATCAAGCGTGACTAAATTATGAAGTAGCACCCAACCCCCTCTTTTTTAGTTCCTCACAGTGCCTGCTATCACCTATTTTATAATTAGTAGTAATTAGCATGAAAAAGATCTTTCCTGAATGAGTCCTCACAATTGTTTTTCAACTTCTGACCCAAATTGCATAACAAATGAAGGTTTTTGTTTGTTTGCTTGCTTTTTTTCCCTACTCACCAGATTCTTGAAACTCATTTTGAACAAAGCAGCTTGAAAGAAGAGCTTGGCTGTTTCTTCACACAAATAGAAGAGCACCTAATCTAAGCTTGTGTTTGTACCAGTGGTAGAAAAACTACTTTTTCCTTTTCTAGGAAAAGATAAAGATCAACAGCCATGGTGGACCAAGGCTCGAGTTTCACTTAAAAGAAACTGGATCCAATTTTCATGTAACACTGAGATTTTGTATTCCAAGGTCAAAACTTAAGGGAAAGTCTGCATACTACATATTGAGTTTTTAGGGTGCTCATGATGGAAAGTTTTGAAATATTTCTCCATCAGTGTATTACTGGCCAGCACAGAGGTACCATAGCAGCTCTCTCTCTCTCTCTCTCTCTGAGAAGGTTCCTCCCACAAAGCACCCCACTTCCTTTTCAAAATTTACTTATTTCACTCATCAGCAAGTAAATGAAAATGTCTTTTTCACTTCTCTATGATCATCTTCCCAAGTCAGCAACTTAATACACCTCTGTCACTTTGATTTATTCAAATGATGTGAAATGTCAACTTATGAAGATCTATATGGGACCGTGGGTAGAGTCACCCATTGCCCTGAAAAACCAACGAATTTCAACTCTCTGAACGGATGTCAAAGAGGTGCAAAGCTGAGCCAGTGGGATATCTTCCTGCCATACTTCTCAATGGAGTGATTGAAGGTGATTTAGGCACACTTACTGAGGAAGCCACATCTCCTGCCAGTTTGAATGGCACCATCTTGACAAAAAGGGAAATAGTCTCTGAGAGACTTTTTCCCTAACTGTGATTTCTTAGAGAGACACAGCATTGTTCTGACACTTAATGATGCAGAATCTTTTGATCCCAACCACAGTCTGATATTACTGGATTGGCAACAGCCCCAGCATACTGACAACTTAAATGACAGTACCATTGGTTGAGGACTTTTTGTGAGGCTTCATTAATTACTCTGTGAGGATGGCCTCACATGGCGCTTGGCACAGAAGTAGGAAGCACTCACTGCGTGTTAGCTATTGCTATGATTATTAAAAATTTATTTCCATAGGGTTCCACCAGTGCCTGAAAAGTAAGCCTACTACGATTAGAATTTGGCCTCAAACACGCTGTGACTATTCCTGTGGTTCTATCCTGCTGGTGTTGAGCCTGGTGCTCTGGGGTAGTCAAAATCATTATAAGAAACCTTAAGGAAATGTCTAAATTTTCCTGTTGGGTTGAAACAGATCAGTGTTTGAGGTTTGAAATGGTAAGAGTTCTCTTTTGCTGTATGAGATTTGGTGTGAATTTGCATTAAGATCAGACCTGTACTATCCTCACATGCTTCCTTAGTAAGAAAGCTGGAGCTTTCTTAAACCCTTGACGGGGCCTTGTTCATTTTCTCAACAGGGAGTGGCACATTAGCTCCGTGTGTAGGAAGTTGATCATGAAGTGCTATATATAACAGAGATCTGACCTTATTCTTAGCTGAGGTCGGTATAGCTTCCTCTAGAGGATTTGCCAAGTGGCCTTTGTGATTAAACAACACCCTGAGCTCTCTCTTAACTTCTTTTATAGGAAGGATAAAAAAAAATAGATTCATCTGGCTACCACCAGTGAACATTAGTGACTCCTCTGTGCTAGGTGCTGCAGGTAAAATGAGGAACAAGACAGTCCCAGTATCAGCTCTCAAGGAGCTCACAGTCTAGTCAGGAAGACAATGATATGCTGGAACCAGCTCCTACTGGCTCATGAGAGTTGATAAATATTCAGAAATTTTGCAAAACAATTATTAAACATTGTTATATAAACTTACAATTAAATAAAATATAGTTAAAACAAAGGTAATATGAACTCAAAACATCACTTTCTAATTATTGTCCTGCTTTTTAATCACCGTCTATACTTTTAAGGTTATCTACATCTACTGTATCTGTATAGTAGAAATATTATACAATGCTGTGCTGCTGGGCATTTCTTCCCAACTTGGTGTTGAGTTACCTCATAGTAATAGCTTGAAATTGGCCATGATAGGAGTACTTATACCACAGAAATCAGCAATCACTATAAATGAGGATTTTTCCCCCAGAAAACCAACTATTAAGCATATACCAGCACACCACTGGACACAGACTAGCAAATAGTTATTACAGTAAATTCAGTGGGCCACATGGCTATAGAATTTCAGTCCAGGGTGGAGGAGTGCGGGAAAACAGTGAGAAAAGTTTCACAAAAAACATAGGGCTTAAGCAAAGCCATGAAGGATGACTAGGGGTGAAGGAAGGCCCAGAAGCAAGTTCTGCCTAATACAGAGAGAGTGGGGGGGTCAAGGGGGGATGGGGGATGAGAGAGTGCATTCATTAAATTCTGAACTAAATTAACCAAATCCCTTGTTTTGGGTGAGTAATTACTACATTCTGTATTCAAAAGGCTTTGTTTGCTAAGCCCTTGAGTTCCATGCACAAAGAATAAACCACACCATTCTCTTTTCAATAATATACATTCTTATACCACTATAGCTTAGCTTTCAAGAAAAATTGGCCCTGGGATAAAGACAGATTACATTCTGGCATATATGTGTGAGGAACAGGGACCTTAAACTGCGAATGGGCCCCCAACTACAGAGAATCTAAAAAAAGATGTTGTTTCACGTTTGTGATAGGGGAAAATACCTACTCTCTCTTTGCATTCGATGCCTTTAAAAAAAAAGAAAATTAAAGGTCAGATTAGTAATCTAAAAATGAAACTAGAATGGAGATTAGGAAAGAAGGAGTAGTATAACATTTTACCCCACTGCTAAGAAAAGGAAGCAGATCTAGCTATCCAAGCACCCTGGTGTGAAATATAGGCCCTTCCTGTTACAAACAGAACTAATCTCTTTGCAAATAAACTCTTGAAAAGAAACCTGGGCTAAGCTTTCTCAGAGACTTTGCATTTTCATTAATTCCTTTGCATTCTACTCAAATTTTTTTGTTTGCAAGGAGCAGAAACCCATCTAGCTAGCTTAGATAAAGGTTGGGTGGGGAAATTAAATCAACTTAAAAATGCAGTATTTACTGAGCATCCACTATGTGCCAGGTTCTGAGCTAGGAGTTTCTGATAAGCAGTGACTAAGATGAACACAAGCCCCTTTCCTCATAGAGTGTACCATGTAGCAGAAAAAAATCAAGCCCTAAACTCACAATTACACAATTTGTTATCTTATTTTAAGTATGATGTGCACTCTGAGGGAAAGTAATGAGAGACTGTGGGATCCCATAGGGTCGCAACCTAGTGGGGCTGGAGGGAAGGTCAGAGAAACTTCCCTAAAGAAGTGATACTTGAAAACCCTCAGGAGTTTGCCTTTTAGCTAGGATGAGGGAGGCATATTTGGTACCTTTGTTTTTCTTCCTAAGGCAATGAATTACCAAATCTGCATGAAAATTTAAAAATTTAAACTCAGGAAAAAGGTAGAAAAAGAATCCATTAAATTTATTTTATATTAGAAGGATCCTTAAACCAGAATGCTAAGTTATGTTCCCAGATCTGGATTTTCCATTCACCCAGGGGTTTATTTCTTGGTTACTACTGGCAAAATGCTGTTTAGTATGATAATTAAATGTGTGCATCTACAGCTCTATACCAAGAAGGAACCCCAGAAAGGAATTTCCTTAGTAAATGTATGGCCTTAGTCATAGGAATTAAGAAATCTGCATGATTTCTGGGAGTGCTGATGATTTAAAAATGATATTGAATTTTAAAGTTTTAATTCTCTATCTTCACAAACAGCTGTCTTAGTCTGTTTGGGCTGTTATAACAAAGTACCACAGACTGAGTGGCTTATAACTGACAGACATTTATTTCTCACAGTTCTAGAGACTGGAAGTCTAAAATTAGGGTGCCAGCATGGTCTGGTTCTGGTGAGATCCCTTCCCCAGGTTGCAGAGTTTTATCTGTGTTCTCACGTGGTAGAAGGGGTGAGGGATCTCTCTGGGGCCTCTTTTATTATGAGAGCTCTAATCCCATTGATGTCGGCTCTACCTTCACAACCTAATCACCTCCCAAACACCTCCCTCCAAATACTAGGTTTCAACATATAAACTGTGTGTGTGTGTGTGTGTATGTGTGTGCGTGTGCGCTCATGCGCACGTGTGCACCCACATTCAGTCTATTGCAACAACTATTTATTTTCATAGTGCTATAGAACTAGTAACACTGTTGACTTGTGTTTCATACTTTACATAGCAGATATCACATACTTTTGACAGTTCAATAATGTATCCACAGTTACTTCCCATCTGGGAAATTGGAGAGGAGGCATTTGCATTGATCCTTGCCCACTACAGCCTCATCAAACAAGCCTCTAAGAGCAACCACCTAAAGGTGACTTGATGAATCCAACAGACACTGAGCTGCTGGACAGGATCCCATCTTTATCTTTCTTCCAACCATCTCTGTCACACCCAGGATAACTATTGGGTAGAAGAAGGGGCCTCTTCTCTTCCCATAGCCATTTCTCTCATCTAGGTTTATGGTGCCACCAGTGCAGACAGAGTTGTCTGGCCTAAGAAAGCAAATTGACCTAAGATTTGTGCAAAACTCAATACTTTGCATTTTGCAGAAACTGTTTTCAGTTATAGTTGCATAAAATAGCCCATCCCCTTTAAATTTCACGCTGAACTCTACCTTTGGCTGAACCCAAATATCAAAGTGAAACTCAGTTAAAACCACAGTGTAGACCCCAAAGAAGTAAAGATTTACTTGAAAACTAAAGATTTTCTCAGAAATTTTTGAGAGGGTGCAGATAGAAAGGACTATGCTCACTTGGAATAATAAAGAGTGAAATCTAAAACTAAGGTTTCTACCTTTGCTACCACTAGAGGTGGATGGTTAAATAATAATAATGATGACAATAATAACAAAACAATAATGACTACTACCTTTGTGTATTAAACTTTTACTATATACAAAGAGGTATATAAAAATTTCATTGTCTCATGCCAGCAAACCTTTGAGATAGTTGTAATTATGACCCCACTTTGCAGATGAAGAAATGAGGTTTAGAGAAGTATACACAGATAGCCCACATTCTGACAACTTGTGTCAGAGCTGAATTTGAACACACATTTACCTTATGCCAGTGCCTGTGTTCTTAACCCAGGCTGAGGAGATTGAGAAATACTTTAACTAATAATAAGCTGATTTCCAAAGCAAAGGGACAGAATGTCCTTATTATGTCTTGATTCCTGTAAATTAATGATATATGTCACACCAGTTATATACAAATTGTATATACATATGCTCTCCAAAGTTCAGAGTGCTGGTGCTCTTGTTCACTCTTGTTCTGACTAGTAGTGATACTCACCTCTGTATAAGTACTTCTTACTGTGCTAATAAAAACGTATGTTATTACCTAATCAGAAATGTTGCTGTCTTGAAGCAAGGAAGAAGGACTAGGAGGAAGCAGCCTGATAGAAGACTATGCATTAGCAAGGTTAAAAGAAGGATTTTGGTTTTCTTTGAAGTGACTACAATGGGCAAAGCTGCTCACTTTGGTAATACTATTTGGGGCTGTTATAAATGGGGAAAGTTGGACTCAGGAGGGTAGGTGAGTAGTAATAGCACTAATAATGAGCATATATATACAGCCCTTCTCAGTTGACAAAGGATTTCATATATGGAATGTCTTACTTGGTCTCCAGATGTTTTTAATAATGTTTTATGTTGAAATAATTATAAATTCACAGGAGGTTACAAAGAAATACACAGGGAAGTCCTGAACAGACTTTTACTAGCTTCCCCCAGTATTAATATCTTATACAACTATAGTACAATATCAAAGTAAAAAAATTGATATTGGTGAAATCCACAGAGCTTATTCAAATTCTGCCAGTTATATACATGCATTTATGTGTGTGTGTGTGAGTATGTGTGTAGCTCCATACAATTTTATTACATGTGAAGATTTGTATAACCACCACCACAGTCCAGACAGTCAATTATACCATGTCCACAAAACTCTCTTGTGTTACCCCTTTATAGCCACACCCATTCCCTCCCCCCATTCCTGGCAACCACTAATCTGTGCTTCATCATTATAGTTTTGTCATTCTGAGAATATTATGTATATGTTATAAGATGGACTTATACAGTATATATTATTTTTAGATTGGCTTTTTCTCCCTCAAAGTAATTCCCTTCAGACTCATCTAAGTTGTATATATCAGTGGTGCATTCCTTTGTATTCCTGTGTTGTATTCCATAGTATAGATGTACCACAGTTTGTTTAACCATTCACCTATTGAAGGATATTTAGATAATTTCCATTTTGGGGCTACTATGAATAAAGATGCTATGAACGTTTGTGTATAAGTTCCTACAGGTGAATTTGGGACCATAAAGTTGTTTATAGTATTCCCTTATTATCCTTTAAATGACTTCAGGATGTGCTGTGATATCCTTATTTTATTCCTATGTTGGTAATTTGTACCTTCTCTCTTTTTTCAAACTTGCTAGGGGCTTATCAATTTTGTTGAGGTTTTTTTTTTATAGAACCAACTTCTTCTTGTTTAATTTTCTCTATTGATTCTCTTTTTGCAATGTCATTGATTTATGGGTGCCAGGTAGGTGCTGGACTGGTTGAGGGATCACTTCATAAATTGTATGGATGTCTGGTCACTATGCTGGACACCTGAAACGAATATAAAATAATACTAGATGTCAACTCTAATTGAAAAAAAAGTCGTTGATTTTTGCTCTTATCATTACTATTTCCTTCCTTTTGCTTTCTTTAGATTTATCTTGCTCTTTTTCTAGACTCTTAAAAAGATTAGATTATTGATTTGAGACCTTTTAATTTTCTAATGTGAGCATTTAGTGCTATAAATTTCCCTCTCAGCACTGCTTTAGGTGCATCTGATATATATTATATTTTGGTATTTTCAGTTTCATTCAGTTTTATGTATTTTTAAAATTTTCTTTGAGACTGCTCCTTTTACTGGGTTGTTAAGTGTGTTGCTTAGTTTATGAGTGTTTGGAGATATCCATTTTATCTTTCTGTTACTGATTTCTAATTTGACTTCTGTCAAAGAACATATTCTGTAAGATTTCAATTCTTTTACATTTTTTTTAAAATGACCCAGGATATTGTAATCTTAGTGAATGTTCCATGAGTACTTGAAAAAAAAAATGTGTATTCTGTTGTGGTCAAGTGTAATGTTCTATTATGTCAATTCTGTTGGTTAATTGTGTTTAGATCTTCTATATCTTTGCTAATTATCTATCTAGCAGTTTTATCAATTGCCAAGAGTGGGGTATTATCGTCTCCAACTGTTATTATGGATTTGTCTGTTCTTCCTTCATATCTATAGGTATTGCTCACATATTTGCAGTTTTGTTGTTTGGTGGTCTTCTCAGTAGATTGACCCTTTTATCATTATGTAACATCCCTCTTTATCTATGGTAATTTTTCTTGCTTTGAAGTTTACATCATCTGATATTATTATTGCCTCTCCTGCTTTAATTTGATTAATGTTTGCATGGTATATCTTTTCCCACCCTTTTACTTTCAAACTGACTATATTGTTGTATTTAAACTTTATTGCTTATAGACGACATACATTTAGGTCATTTTTAAAATCTATTCTGCCAATCTCTATCTTTTAATTGGTGAATTTAGACCACTTACGTTTAAAATTATTATTGAATTGTTAGGACTTATGTCTGTCATTTTAATATCTGCTTTATGTTTATTCTCTGTTTCTTGTTCCTCTTTTTCTATTTTCTTTCCTTTCTGTGGGTTACTTGAACCATTTCTAGAGTTCCATTTTGTTCATTTATAATTCTTTTGAGTATATTGTTCTGTATAGTTTTTTTAGTGGTTGCTCTAAGTATTACCACACGTATACATAAATTGTCACAGCCTACTAATGTTGACATTTTATTACTTCGAATGAAGTATAAAAACCTTACTACCCTTTATGTTCCTTTACTCTGTTTATATTTTTAAATATTTCCACTACATGCTTTGAATTCCACATCAGATAGTGCTATATTATTTGTTTCAGCTGTAAAATATAATTAAAGAAACTCATGAGGTGAAGGATGGTCTATAATGTTTATATCTATTTTTACACATTCTATGTTCCTTCCTTTCTGATGGTTCTCACCTTCTCTTATTTCTTTTCTCTTTAGAGAACTTTCTTTAGCTGTTCTTTCAGAGTAGGTTTGCTAGTGGCAAATTCTCTTAGTTTTCCTTCATCTGAGAATGTCTTGATTTCCCCTTCACTGCTGAAGGATAGTTTTGCTGGGCACAGAATTTGTGGTTGGCAGGTATTTTCTTTCAATACTTGAGAAATGTGTTACTTCCTTTTGGCCTCCATGTCATATGAGAAACCTAATGTCATTAAAATTGATGGCCTTATAGCATTATCTACAATCCTGTGGTTCTCTCTGGATGCTTTCAAGATTTTGTATTTGTCTTCGGTTTCCAGTATTTTGATAAATTATGTTGACTAAAGAAGACGTTCTCACAATGATTGATGGTGACATTTTATCCTTTCTACTTAAAACTGGTCTATGCTGCAAATGATAACTTCCTAAACAGCATACTTTATACCTTTTTCTTACTAACAGATTTTCTTACAGAGTTTGCTCTAAAACAGTTTTCTCTCAGTTGCTTTCATGAAATGATGTCAGTTCATCTGGAATATTTACTGTAAACAAATACATTTTCACTTCAACCAAGAATTTTAGAGGACAATCTTTCTGATAGACTAAGAGGAATAATACAATATAACTTTTCCATACCATTCTCATTTAAAAAATTACTTTGCTCTTCATTATAAACAAAACAGTAAGTGCAATGTTAGATCAGATTGTCAAGGACTGCCATCTCAAAAGAAGGTAACCTTTGAATTGAGATGATGAAATGAGAATCTAACTATACAAAAATCCGGGGTAATAGCCTCTAAGGCAAAGGAAACAGAAGTGCAAAGGCTCTGAGATTGGAACATGCTAAGTATGCTTGAGAAACAACAAGGAAATCAGTGTGGCTGTAGCAGTGTGAGCAAAGAAGGCCAGTAATAAGGGAAGGAATCAGAAAGAATGACAGGAGTCAATCCTACAGTGCTTGTTAGGCCATAGTCAGGACTTTAGATTTTATTCTAAGGGATTTCACTTAGATAGGTAGTAAGGTATTGGAGGACTTTAAAAGGATTTTGAAAGACATAATCTAATTCACATTTTAGAATGATCATTCTGGTTGTGATAGAAAAGATGAATTGGAATGGGCCTAAGAATAGAATCAAGGAGAGAAATAAGGATGCTATTGCAGTAGGCCAAGAAAGGAAGACTAGTTTCTCTGGACCATGCTTAAACTAGGGAGGTAGGTAGTGGTGGAGGTGATAAGAGGTGGTCAAATTTTGATATCCATTTTATATATAGTCCATCAAAATTTTTGAGGGTTTGAATGTAAGGGATGACAAAAAAGTGAATAAAGAACGACTCCTAGGTTTTTGATTGAGTGACTTTTGAACTGTGGTGCCATGTACTGAGATGGGGAAAACTACGAGAGGATCAGGTTTGTGAGAATAGATTAGAAGGTAGGGAATCGAGTGTTCTGCTTTGGCCATGTTAAATTTGCAATGTCTACTAGACATCTAAAGGAAGTGGTTGAACAGGAGGTAGGATATATAAATGTAGAGCTTGGAGAAGAGGTCTGGACTGAAGATTAAACACTTCGGAGTCATCAGCATACATAGATAGCATATAAAGCTGTGGGATTGGATGAAATTATTTAAAGAGTGTAGGCAGATGAGAGAGCCCAAGGTCAAAATCTAGAACACTTCAACATTTAAAGCATAAAGGGAAAAACCAGTAACAAAACTGAAAGAAGCAACCACTTGGGTAAAAAAAAAAAATAATGGTGTCACTGAAATCAGGAGATGAAATTATTTCAAGAAAGAAGGCAAGTTCAATCATGTTGAATTCTTAAGAGTTTGAATAATATGAAAATAGCAAAGTGACTATTGAAGTAAGCAATATAGAGCTCATTAGTGATTTTGACAAATATATTTTCAGTGGAATAATGAGGACGAAAGTCCAATTAGAGCAGACTGAAGAGTGAATGGGTCAACTGATGAATGGACAAATAAAATGTGGCATATCTGGGCAATGGAATATTATTCAGTTATAAAAAGGAATGAAGTACTGATACATGCTACAACATGAATGAACCTTTAAAATATGTTAAGTGAAAGAAGCCAGTAACAAAAGACTACATATTATATGATTCTATTTATATGAACTGTCCAGAATAGGCAATTCTATAAAGACATAAAATAAAATAATGGTTGCTTAGTTCTTGGTAAGATGAGGGGTAAAGGGGGTGATAATAAAAGGGTACAGAGTTTCTTTTTGAGGATGAAAATGTTCTAACTCTACAGCTATACTAAAAATGTTAAATTTTGTACTTAAAATGGATAAATTATATAATGTTATTTGAATTATATATTTAATAAAGCTGTTATTAGAAAAAAGAGTAAATGGGAAATGAGTAAGGGGAGAGAGTACAGACAACAATTTGCAAGAATTTTTCTTTGGGAGGGACTAACTGGAGAGGTATACAGGATCAAAAGAAAATTTGTTTTAAGATAGAAATTACTAGAGTGTGTTTAAATGCTGATGGCCTTGATGCAACAGGAAGGGATAAATTGGTGGCGCAGGAAAGAGAGAGGATACTCACAGATACTTCCAAATACCTGCAGAATAGCTCCACCTGGAGATCCTATTGGTTCTAACTCAAAAGTATATCCCAGAAGAGATGAAATACTGCCATTTGCGACAACATGGATGGACCT
The DNA here is from genome assembly GCF_000151845.1 of Pteropus vampyrus. NCBI lineage: Eukaryota > Metazoa > Chordata > Mammalia > Chiroptera > Pteropodidae > Pteropus > Pteropus vampyrus. The sequence continues at coordinate 824,815 of NW_011889253.1, forward strand.
CGAGATAATCATGCCAAGCAAAATAAGCCAGATAGAAAAGATTGAAAATCACATGATATCACTTATATGTGGGATATAAACTTAAAAGCAACAAATGAACAGGACAAACAAACAGAGACTCATGGACATGGACTATAGACTAGAAGTTACCAGAGGATAGGGGGTAGGGGAGGAGAGAGGAGGTAAACGCAGTAAAAGGGGTCAAATATAGGTGGATAAGGGGAGGGCGAAGTGGGTAAAAGGGATCAAATATATGGTAACTGAAGAAAACTGGACTTTGGGTGGTAAACACACAATAGAATATACAGATGTCAAATTATAATGTACACCTGAAAATTATATAATTGTATTAACTAATGTTACCCCAATAAACTTAATTTTTTAAAGAAAAGAATATCCCAAATCCATCTAGTTCTCTCCTCCTGCACCACTGCCACCTTGGTCCAAACCATCATTATATCTCATTGAACTATTGTAATAGCCTCCTAACTTGGTCTGTTTGTTGCTATTCATGGTGCTCTTAAATACATTTTTTTACCTTGCAGCCAGAATGACCCTTCTAAAGTATTAATTCATCTTGATTCCCCTGCTTAAAACCCTTCAGTGACTCCCAATTGCTCTTACAATATAGTCTGAGATCCTTAAGTTGGCCTATAAGACTCTAAGATCTGACCCTATGTCTACATCCTCATCTCCGAGCTTTCTCCCCTTTACACATTAGGCTCCAGTGATAGTGACCTTTCTGTTCTTGGAACTTGTCATCATGCTTTTTCTCACCTCTCTTATCCTGTTGATCTGGTAGATTTCTACTCATCTTTTCAAAAATAAGCAATGGGGTTAGCCCTCCAGGAGAACTTCCCTGATCAGTCTGGAGAGGGATAAGGATTTCTACTTCTGAGCTTCCTTGTTTACATCTTCAAACGCATACCATAGACAGATATGTCTGTTTCCTCCAAGGGACACTGAGATCCTAGAGGACAGGGACTAATAATTCTTAGTCATCTCTGACCCCCTACACTAAATGGGTTCCAGTCACAGAACAGGTCTTCAAGAGTGAATTAAAAAAAAAAAAGAATGACTACCCTAGGGATGATGAATTTCAATGTAAAGAATAACCTTCTCATCCCAGTGATAAAATGTGTTGCTTAGTGAGATAAATAGTGTTCAGCCTCTTGACATCACTTGACCACTCATGATGGATGATGATCTAGAATAAAGTTATGCACAGGTGGGAATTTGGACTGCATCTTGGCAAACAAGTCCTCTTCTAAAACTAAGTCTCTGATTCTATGAAAGCACAACCTTCCTCTTTACTTCTGACTGAAATAGAGCTTCTGGAGTGGAGGTCATGTCACCTTTGAACTGGCCAAATAGGCCAGAGTTAGAAAAGGTACTTTCCAGAAGTTCACTATCCCAGGCAGAATCACAGTGCCTGGCTTTGCCTTCTCAGCACCTCTGATTTCCCATCTGAAAACTGACTAATACCTGCTAATTGTATGTTCTGAGATCCTTTGATGAAAATGCCATAGTATGTAAGTATCAAGTATTGTTATGAATAATAAAAATGGATGAAGTTTCTGTTACTTACTCCTTGAGTGAAATTATAGAAAATGGATGTTTATCACCAAATCACAGGTCATAACTACATTGTAGAACATATTCAGATTGTTAAAACATGTTCAACATATTCAACTTCTCAGTCCTTTGGATTCAATGTAGCGATGTATTTGCTTTTTCAAGATTCTGCTGTCTTAGTCCATTTGGGCTGCTATAACAAATTTCGATACACTGGGTTACTTATAAAAAATAGATATTTATTTCTCACAGTTCTGGAGGATGGAAGTCTGAGATCAAGGTACTGGCAAATTCGATGTCTGGTGAGAGCTCACTTCCTAGTTCATAGATAGTGTCTTCTAGCTGTGTCTTCATGTGGCCAAAGGGGGCAAGGGATATCTTGGGTCTCTCTCATAAGGGCACTAATGCCATTCATGAGAGCTCCAGTCTCTTGACCTAATCACCTCGCAAGGACCCACCTCCTAATACCATCAAATTGAGGGTTAGGAATTCAACATATGGTTTTTGAGGGAGACATGAACATTCAATCTATAGCATCTCTTTATTACAAAAATGTCATAGAATCTATGGGTGTTTTATTAGGTTTTGTTCAGTAGTCTTCCATCAAAGACAATGAAGCCTCCCTGCAGTGGCTATCTAGTGTGTTGTCTACCCACAGCAGCATTCCCTATGCATTTGAAGAACTGCTGTTATTTTCTTTAAAAAACCCTGTTGCCTGGAAACAGTGATTGGTATAGACATATGCACCTGATTCAAGCTTGGCCAACCAAAATCGCTTCTGGGACTTTTAGTATTCGGTATTGGAAAGAGTAAGTAGAAATTCTTCTCTGGCAGCATTTCTAGGAGGATGAGTACAGAACTGGCCAGCTGCCATGCATCCAGCTGTGTGGAAGAAATTAGTCTGAGAGAATGAAGCTGCTACTCAAGAGAGGCAGAGATGGAAGTTGGCAAAAAAAAAAAGCGGGGGAGGGCAGGCAAAGGAAAACAGAGAGAATCCTGTCAGGTATTTGAGTCCTTTGTTCCAGTTGCCCGTGCCTTTCCCATGGCTTGGTTACATGAACCAATAAGTCTCCCTTTATTACATAATCAAAATTCTAGTTGGGTTTAAGTCACTGTCAACCACAAAAATCTGAACTAATATATACATGAAATTTGCTGATAGCTCTAGAAGTGAATGAAGAGTTTACAGTCTCCAAGCATTTCCTGCTCAAGGCGAGGTATTTTCTTTTTTATTTTTTAAACTACTTTATTAAGGTATGATTGACAAACAAAAATGCTGTACATTAAATACCAACATATACAACTTGATGAATTTGGAGATAAGTATACACCTTTGAAACTATGAACACAATCTTTTCCATAGACATATCCATCACCTCCAAAAGTCTATCCTCTTAACGGATTTTTAATTGTACAATACAGTACTGTTAACTACAGGCACAATATGTGCAGCAGATCTCTAGAACGTATTCATCTTGCATAATTGAAACTTTAAGTCCACCGAGTAGCAACTCCTCATTTCCTCCTCCCTTAGTAATCACCATTCTACTCTCTGCTTCTATGAGTTTGACTATTTTAGATTCTTTATATGAGTAGTATCATGTAGTATTTGTCTTTCTGTGTCTGGCTTATTTCACTTAGCATTATGTCCTCCAGGTTCATGAAATGGTATTTTCTATCAGTGGAACTTTTTTTTTCTAGAAAGTATATTTATTGAGCTATGAAAACATTAATTAAGTAGTTTACAAATACAACTGATATTTATTAGTAGTTCTAATTTATAGCTTAAAATTCATAATTTGGTTAGTAATGACACAGAAATAGGAGATGGGAGGGTCCAGTACAGACTGTAGGATGGAATAGAATTGACTTCTGCTTATCAGAGGAACTTTTATCAAGAACGTCCACTCTTCCTCTTATGGCAATGACCCATAAAGTAAAAGAAATAAGAATGGGTTGACTTGGACATGAAAGGGGTTTTACAGATCACATGGTCAAATCTTCATTGTACAGATGATGAAATGGAGCTACAGAGAGGGGAAGGGACAAGGCCTCTAACATCACACAGTAAGCAACACTGCCAGAAGAAGATTCCGGTTTTCCTGATTTCTTCCAACTAACTAGTTTTCCACAGACCTCCCTCTAATCTGAAATTATTTGAATAAAATTGTAATGCATTTTTTAAAAACAACAAATTTTATTTTCTTCATGAAATACACTAGAACCTCTACCCGCATTCATTCTATCTCTTCAAGTTCATGAATATGTAAAACATCAAAATTTTCAAATTATACAGCTACTAGAGTGTTATGGCTATGACACTTAAATTTTTAGTTCTCCAAACTATTTTGGTTCATATCCAATTCTCAACTTTGACATGAAGGTTTAACGAAGAATCAGGTTTCTAGTCTTTTTGGTTTTCCTCTTGCAAAACTACTGCTAGATTTGGCCTTTGAAAAATGATGCGACCAGTTTTCATTTTGACAATTGTATCCTCAAGACTTTCACAAACTGATGAAATTGCTATTGCTGTAAAATTATCCTACAGCCTTTGTGAAAATATAACACGTATTTTGGAAATCATGATGAGATTCACATCATTATCAGGCCTGTAGATATTTCTTCAAAAGAAAATGTGCAAGTAAGATACTATTGTTTGTTACCAATCAGTCCATTGATCAGTCAATCAATTATTGAGTACCTCACAGGTACCTAGCAATTGCCTAGTTTTTGGGGGAACAAAAGAATGTAAGGCCCCTGACACACTTAAAATATATTACTATAGACATATTTTCCATTTTAAACCTGTAGCAGCTTCCCCATGACATTTTACTCTTGTTATAATAGGAAACTACATGATAGAACAGCAGGAGCACAGGCTTTGGAATCAGGCTGTGGTAGAATTGAATGACCATTACTGGAGAAGTTATAGGTTACCACTGCTCCTCACTCTCTTCATCTGTAAAGTTTTTATAATAAACAATATATTTATTAATAACATGATTAATAAATAATATCAGTATTATTAATAATTCACATGATCATTTAGAAATTGATGTTAATATTATTAAATGTTACGATAATTAATCAATATTATTAATAATTAATATTAACTTAATTATTAATAGTTGATATTACCATTGATACTAATATTGATGTTAATGCTATTATCATTGATATTAATATTTATTATAATAAATAAAATTATTAAAATAATAGCAAAATACCTACTTTTCAGAGTTGTGCTCATAATGAAATATCATTTACCTGGCATACAGTAGGTGCTCAACAAATGCTAACGAGTATTCTGATGAATGACTGACATAAGTTCATGTTCAGTTGTTTAAGAAAGTATGGTAACTCAAGAAAGTTTAGCAGACATTTTAGATAGCAACACAGTGTAGGAATTAAGAGCATGGGTTCCCGAGTATGATAGGACATGGGTTCAATCTCAGCTGTACCACTTTAACTAGCTATGTGACCTTAAACAGATTATTGAACTTCTGAAGTCTCAGTCTTCTCATCTCTCAAATGGAGTAACAGAATCAACCACATAGGGTTATTGCCACAATTTAATGAGATAATAACTGGAAAGAATTTAGCATAGTGCATTTGCTCATGTTTGAGGATGTTAGTATCTGTGCTGTAGAAACACTATGACCACTTTATAAATTACTGTTATTTAGACATCATTTTCTTTCCAATATTCATAGGTAAGAACAACTGAGCCACTCTTTATTTTCATCTGCTTATGTCATAGATGTCTAAAAATAGCATTAATAAAACAGAGATTTAAGGGTTACTTTTTAAAAACACTTAAAGATTTTTCAAGATGATCCATCAAATTTCAAGAAGTCTTTATTATTTTCAGAGTAAGAGATATAGATCTTCGGCAGTAACTTTTGTTGATAATAATGTACTAAGTAATCTATGATTTGAGGGACTTTGAAAGAAGGGGCATGTTGTAAATATATAAAAATGTTTACAATTAGTCTACGGCCATGACACCCTGAACGTACCCGATCTCGTCTGATCTTGGAAGCTAAGTAGGGTCGGGCCTGGTTAGTATTTGAATGGGAGACTACCTAGGAATACCAGGTGTTGTAGGCGTTAAAAAAAAAAATGTTTACAATGAAATAAAATTAATCTTCTAAGCACTCTGAAATTGTGTACAACTAATATCTTATCATGAAAATCCAACTACTGATATAGTTCTAAAGGAAAGAAAAGACAAAGTCAAAAGATTGCACTGTTTCACATGCATTTTGTAAATATAAGATTAATTTAAAAAATTTTACTGCATTAAAATTTTTAAAGTTAAATTCCTTAAAATGTATTTTGAATTAAAATATATATATATATATATATATATATATATATATATATATATATATATATATATATATATATATTGCACTAGACGCAATGTCAAGGAGGAAGCAAAAGAGAGCTAACATGTATTATCAGTCACATTACATGATCTCATTTAATCCTCATAATAACCCCATGAGGTAGATGTTTGTGTTATCCTCATTTTACAGGGAAGGAAACAGGCCCAGATAGATAAATTAACTTGTTCAAGAACACACAGTGAATCAGTGATTCAAGCATGAATCTATTTAATTCCAAACTTTTTATTTATTCCAGAGCTAGCCCTTGCACCAACTCCAATAAACTAAGTGCTCTTGGACATGTCATTTAGTTTGTGTCTTGTATCAGTTAGGTTGCTTTCGGCTTCAAGTAGCAGAGTAACTAACACCAGTTTAAATAACAAATACATTTGATTTTCTCACATTAAAAAGAAGTTTGAAAATAGGTAGTTCCAAAGAAGGAACCACAGCTCAAGCTCCCAGTTCTCTATCTTTCTACTCTCCCTTGTTCAGTGAGTAAGCAACAACTCCTGTTCAGCAGTGTACTCAGCAGCTCCAAGCATCACACAATTGCCTGACCCCTTCCAAAAGCAGGAAGCGAGTAAAACAAAGTGACTTTCTCTCTCTATGCCTTTCCTTTGATCAGAGAGAAAAATCTTTCCCAGAAGACTCCAGTGGATTTCCCCTTTGTCTCACTGACCCAAACTAAACCACATGACCACCGTAAATGTGACAAGAGAAATGGGATTACCATGCTTGCTTTGGACTAGTAATGACAGTAGCTGGGGACACCTTCTCTGATATCAAGGGCTCTTGGCTTGAAAGCCTAGCACAGTCAGCATTCATCTATCAAGAATGACATGGAGTGGGGAAGCCAATGAGAAGGCACTCAACATTATCTGACTTGGGCCTCCATTTCCTTATCAACAAATGAGCAAGTTGCTTTGAGCCATTGATCAGTGAGATGGAAGAGAAGGTTCTAGCTGCAGTTAAAAGACAAAACAAAAACCTGAGACATATAAATACATCTGTCAACATATGCAGTCGACTCAAGCTCCTGAGCATGGCTCCTTCCCTATCCCTCAAACTACACTGGTCTTTTGTAAGTTCTCTCCTCCATTAAAGCTGACCTTGACATTCTTTTTAATATAATTTTATAGATGATGGGTACTAGAGGTAGGACGGGATAGATAGGGCCTTGTTCTTCTCCAGTCTCCCTTCTCCCTTCACCTCACCATTCTAACATCTGATCTCAATCAATCTGGGTTTAGAAAGTTGTCCTGTCTCATGCTGCTCATAGAAAGAAATAAGATACAGTGGAAATAGTCCACGGCAGTAGTGTTATAGATCTAGAACAAATTTTTTTTCTGTTAGATTTCTAAGTGAATTATATTTGATCTCAAGTCCCTCCCAATTGGAACATTTTCTACCACATTTTGTATTGTTCTAAAAAAAAAACCTGAAACAGTAGTCATAATTTCTTTAAAAGCTTATAACAGTTTAGTGACTTTAAAACCCCCCTAAAAATGGTTTAAGAGTCTGTGCTATGGCAAGAATTCTCATTTATTATTTTGCATTTAATATTTTACCATCAACCTCTTACCCTGGGAACATGGAGAAACTTAATGCCTGTCAAAACATTTCATAACCTTTCTAAAATTACAGTACTATAAAAACTGTATTTAAACTGTAATTTAATTCTTGATAACACTATCATTTTCCCTCATATATAGAAGATTTATTTTCCTATCTTTATAAGAAATGTTCTTTTTTCTAGAGATTTTTCCAAAAGACTTATGGCAGACCATCTTCACCTCTCCAACACAGTGATTCAATTACCATTTCAACTTTTTCCTTTTTTCCTTTTAAATATTTACTGAGCTGGGAAAAAAATTGAGTACTTCACTCTTCTAGGCAACTAACAACTCCAGCTATGTCCTCAAACAAAATGAAGTGGAGGGGGAGTAATTATGTGAATCCAACCAATGTTCATGTTGATAGTCAATCTAGAACACTTCACCTCACCTTGTTCTCGACAGCCTTCAGAAAAGGAAAGGCAAAAAGGTTTTCCAGATTATCAGGACTGGTTACTTACTATCTGCCCTTGACTGTGCCTTCATTTATTCATTTATTTATGATGACTAATTGTTCTCCTTCTAAGTGCCAGGACTTGACTGTTCTAGGCACTGAGGAAACAGCAATGAACAAGACAAACAAAAATCTTTGCCCTCCAGAAGTTTATACACACCCTGTGTTGGGGGAAATTATCAGCCTCCAGTGAAAACACAGGAGGTGAAAGCATGAATGAATTTTAAAGAGCCTCTAGAGTGGTTCAACCTCCTCAGTGGATTGATGAAATCTTGGACCCAGAGGAGGGACATCTTTTATCTAAAGTCACAGAACTGGTCCATTGTGGAATTGGAACCCATATTTCTTGAATAATCATTGTTAATGTTTATTAAGTACACAGTGCACATGTATAGGTTGAACCATACAAATGCTGATATTTGATTTTTGACTAAATAAATGAGAATTTTAGAAGACTCAATCTATTATTATCACATTCAGTTCTCACAATAGTTCTATAAGATCAGCAATACATCATCAGCAATTTACATATGGGGAAACGAAGCCGAGAGAAGTTAAGTAATGTACCCACTTGGCACAGTTGGGCCTTGAACTTGGATCTGTTTGATATAAAAGCCAGAGCTTTTAGTCTCTATACTATACTGTCTCCTGAGATAGTGGCTGTTACTTTCCACTGTACTGTTTCTCACCCCAGGGATCATGTAGTCAATTGATACATTCATTTAAAAGCAGAAATCTGGGCTTAGCAAATTCAGCAATTCTAATGAAATCGATTATATAGATACTCATTATGTAACCTGGATCTAAAGTGTCAAAATGATTTTGGTGAAATTTCTTATAGATTTAAAAAGTTATTTTGAAAATAGTGTCATTTTATGTTTAAAATAAAATGATGGGAGCAATCAAAACTGTTTTAAAATATATGTTTAATCTGAAAGCAGGATATCTAATCACATGCATATTCCTTCCTAACAACTTGATTTCACTCATGTAGAGCTTATGTCTGATGATATTATCACTATATTCTCAGGCAACCTGGCTAAGGAACCTCAAAAGTCTTTTTTTTTTTAACTCTTCCCTCTTTGTCTTTTGACAATATCCACTAACTGATTAATCAACAAAGCCTGAACATGCTACCCTCAAGTTCATCTCTTAAATTCAACATCACATCCCTCGTTGCTTCTTTTTAAGTTCAGTCCTCATCGTATTTTAGCTTGGGTGTAAGTTTTCATGATATCTTTTTCAAAATGTAATAAAGTAGAAGAAAAACACAACAGCAATTGAAGAGCCACCTCCCACGTTCTTCAGAAAGCCTGTAGTTTTGCTTCATTTTTGGAGAAAACACATTGAAAATTATGTGAGAGTGACTCCAATTCCAGCAGTATGAATACAAGAGCAGAAGAGGACACTGAAGATCCAGTTGCACTGATGTCTTTGCGAGGTTTCTCAATGTTGTTCTACTTCTTTGTCCTGTGTACATGTGATGATGAAGCCATCAGGGAGTGTGGCTCTCCATTTGGAATCCTTGAGAGCAGAACCCCCATGGAACCCTAAACAATTCTAAGATCAATAGAAATTCCAAAATAAAGTTGCCTAAATGGGACGCTCCTCAATGGAGAATGAATGCTTGGAGGTATTGTTAAATGTCTATTGTTTGACATTTTATAGAAAGCACACATTACCTTTGTAATTAGCAAAAAATATAAATAGGGATTTTAAATAGAAAAAGAGCTTTAAAGACACAAAAAGCTGCTTAGGAGAGTGGGTTGGGCAGTAGGTGGCATAGTTGTTTCAACTTCTGCTTCTCTCTGCCAGGCTGGTATGCACTAGAGCCCACAGGCAAGCTGGCCTCACACTGGCAGAATGCCAGGAGGAGTGATGAATATAGAAAAAGAAAGGCTGCAATTAACATACAGCATGATGTGACCAGTGGCTATATCTAGGCATGGGGTTACCACAGATTTTTTTTTTTAATTTTTTTTGTGCTTTTGTGTAATTTTAATTTTTTCCATGATGAACATATAGTACTTGTAGAGTAGGGAAAAGAAAAGCATTTCATCTTTCAAAAGAAACATTTTTAAAGGTGTGAAGTCCTGCCTTCCCAGGAAGGATACTGCTCCAGACCCAGATTTTAGAAGGCCTTTCTACTGCATTGCCCAGCCCATGAGAGCCACAAAGAAATGTCTTCAGCTAACTTCGGGACAATAAACTAAGCATTCAAACTTACCAATGTCAGTAGGTTGTGGAATTACCTCTGCTTCAGTTTACTAAGAATTTTCCAGGTATTAGCTGAGGAGTTTGGAGTTGTTTTGAAGCCTTAATAAGTTCACAACTACAGTCTGTGTACATCTCTATAGATATATATTTAAAGAAGAAAATCTAGAAAAATGTTTTCATGACACTTTTCTCTTACCCATCTTCTCAAGCTTCTTTTCTCTGCCCTATAACAGCTGCTCTCATGGGCTGGGCAATGCTCTCATTTCTAAGCACAGCGATTTTGTCCTTGCCAACATAAACCAATGAGTTAAAAAGAAAGGTGCAGCTCCACGAGGCTGAAGCAAGAGGAGAAAAGGCCAGGCAGTGCTCATGTTGCCAGATGAGTGTGACCATCCCTTGTGCCACTGGCTTCCAGGATCTACATGCATATCTCACTTTTGGGTTAAGATTTTGCTGTTAGTGCCCCCCCCCACACCCTTGGCACACACAAACGTGTACACATATGTATATGCATGCATGTATACACACATTCCTAGTTCTGGACAGGAAGCTCATGAGGTACCTCTGGCTCTCTGTATATTACTCTGTTACCAGGTACCTCTTCTTTTACTCAACCCATGGCACCAGATAACCCCAGTGCTGCCTGTCCAATATTCATTATCCTGTTGAACTTCTGTTATCTCAACACTTTTCCATTCCACTTCCAGCTCCTGACTCTGTACCCATTCTGCATTTATTTCAACCAGAGTTCCTTTATATGAGAGGAACTGAGACCCACTCAAGCTGGTTCAACACATGATGTGTGAGGAAGCAGGAGGGTAAGGCATAGATTATTGTAAGGAGACCAAGATCTTGGCAGTCCCAAGAAAGTCATCACAGTGGGACCTGGAACAGGAAGCTACAATTTCTGCCTCTCCCTTCAGAGGCCCAAGATCTCTCTCTTGGAATCTCTGCTCCTCTCTGCATATCTGCTCCTCTCTACATATCTGCTCCATTCTCTTCTTTCTGTTGACTGGTTTCCTCCTAACTTTCAATAGTCTCTCACATTGGACTCAACCCCTAGTCTGTCTTATAGCCTTTCAGTCTCATCTTAGATGGTGCATCAGGCTCTCAGCTTCCTAATACCATATTCCCAAGAGAGGAATCTGATTGCTCAAGCTTATCTTCTTAGGCCAGGCCACAGGAGTCCTATGTAGGGCACTAATCCACCTAAAAAGAGGTCATCATTGGCCAAATACTCACCAATCTTGCTGCAGTTAGACAAGACTGGGAAGGGTAGTGTCTCATGGACATTTAAGGTCACAGGAGCAATGAGCAGGGCAGATTCCCTGTGGGTGGGTAGGAAAATTATTAGCATCCCTACTACAGCAGGCTTGGAAACTTTGGTCAGATGAAAACCTAGACCAAAGGGTTCTACTCGCCTATGACAACTTACAAATCCTACATGATATTCATGAGCCCCAACTATCCTTGGAGACTCCCAGAATTGTCAGGTCCTAAGCTTCATCATGCATACTGATTTCTGTCCTAGCCGCTCTTCACTGGTCCCCATTACCTCTATTTAAGTCCCTTTGTTGAAACAAAATGTTGTATATTCAAACAATAGAATATTATTCAGCCATAAAATAGAATGAAGCACTGATTCATGCTACAACAGAGAGGAACCTTGAAAACATTATGCTAAGTCCAAAAAATCTAGTCACTATTTACGGTAGCCAAGATATGAAAGTAACCTAAGTGTCCATCAATAGATGACTGGATAAAGAAGATGTACATATATACAATGGAGTATTACTCTGCAATAAAAAAGAATGAAACCTTACCATTGTTGACAACATGGATGAACATGAGAGATATTATCCTTAGTGAAATAAGTCAAACAGAGAAAAACACATACCATCTGATTTTACTCATATGTGGAATCTAGGAACAAAATAAATGAACAAACACAAAACAGAAACAGACTCATAAATACAGACAACAAACTGATGGTTGCCGGATGGGAATGAGGGTGGAATGATACGTGAAAAAGGAGAAGGAATTAAGAAATACAAATTGGTAGTTATGAAATAGTTAAGGGGATATGAAGTACAGCATAGGTGATATAGTCCATAGTAACATAAAAGTATGTGTAGCGCCAGGTGGGTACGAGACTAATTGGGGAGGGATCACTTCATAAATTATATAAATGTCTAAATACTATGTTATACACCTGAAATTAATATAAAATAATATTGAATGTCAACTGTAATTTAAAATAAATAAATGAAATAAAAGAAGCTAGTCACAAAAGGCCACACTATAATGATCCCATTCATGTGAAAGTTCAGAATGTAGACATCTATAGAGACAGAAAAATTAGTGGTTGCTTAAGGCTGAAAGGTGGAGGTGGGGGTGGGGAGTATGGAAGTGATAGCTAAAGGGTACAGAGTTTTCTTTGAGGTCATGAAAATTCTAAAATTAACTGTGGTTATAGTTGCACATATCTGTGAGTATACTAAAAACACCTCTCAAAAACTCAAAGTGGCAGTATTTCATCTTTTCTTATGGCTGAATAATATTCCATTGTATGTATGTACCACATCTTCTTTATCCAATCATCTATCAAAAAACACTTCTGTACTTCCATTTGCAACAATATGGATGGATCTTGAGTCAGACAAAGTTGAGAACCATATGATTTCACACATATGTGGGATATAAAACTGAAAGAAAAAAATGAACAAGACGAACAAAAACTCATAGACACAGACAACAGTTTAACGGTTACCAGAGGGAAAGCAGGGAGGGGGGAAGTAGATAAGGGTAAAGGGGTCAAATATATGGTGACGAAAGGAGATTTGACTTTGGGTGCTGAACAACACAATGCAATATACAGAAGATGTATTATTGAATTGTATACTTGAAACCTATATAATTTTATTAACCAATGTTACTCCAATAAATTTAATTTAAAAAATTCAAAGTGGCAGAACTACGAAAGTAATTTTTCTTAGACTACTGAAAAATTGTTCAAGTGAAGGAAAAAATATTAGACATTTTAACTTCATGAAATACACAGAGATACAAATCCCAGCAAAAGATAGTCAAGTATGGTAGTGAAATTCCATTTCGGAAGACACGATTCTCCCACACTAGTTTTAGGAATGAAAGTAAAGGATGATGGCGTTAGACTTTGCCAAGGAGTTATTAGAGTAGGAGAGCAATTGTTTTTGTTTTGTTACATGTAGATGTGGGACAGGAGGCAACCAGGAGGGCAGAACTTATTTCGGAAAGCGGAGAGTGGCCCCACTTGTTTGACTGACCGACGAATGATTTTTCGTATCACAGCTGCTTTTGTAGAACTTGAGGATATTGTGTCAAAGTACTTTTAAAGGTAAGCATAGCAGTGCTGTGTTTCCAAAGCTAATAGCATAAAAGAAATATAGGGGTATGTCACATAGGAAAGAACCAAGCATAAGACAACCTTTTTCAAGTCTGACTTTCAGAGAGGCTAACTTATATTACTCAGCGCGCAATTTAAAAGTTCAGTATCTCTGTTAGAAGTTTCAAATATATTTAACTATTAAATATTTTAAAAATTATAACCTATTGCTACCATATCAACATGAGCTTACAGATAGTTATGCAAATAGCAGAAAGCAACTAATTGGTACTAAAAACAAATGACCAAAATGAGATTCATATTCTAATTTAGCTTTTATTACTGAATTTTAAAGTAGAAAAATTAAATTACTTTATTTGGCATTAAAAAGTACAACATATAACAAGATAAAGCAATACACATTTATGTTTTGTATTAAATATATTTATCATAAAACATTTAAAAATAAGAAGAGTGAGGTGTTCTCTTTAGAAAATTCCCAAGACACCTACTTTATATTAGGAATGAAGTTCTACTATCCCCATGTCAGGCGTAGTATTATGTTTATTCCTTAACTTGCTTTTTCTTGTCTGGTGATCTGAAAATCTTTTTTACAAAGGTCTGTGGAGCAAAAAAAAAAAAAAAAAAAACCAACTGCACATTTGACAGCACTGGAAATTTTTAGAACAAACTGCTCTAAAACTTATTATTTGATATTCTACAGCTCTTTCCATCCAATATTTAGAAATCGGGCTGGGATGGGCCAATTTTCACTTTAAAGTATTCTGTCTACTTGCTTGCTTAATGCAGGCACCATTTAAAGACATAAATCTCTGCCTCTGGTGTCAAACTTTTCTCTTTCTGTCACAAGCTCATAGGAAATGAGTGGATGAAATATACACATTTAATAGATAAGAAAAAATAAATAATAATATCACAAATAAATGTAACTGGAGGGACTACCACTGCCCCTTCTAATTTACTAATGCTGTTTGCACAGAATTAGTAAATCTTTCTCCAGCTTCTCTTTTCAGAGACCGCAGGAGGTGCCCTGGCCTGGCATTTGACCTAGCCCCCAAAATAAAGAAAAAACCCTTTCCATTTTAAAGCTTCTGCCAGCTCTTGGGGATAGTGAGCTCTATGATAGATTTGCTTATTATGCCTTTGGAGCACCCATACCACCTATCCAGGGCATAGTCTGAAAGCAGAAGAAACAAAACACTGGCACTTGCTTTACATAACTATATAACCTGACAAGGCCTGCTGGGCAGGTTTGTGAACCTTTGTAAAATGTTTCTCTTCCTCAGTTTGAATTGGACTGGGCCCTCCTTAATAATTAAAGGAGACCCATGGGAGATGTATTGATCCAGGAGGATTAGATCATCTGCTAAGGATATAGGCTCTTGAGTTGGTCTGCCTAGATTCACATTTACTACTTACTGTCATGTGCTGCATAATGATGTTTTGGTTAATAATGGACCACATATACAACTGTGGTCCCATAAGATTATAATAGAGCTGAATAATTCCTATGACTTAGTGACATAGTGGCTTTCATAAGGTCATAGCACAATGTGTTATTCACATGTTCGTGGTGATGCTGTGTAAACAAACCTACTGCATTGCCAGTTGTCTAAAAATACAGCACATACAATTATGTACAGTACATAATACATGACAATGAAAATAAACAACTATGTTACTGGTTTATGTATTTATTACACTATCCTTTTTATTGTTATTTTAGTATACACTCTTTCTACTTATAGAAAAGTTTGATGTAAAACAGTATACCATGTTATATTGGCAGCAGTCTCATATATCATGTTTATCACATCATTTTCTCTTGTGCTTGATTCGCTCGTTTTACAAAATTAGTGTAGCCTAAGTATACAGTGTTTATAAAGTCTGCAGTAGTGTACAGTGATGTCCTAGGCCTTCACAGTCACTCACTACTCACTCACTGACTCACCCAGAGAAACTCCCAGTCCTGTAAGCTCCATTCATGGTCAGTGCCCTATACAGGTGTACCGCATTTTAGCTATTATACCACATTTTAACCATACCTTTTCTATGTTTAGATATGTTTAGATACATAAATACTCACCACTGTGTTAAAATTGTCTACAGTATTCAGTATAGTAACATGCTGTATAGGTTTGTACCTAGGAGCAATAGGCTATACCATATAGCGTAGGTATGTAGTAGGCTATACCATCTAGGTTTGTGCAAGTACGTTCTATAAATGCGTAATGATAAAATAACCTAATGATGCATTTCTCAGAACATTATTAAGAGACACATGACTACTAGCTGTGTGATTTTGAGCAATCTTGAGGTTACTAGTTGTGTAACTTCTCTGAGCTTCAATACATCATCTGTAAAATGTTGATAACAAGAGTCCCTACATGATGGAGTTGTCTTGAGGATTAAATTGCCATATCTCATCAAATCTAAGACATTATCAGTTGTAGAATAGACCATTATTTTATTTATCACTAAAAAAAAATAAAATGAGTTACCCCTTAAACTCTATACACTATTGATTTTGTGACATCCTGGTTTCAGAAATGTTAAAATGTGAAAGGTGCACATTTCCTAATTGATGAAATACAGTAATTAATACTGATATTGTACTTAGAGCAGGGCCTGGCATATAGTAAGTGCTCAAAGTTTGCTATAATTGGGTAGGATTTCCCTAAAGGAGGACAGTAATTCCTACCTTGAAAATGGAGGCCTTGTTTAGAAAGAAAGACCACAGCTTTTAGAGGGGAGAACAAAGCTAGGAACTGAAACATGTCCACAAAGGACCCTTGTGTAGGGGTTAGTTCTTTCATGTTTTTCTGTTGTGCAACACAAAGGCAAAAGCCACTTTTAGTATACAATTTTGCATCCTCCCTCCCCCACTGTAATAGTCTCTAGTCACCCTTAATTTTAGCTCTCTAATAAAGTCCGATACTCCTACAAACCTCTGCATGATGAAGTTTGTAAGGACGACAAGGGAAGGAGAGCCTACTCCACAGTCAACTTGGAGCTGAGGCCCAGGCAGAGGAGCATCAGCACACCAGGAACAGCCATTGTCCAGGAGATCCAGATGATAACAAGCTTGGCAATGATGCAGAAGTATCACTGAAAGTGGCCAGAAAGGATCCAAACCCAGAGAAGTGGCTGTCCAGTGAACATCTAACTGAGGAGTAAAGATGGGGGAGAAAAATCTTCTTCCCCAGGATTTTAGAAGAAGGTGACCCTTAGAGTGGCAAAAGTGGTTAATGCTTAGGTCACATAGATGATGAAATTATAAGACAACGTACACAATCCATAACCACAGTCATTAAATCAGATCAATAGTGTTACTCTATTTCCTCACTTTTAAAAAGCACATTTTTCACATTTCATTATTTCTTATTGTGATGATGGTGGTGGTGGTGGTGGTGGTGGTGGTGATGATGACAACTATAATGTATATATAACATGTATGCTAGGTGTTATTCTGAATGCTTTATCTGTATTAACTCATTTATAATCTTATGAATTGAATGTGGTTATTAACTCCTCTTTGACAGTTGAGGAAACTGAGGCATAAAAAAGGTTAAGTAAATTCTCCAAGATGTCATACATACCCCTATTAAGTGGCAGAGGTATGCAATGTCATGACTATGACCAGGACACTATCATACAATTTACCCAACCACGGGATTTATGTTCTTTCTCAAAAGCTTTTTCTAAACCAGTGGTACCTCTTAAGATACCTAATGGTACCTTAGAATTGAGGGAATCCAAGTGTTGGTTAAACTATGCCTACAGTCCAATTCCAGTCTCACCTTCATGCATTGGTGAGCTTGAGGGATAGTCGAAGCAGTGGCAAAATGCATAGACAATGGCCTTTCACTACTTGCATTTGGGCCCCAGCTTTGCCACTTAGAAACTAAGTGAGCTTGGGAGAGTTTTTAAATCTCTCTGATCCTCAGTTTCCTATAAGATTAGGATGATCATAACATTTTTTCCTCATGGAGTTGCTATGATGATAAAACAAGATAATCCATGTGACGTTCCTTGAACACAGCAAGTGCTCAATAAATGGAGAGCATTTTCATCTTTCATTTGACTTCCTGGTGTGCTCAAATGAACAGCCTTGCCCTCAGTATTCGGTAAAGAGGATGGTTCTTACACAGTGAAGATGAGTATCTTTAGATAGTGCCACTCTTCAGGTAGCTCATGTTTTCTAGACTCTTCTCAGTGTTTTAGAGTACACAGCAGTATAAAACCTCACTACAAAGGCTACCATGTGACTTGAGAATCACTGCTACCACAAACCAGGCACAACTTTGCCCCAGATGAGACTGCATAACATTTGCTAACTTAAACTCTAAAACAACTCCTCTAGATTTTTATTTTGCATTGTTCAACTTTTTTGAAAGTTTCAAGCCTGACTTAGGTTTGCGAGAAGCCCCAAAGGACTTTGTTAAGAAATATAAACAGTGAAGCAAGCAAAAAGCAGACACTGCCACCGTGAAGCAATGGATGGCCACATGTCAAGTAGTAAATTGGAAATTAAAGATTCAAGTACTGAAATGGCACCAAATTAATGAGTGGAGGAGATGTTGGGAGTGAGCCTGTGGTAATCAGACAAATCCTCCTTTCTTAAATGTAAGCTTATTTCCTCTTGTTCTCTTTGTGGAAAAAAAAGAAGGTTAAGTTTTTAATCCTCTCCTAGATAAAAACTCTTTTATGGGTTATTAACATGGAATTAGCGAATTTCAAAAAGGAGTTTGAGAAGAAATGTGTGGTCAAGAAGGGAGAGATAACTGTGTCATATGACCTGAGTGGTAGGAGATCTCTGTGGAGGAAGGGGAAATAGAATCTGAGGTTTCACTAGTGTTTTTGGGGGAAGAGGGGGCGGGGAGACATCTTGAAATTGACCTGTGGATTATGGTAAATAAGTACAAGTTTGACACCTACCTTTCTGAGATTATTTTGTCTCATTAAGCTACAAATGTCAATCCAGATGTTCTTCTCTAGTTCCTATTTTCACTTTTGATCTGTACTTCTGTGAGTGTGTGTGGATCTTTGGTTTGCAGATTTCAGATTCTCCCCCTTAGCATATATTCCTAGGGACAAGACACAAACTACACCCCAACCATTATACCCTTTCCTCAAGTAGCAAACTCATGACCCTATCTTTATAAGCACACTACTTCAACTAGCTAACCAGGTACAACTAAGCCAATCACGTCATCATCACGATTGCTCTCCCTAAGAGCACCAGACAGGATTTCTTGCTATATATAATAACCAAACTCCGGGCTCTCATCCCAGTATTCAGCAGAATTTTGCTCTGGCTCAGTTTATGGAAATGAATCAGTCATCTCTGAAAAGTAGAATGTCTGCCAGGGCATCTCTGGGCATGGTACCCACCCAACTCATAGTTTCCAGATAAAGGTACAGTGCTCATTTGGGCTTCAGAAGTTTACAGCCCTGATTCTCTGAGGAAGGAGCAGGTATGAAAAACACTTGGGGGAAATGCGTGGGTAGGTAACAATTATAAGCCAGCTGGTAGACATTTGGTAAACTATTGTTTTTATTGGGTTGAATCCTTAGAGGGTAAGTTATTGCCTCTGATCTTTTCTGGAAGTAGTTGGGGAGGAGATAAATTATACATCAAATGAGCAACAGAGGCAGAGTTTAAGCAAACACACAAAAGCAGCCAGAAACACAGAGAGCTGGGTAATACTTGTTGCAGACAATGGGAGAAACAGGAATAACATAATGATTAAGAGATAGTCAGGGGAAGCAGGCTGCCCAGATTTAGATCTTGCCATGCAAGTTAATTAACCTCCTTGGGCCTCAGTTTCCTAATCTGTAAAATGGGAATAATAACAGGACAGCTACTTCATGGAGTCATTGTAAGATTAAATGTATTATGATATGGAAAATAATTCCAACACAGCTACGCACATGATAAGTGCTGTGTATTATTTTTTCTGAGTTCTAAATGTTTCTAGAATGTTCGGCTGACTTTGGCTGCTATGCTAGTTTAGTGAGCAGCCATTAAAGACAGAGCAATTCAAAGGCAGGTGAGAAGAAAGCTGCTGTGAGTAAAGCTTCCAAATTCAGGTCACTGATTACCGCCTGCAAAGTTTTGTTCTTCTACACACCCACATTTTGGGGGTAGAGGAGAGTGGGGAGTGTTTCCATATGGAAATTAAAGATTGAAATTGCTTATTTCGGGAAAAGCAAAAATAAACAATATGGAGATACAATTGGGGCCGTCCCCGCCCACTTCCTGGGAAGCTGGCATTGGCCCTTTGAGCAGTGCGAGGTCATCTGGGTCTGGTTCTGTCACACACCTACTCTTTTCTATTGCACCATGTAACAAAGAACCAAGTCACCGTTCTTTGGTTACTGATCACTTTGATGAGTGCAACTCTTCATTTCCTAGTAACCGTTTCCTTCCTCATTACTAAGCCCTACCAACTGAAAGCCTCTGAGCTCTTCCACTCTGACTCAGAACAAGAAGCCTGCATGGCAAGCTCGACGCCATGAATCAGAGCTTTTCCAGTGTTTGTTGATAGGAAGGGAAGAATGCAGGTATGGCAACAGTGATCACAATATCTACAGCTTTGGAAACCTCCCAAACCAATTTCTAGTCACTCGTCATCTAAAGATTGTTCCTGAGAGGTAAAGCACCTTGATGTAAAGGCGGAAACGATGACACAGAGGCTGCAACAGGCTCTCTCTCTACCCGACCTCATCCTATGCCCTACTCAGTCCTTCGGCCCACAAATGCTTCATCCCTCTGGATGGGGAGGAAAGAATTTGACACCCACCAAATTCACATTAAGATATTAGTAGTCATGAGTGTAACCCCTTTATGTAGTATTTATAATTTGAAAGGAATCTCAACCAGGGTAAGAAATCTCTAGTGATGGACACCCAAGCCCTGCGACCTCTAGTCTCCAAGCTCCAGAATGAGATGAGCTAGTTTGGATGAGACCTTTCTTAATTATCCTAACCAAATCATTTTTCCTACCCTGGTCATTATCTAATCAACTTCCCCTTTCTGTTTTCTTCATAACCCTTATTACAATCTGAAATCATCTTGTTAATTTATCTCTTTATTTGACTATTGTCTGTCTACCCTCTCAAGAATGTAATATACATGAGGACAGGGACTTTTTCTGGTTTGTTTACTCCTGTATCCTTCAGGGCCCAGAACAGTGTCTGCCACATGATAGGGGCTCAATAAATATGTGTAAAGAGAATGAAATAATAATGAATAGAAATGATTTTTAAGCAAGCTATCCTGAAAATAAATTGTTCACTTCTCTATAGCCTTTGATAATTTAGACCCTATAATTTTTTTATGGGGCAAATAAGTCTACCCTCTATTCTCCTTGTACAGTAAGTAGTACATGGCTGTGGCAGTGATAAGGAGCGCCAGTTATTTTGTCACTGTCGTCACTCGAGGGACTTTTGGCAAGAGATAAGTTGGAGTATGGGCTGCCAGAGGCTGGAACACTCTCCTGGATATGTACCTACCAGCTTGAGGCCGGAAGGGAACACTTCGCTTCTAACGTAATTGAAATGCTGAAGAGGAGTTTGAAAGATGAAGATAACAGGTCTCCACATGACAACCCCACAGCTCTGAAAGTTCAAAGGTTTCCACTTTGTTAGATGTACATCTTCTAATGATCCCCCGCTCTCTATGGCTTTTGCCTACAATAAACCCTCACAATAGCAATAAGGTGTGTAGGTGGCAAGTATTATTAGGCCCATGTGCAGGTGGAGAAAGTGAGGCACAGACAAGGCAGGGTGAGGTGAATCAACTACCTGGCCTGTTGTGTTCTCTATTCAAGTTGCCACTCATTGAATGCTTTTTTTTACAAGACATAATTCTTGAGCCAAGTCAACAATAACCCATGTTATTTCCTCCATTCAGACAGGTCTGGAGCTTGCCTAGCTTAGGACTGGGAGAGACTTCTCTGACAGCCTGGAATCTGTACTTGAACATATAACCACAAATGAACAGAGCAGGGAATACCAGAACCCCTGAGATGACATCCAGTACTTAAGAGTGATTAGTTTCCTGTGTAAAATAAAAGGAATCTTTATCCTCTTTTTACAGATGAGGTAGATAAAGCTCACTGACTTGCCCAAGGTCACAAACTAGTAAGTGGTAGAGACACTTGAACATGAATCGCCTAGGTCTATCTGATTCCAAAGTCAACCTTAAGGCATCTGTGTTTCCAGCTGAAGATATGCCAATCAGTACACTACAGCATTTGGGTAGAGTATTGGGAATCTGTCATTCTACACAGACCAGAAAGCTCATTCAGCTAGAGTCCCACAAAATCTCCACTGGCATCAATGGCTACTACAACAACACAAGCACTCAATAAATGTGGAGTGAATGCATGAATAATGTTGATAATGAAGCCATTTAATCTTTCAGAAAATGTGACCACATGTTTAGAATCTTCTCTTGGGAAGTAACACTTTAGAAAGATTTCTATCCAACAACACTATAATTTGTAAGTTCCCACATATAAAGTGCTGGCCTTCACCTATGTGGAAAATAGGCTTGTCTAAAAGAGTTTTTCTCTGTTGCTTCTAGATAGCTGGGCTTGCTTCCTTCCACTGTTCTTTTATCACAGTGACTAGGCAGTGGTAAGTTGCAGTCATGATGAGCATAGGCTCTGAAGTCAGACTGCCTGGGTTCTAATCTTGGCTCTACAACTTGTTGGCGCCATAATCTTAGGCAAGTTACTTCACCTTTGTGTACCTCCATTTCCTCATCCATTGAATTAATTAAATGAGTTATTATTTGTAAAGCACTTAAAACACTACTTAAGTTATTATACTGCTTCATTCAAGTAAGAAATCATCCTGCGATGAAAAACTGGCCCATAGATAGGCTACTAAATAGACGAAATAGAAGCAGCAAGTCGAAGGTTAAGCCTGAAAGTTAAAACTTCTGTGCACCAAGTAGTTTTCTTTCTTCTTTCCACTCTTTGTTGTTGAACTCCAGAGTAGTTAGATTGCGGCCCACCAGAAGCCACATTCTGTGACCACCAAAACTTAGAATTGCCCACCTCTGTCTTCTAGTAACTCTACGTAGGTGACTCAGCAATCACTTTCTAATTCCCCCATAGCACTCTAAACCCAAGGCTAGCCCGAACCACAACAGTGGGTGACATTGGCAGTGTATATGGGTGGCCCCTTTCACTCATTCCTTCAGCATCTCCCTCTTTCTATTTTCTCAGGCAGTCGGTGCCCTTATGATGACCTTGGCTGGGCAGGGTTCTTTACCAAGAGACATCTCTCAGGCTATTGGCCTAGGGTTCCCAGACTTTTCCCAAATGGGATTCTGATTGAGCAAAATCTACATGCCCAGCAGCTAGTTGGAGTCAAATAGCCTAATCCCTCATTCGCAAAACAAATAAGCTCCACCTTATATATATTTGTAATCTTTGTTAGTGATCTGCAGGACTGACCGAAGACAATTTTGTCATCATCAAGTTATTTTTTTTCCATCTCCTTCATAATGTCCTCCTTCCTCTTGTCAGGCCACTCTTGATAGCTATGATGTCTATTTTTTTCAAAAGTCAACCATAGTAAAACACATTGTAGGGGCATCTGAATAGGAGGTCTATAATGTCTCTATTTATGTCCTCAGTGGTAAAATGTTCAATGTCTTTATCTCTTTTTTATTTCTGAGATAATCTGTTATAATTTTTCCCTTAAAGTTAAGAGATTTGGGGAACTTTATATTAGAAATTTCTAAAAGATTAACAAAAAAGATACATTTGCCTTTTTTCTTGATTCAGAAAAGTGCATTTTATCAGTAAAATACAATATCAATTCATGCTATGTGTAGAGTGTTTATGAAACATATCTATCTTTATGAAATGTTGGATTTTATGCAAATAAAAGCTTATGTACATGATTTTATGATTGAATTTATGGAATTTCTTCCTTGATTTGAGTTCTGTTACTTAACAAACACTTTTTTACTTTAAAAGGATGTTCTATACTTAGGCTTGTTTCCATTCTTCTGTTCTTCTCCACTTCCTACCCATCCCACCTACACCATCAGTTGGTCATCCTTATTTATTGTTGAAATAAACAGAGACAGCATGTTACGAGTTGGATTGTGTCTCTCTCAAAATTCATATGTTGAAGTCCTGACCTCCACTACCTCAGAATGTGATTGTATTTGGAGATAGGGTCTTTAAATGAGTAATTAAGTTAAGAGGTCGTTAGGGAGGGTCCTAATCCAATATAACTGATGTCCTTATAAGAAGAGAAGATAGAACACAGATACATACAAAGGGAAAACTATGTGGAGACACAGAGAGAAGATGGTCTTCTACAAGCCAAGAAGAGAAGCCTCAGAAGAAACCAACTCTGTAGACCTTGATTCTGGACTTCTAGCCTCCAGAACTGTTAGACGATAAATTCTATTGTTTAAGCCACGCAGTTGGTGGTACTTTCTTATAGCAGTCCTAGCAAACTAATATACTATATATATGGCCAATTAATCTTATTCTTTTAGGATAGGTAAACTGATCAAATATCCAAATTTTTAATGACCTATATATGCCGACAGGCCAAGTATCCTGGGGTAAGTTTTCAAATATATTCTAGACAAATATATTCCAGAGTCCATGGTCACTGATGTGAAATAGCTGGCTGGCTTCACCAATAGTGATTACAGAACTCAGCACTTTGTCCTCATAGCCTGGCACTCTGGCTCCAGGAAAGTCTGTGTTGCAGTTCACTTAGTTTATGGGGAACAACAAAGCTAAGGGAGCATAATCCTTTTTGTGGATGTCCCTCCCCTACTAGCACAGCCCACCAAATCTGAGGCCTGTAGTGAAGAGGTACCAGCCCCAACTTGAAACAATAGGCCTGACTGCTTGGCCGTTGGAATAGGCTCTGGTGGAGAGCCCAGAAGGAAAAAGATCTCACTCTAGGACCATAGCAGAGAGGGAAAGGTCCTGGACTAATAAACCTGGCTTCTTAATCTTGTTCTTAAGAACCTTGAGCAAATTACTTAACTTCTCAGGCCCTCTTTTTCCTTATCTGTAAAATGAATGGATTGTACCCCCTTTCTGCTAAGGCAGGCTTTCTCAAGGTGGGATCAGCATGAACCAGCTGCAGCACAATCATCTAAGACACTTGTTAGCAATAGAATCCTGGACCCATTGAATCAGAATCTCCTGTGTTGGGGTTTGAAATTTGTGTTTTAACAAACTCCATTGCTCCAAGGTCTCTTTCAACTCAACATCTCATGAGTCTGTGATCTATTATCCACTTTGCCTTATCCCCATTATCTGTTTAGAAATAGGATCACTTTCTCACCTGGGCCCATCATGGCTTTTAGCTTCTGGTTTGATCCTTAGTGCAGCTGGTGATGGCCTCCAGGGCTTTCTAGCTAAAGAAGCCATATTTCTGCTTCCAGCAAAGGATGACCCATAGCAAGGGGAAAAGCAAACATAAAGGTTTGATGGGGAATAATTTTGAAACTACTAGCTTACCATAAAATTTTGATATTGTCTAGCTTTTAATTTTCCAGAACTTGTTTGTCCCTCATGAACACAAATAATCAGTTGGTAGCCTCGCTAAACTCACTAAAAGTTTCCTTGAACTGGTTCTTTTAACAAAAAAAAAAAAAGGAAAAAAAAAGAAAAGAAAAAAAACGGAGAGCAGGGTAGATTCACTAATCATTTGAGTTCTACCCAACATCACATAATTGTTTTGCATATCAGTATTTTGGCCTTTCCTGCTAAAGGTCTTTCCTTGGGTTTGCAAACGGGAGTTTGAGAAGAGTCCTGGTACCGACTGAACTTTCTTAGTAATGTCACAAAATTTCCAACCACAAAGTCAATCTTCATTTGAGTCAGAGCAATTAGAGGAAGACTAATGGCTGTGGACAAAACTACTGAAATATTTTATTGAGGAAGCAAATAGATAATTCAAATGGGAAAATGTCTTTTTGTAATGGTGGGGTAGAATCTGCTAACTTTTTATAGGGAAATGCCCAAAAGATGTTCTTAAAGAAAGGGAGAAAATATGAGCATCCAAGACCCCCTCTCATAGGCTGTAGATAATGACATCGAAGGATGATTTCTTGGGCCCTTTTATAACACTTGTTTTTCACAATGTTTCTACAACTCAAAGTTTAAACCTTGATTTCCAGGTGATTTGGTATTGCTCACATTCCAGTGCCTGGGTTGGTGCTTCAGGGAAACATGCTATTTCAACCAGTTCAGGGTACTATTGATCAAAGTCAACAGTACATTCACAAACATACGCTATCTTGGGATCAGTATAAAAGCATACTGTAGAGTTAAAAAAAATCATTTTTTAGCAAAGCTGAGTGTTGGCTAAATAAGTGGCACATTGTTTAGAAGTCAAAATAGTTAATACTTCGAATTGTTCAAATAGCTCTTTTCACTTGAGAATACATTGGTGCTGGTAGCTTTGTTATTTCCTGAGCATTGTCAGCCAGTGATGAAGATTTCCTTGTATCAAGATCGTCCTTTTTTTCATGGAATCTGGGATACTATAGAGGGTTCATACTTATAAAAGTATGATTTGGATTGATAATGATCATGCAGAACAACAAATTATAGATTACAAAAATTCCTAAACATTTACTGATCTCTAAGTAAAACTTCAGGTTGGAAGTTTTTAGCAATGTAGCAAAATATGGTAATCTTATCAGGACTAAAGAGTCTGGATGACTCCTCCATCAGCTGAGCCACTTAGAGTCAGAAAGATTCTGCATCCCACCATAGGATTTAATTTGATGCCCTCCAAAATGCTAGAATCTTCTCACTTGGTTATCACAGAGGTAGGGTGCAAACCCATCAGGGCACACTCTCCATCAAACCAACCAACCAGATTAAAAGGATGTGGGAGAGGCCTCCACATATACAACCCCCCACATCAAGGCCACTGAAACACCTCTTTAGCTAGGAGTAGGTCATATAGGTGCCAACATAGAATCTGATTTTGAGGGTAGTAGACAAGGTTTATTGAAAATGACTCATCCAGTTGCACCCATATGTACTCCATTGCTCATATGGGGTACCTGTTTACACAGTCCTGTACTTGATGATACTCATGCTTTGGGGCTCCAACTTAGGGGTTTTTGAAGACACGACTATCTCCATCAGAAAGATTAAAAGCTCTTTGAGGGCAGCAGCCATGTCTTTGAGGCAGAGAAATAGGCAAAACCCCACAATATCACAGTGATGTGGTTATTAAAAAGAAGAATCCTATTATGTTGCCTTTTTAAATTGTGGTTATTAAAATGTGGACCAACATAGAAAATGCTTGTTAGAAAAAGTTAAGTGAAGATAAATATGTGAGGTGATAGATGTGGGAATCTTTTCAGATGGGGGAATCATTTCACAAGGTGTATGTATGTCAAATTGTCATGATGAACACTTTAAATATCTTACAATTTTCTTTGTCAATTATACCTCGATAAAGCTGAAAAAGAAAAGCTAAGTAAAAAGAGCAAGATACAAACACTATATAGATTCTATAATTACAACCATGAAAATCTTTAAATGAAGAAAAGCCTAGAAGGAAATATAACAACAATGGTTATGCTAGAAAGTTAGATTTATGAGCAATTTTATTCCTTTTCTCTTTTTGGGGGGGAGGCAATACCATTAAATAATATTTTTTCAGAATTCTATTTAAAAGAGGGTTTCTGTCTAGTTATTATAAAGTTAATTTCCCAGGTTGAAAGCATGAGTTGATATTTGTCCCTTGCCAAACCCAATCTTCCAGAAGCTGAGAATCTCAATGGGGTGAGCAATTATTTTGTCCTCAAAAGGTTGCCTAGGAATGAGGCTCAGCTGGGCTCTTAGCTCTCAGTGAGTAGGCCTGGAGAAACTCTGAGTCACCCCAGAACAAGAGCCTTATTCTTGTCAATTATTCTAAATTGAGACCGTGGTGCAACCCATTTTTATGTGTGCCTGCCAGCATATATTCAGAAAACTGAGCCTCAAGGAGGAGAATAAAAAATAGTTGGAAACCCCTGATTGAGCTCAGTGTGGATGTGCTTGAAGTAGGGAAAGGGGAAATGGAGTATGCTGGGTGCAAGATGATGCCTCCTTTTCATTGGAAGGAAGATAACCTTTGTGGCTACAATACACCTCTTAGAGATTTCCCTGGCCCCACAGACGATCAAATGAATTACCAGATTCACCAAAATATTTTTGTGGGGGTTGCTTACTACATTGACAAACAAACAAACAAACAAACAAACAAACACCACACACACCCACACCCACACACACACAAAACTCAAAAATACATTTGAATTAATCCAGCAAGTTTTTATTGGAAAATGGAGTGTGAAGAGACAGAGCACCAAAGAAGCTTAATATCTAGCTTGTTGAGGAGACAAGAAACAGTTAAGTGCCAGTGCATGGCACTACAAAATTAAGTGCCACATGAATGAAAGAGAGCTCCAAGTGTACCAAAACAATCTCCAAATTACTCTGCCACCCTCTGTGCTATCGACCTGTTTCATTTGTTTATTAGATTTTGGTATTTGATAGTTATGGGAACTCACCTCTGAGAGCCAGTGGTAAAATCATTTACTCATTTACAAAATTAGCTCCTAATAGAGACAAATTTGGAAATAATTCAAATGAGAAAATGCTCACCCCCACACAATGTTCAGGGGAAAAGTGGGTATAAAGTGATATACTTAGTATGAATCCAGTGATACATAATGCATGTATATTTATTGCATGTATATTATAGTTCTTTATTGACAGAGAGCATGCAAGCCAGTGAGCCTAGAAGGAAATACTCCAAAATGTTATCAGTGGTTATCTTTGGGTTGCGGGTGCTTTTGTTTCCTTCTTTATATTTTTCTGCATTTTAAAGTTTCCCACAATGAGCACTTATCATTTTTCTCATCAGAAAACCAGAGCTCCAACAGGCGCTAGCGGGTGAAGCATTCTAAAATGTAGAGCTCTCCGTGAAAATAAGAAAACAGGTTTAAGAACAATTTAAAAGAAATTCCTGGCTAATTAAAAATGAATTCTGAACAGAAATTAACTCTCTTTGAGGTAAACTAATTTACACTGAGATGGGGGGGGCAGCCACACCCTTCCACACATTTGCCTTAGGATCTCAATATTTTGACAGATCTCCTAAGGTCTGAGCAAGCAGGAGCTGAGGGCCTACTGTGTGCCCAACATTGTACTGGCTGTGAAGGGACTGCAGAAGTCTCTGCTCTTTGTTGTGAGCTCAAAGCTCATTCGTTACAGGAGGAATTTGGATTTTTATCTGACCATGTGCTCTCCAGCATTTACTTCTGTAATGAGAGCCATCATAGCATAGAGGTTAAAAGCACAAACACAAGAATCAGACTGATTTTCATCTACTTTGTGTTGCTTACTAGCTTGGCCTTCCCAGCTTTGATTCTATCTTACAAGCTGCTATTAAAAGCTTCCAATGAGGTAGAACAGTGGTCCCCAACCTTTTTGGCACCAGAGACTGATGCTCCTATGAAAATCTAATGCCTGATGATCTAAGGTGGAGCTGAGGCAGTGATGCTAGTGCTAGGGAGCGGCTGCAGATACAGATGAAGCTTTGCTTGCTTGCCCTGCTAAGCAGCCTGCTTCCTAACAGGCCACGGATCTGTACTGGTCCACAGCCCAGGGCTTGAGGACCCCTGAGCATATATATGCATGGACTAGGCATATGTAAGTACCCAAACAATGTTAGTCCTATCCTGTTTCCTTCCCATGTCTACCCAAGTTCTGAAGTATTGCAATATTTTGCCATGTGTCAAACAGGAAAGAATTGCAAAAACATAGCAATACAAGGCATTGGGTAGAGAAAGAGGAAAGCAATGTGGGATGTAGTGAAAATATTTGATGTCATTCTCTAGCCATCCACAAGAAGCACAGATTTTCTATATAAGGAAGGGCCAATTTGTGTGGTAGACAATTTAGTTGCCATACAAGTTTAAATAAAAGAGAGAGCCTTATAGACTTACTTGGAAGAGTTATAGCTGGGATTGGGTCTTGAAGGGATTGGTGAAAAGGGAGTGTGAAAGAAGGGGAAGATATTGTAGATGAGATGAATAAAAAGGGAAGGCATAATGAGGCAATAAGGATGCTGGGCTGTTGGCCTTAACTAATACCTTGTTCACAGTAGTAGTTCATGGGTAGAATGTAAGAACAGTGATATATTTCAGGGAACATTTTATGGTTCAAATCTCTCATTTTACATCTAAAAAATCTGAGACCCAAAAAGGGAAGGCCAAGTGGTCACAGAGCTTGTCAGGAGCACAGCCAGGACTAGAACCTTGGTCTTCTGACCCCCAAAGCATAGTGATGTGACATAAGACTAGGAGAAACTTGGGGGCAGGGATCCTCCCTTAGTCAAAACTGAATGGAAGTGGGAGAGATGAGACATGACTACTAAAAGGGATGTTCTAGAATTAGATGGTGGTGATAGATGCAAAACTCTGAATATATTAAAAACCATTTAACTATACACTTTAAAAGGGTGAATTACATGGTATGGGGATTGGATCTCAATACAGGTTTTATAAAAAATACTGAAGCCCCAGGGCACACCGTGAGTTCTGGCCCAGAACTTGGCTCAGTTGCTGGGAGAGGAATGGGGCAGGTGAATGGCAGGACAATGGAGTGATGTACAGTTCAGACCATTTAGCAACTGTAAAACCATGCATACTAAGCAGAAAAGCCTGGGTGCCTTTGAGGTGAGATCTTGAATTCATTCTCTGAAGTTCTTAGGTTTGGCCTTAGGTGCCATTTCTCCCCCTCCTTTCTTCACTCAGGATGCCCTTGATCTCTTCATAAACAGTAGAGATCAGATGGTGCCCTTGTGTTAGGAGTGCCAGATGTTAGGTTCTGAGAGCTGGCAAGGAGATAGGTGGGTGTGTAGAGACCCTGTGGTTGGGAACTGTTAGGGCCAGAAGAGGCCCTGGGCAACTCCTTCATCTCTGGTAACATGGCAAGCACCAAAGAAAGGTTCAGGCTTCATACTCACATGAGTTATATGATTTACAGTTTTTCACAACCTTTCATGAAGTTGTAAGAGCTCCCTCAGCTTCTTGAACACAATGGTAAATCAAAACACATATTTTTTCTTGTTCTTTTTCATTTTTTATTCATCTATTTGTTCACTCATTCCACAAAACAAAATGGTCCCTTCCCCTATAGACTTTCTGATATAGTGGGAGAGAGATTAATCTAATAATCACTGTGGTAGACAGAATTCTAAGATGGTCTCCAAGATCCCTACACCCTTGGTGTTCATGCCTTGTATCATCCTAATTACCTCCCCTGGCATAGAGGACCCATGAATATGATGGGATCTCACTCCCATGATTATGTTACATTATGTGGCAAAGGTGAAGGGATTTCACAGATGAAATTAAGGTCCCAAATCAGTTGGCTCTGAGTTATTCAGAAGGGAGATTATCCTGGTGCACCTGATAATCATCAAAAGAAATTATAGGATGACAATTGGGACAAATGCTACAGGAGGAAAATGCATAGTGCTATGAAGGTCTATAATGAGGATATTTGAAATAACATTAGCTAACCCTTAACATAATACATACTGTTTTCCAGGCACTGTTTTTGTTGTCTTTTTTATGCTTCACAATAGCCCTAGGAGCAGACATTATTGTTGTTCCCATTTTGTGGGCGATGAGATGAAGGCATAGCGAGTTTAGTAACTTGTTCGATTTTGTGTGCTTAAAGAATGGTTGAGTTGGTCATAGATACAGAGAACAAATTGATGGTCACCAGATGGGAGGGGGGGGTTGAGGAATGGGTTAAAAACGTGAAGGAATTAAGGAGTACAAATTGGCAGTTATAAAAATGGTCATAGGAAAGTAAAATACAGGATAAGGAACATAGTCAATAATATTGTTACAAGTATTACAGTGTCAGGTGGTTACTTAGACATATTGAAGTGATCACTTTGTAAGTTATATAAATGTCTAATCACTATGTTGTACACCTGAAACTAATATAATATTTTAAGTCAACTGTAATTGATAAATAAGTAAGTAAGTAAGTAAATAGTGGAGTTGGGATTTGAAGCCAGGCAGTGTGGTACTAGTTCTGAGAGTCAGGCCAAGCTGATTAGCCTTCCTTGGGTGAGGAAATGGGCAGTGTTTGATGAAAAATAAGAAGCTTGAACTTAGACCTCTTGCATCTTTTCCCCATTTTGGTTTCTGTGATACTGTCTAATCCTGATTCTTTATTCTTTTGACCCCTCCTTGCTTCTCTCTTTTCTTTTACCTGATTTTGAGATTCCCCCAAGCTATGGTTACTTATACTCTGCCCTCTCTTTTAAGTCTCTTTCTTTCTAAAAGTGCACTCACTCTAATGAGTGGCCTTTTAGGACCAATATTATGGAATCATTCCATTAATTTTTAGTAATGAACCAAAGCTGATTTCAGAATCAAATGACATATGTCAGTTTGTATAGAGATACTAAAAGTATTTGTAACTTAGAGTGAAATGACTACTGCATCAGTTTGCAATGCTAGCTGCCCCATAGAATCACATGAGGAAGCTGCTCAGGTGATTCTAATGTGCAATCAGGGCTGGGAACCATTGGGTTAATGCAACCAATGAAGCCAGTCAGTGCAATCTTCCTTTAAGAGGGTCTAGAAGTTAACAAGAAGGGGTGCTCAGGAAGAGTGTCTTTGTTTATAAGACCACACGTGAATAAACATATGCTAGAGTAGCAGTAGAAACACTCTACTTCCACTGGTGCAAATGAAAAAAAAAAAAAGCCAGAAAGACAGAAAAATGATAGTACAGTATATCACTTCCCTTAGTGTTCTCTACTTATTGTTAAAGAGTGTTTACATAGGTGAAAAAAATATGGCAGTAAAAGGATGGGAGGAAGTGGGCATTGTATGATAGCACTTTACATATATATAATTGAATCCTCATGACACTGAGAAGTATTTGCTATTATTCCTATATAAAATATTAGAAAACTGAAGCACAAAGAGTATGTGACATGTCCATGGTTGTAGAGATTGTAACACTAAAATATAAATATATCTTATGAATGAAGGTTGTAACACTAAAATATAAATATATCTTATGAATGAAGAATGTCTCCATTCTTCTTCTAACAGCATTATTAGAAATTGATGTTGAATTTTTTGCTTTTCCGCCATTTATCACAAGTGTTTTTTTCTTGTTCTGTTACTAAAGTGAATTTGATTTTGTAATATGAAACCCTTCTTGCATTACTTTAATGGGTCTCTCTTGGTGAAGGTGTTAGTATATTAACACACTGCTAGATTCCATTTACTAATATTTTACTTAGTATAGTTTCAATAAATATTTATGCATGAGACTGACAGTTTAATTTTTCATGCTCTTTCTCAGGTTTTTAAATTTTATCTTATTGTCATAAGAGCACCTAACATGAGATTTACCTTAACAAATTTTTAAGTATATAATACATTATTATGAGCATAGGTACGAGGTTGTTGTACAGCAGATCTTAACTGAAACTTTATGCCAATTGATTAGTAACTCCCCATCCTCCTCGCAGGCCCTGGAAAACACCATTCCACTCTTTGATTCTATGAATTTGACTATTTTAGATTCCTCATATAAGTGGAATCATGTAGTATTTGACTGTCTTTCTGTGACTGACTTATTTCACTTAGCATAACTTACTCAAAGTTCATGCTTGTTGTTCCATATTGAAGAATTTTCTTCTTTTTTAAGGCTGAATAGTATTCTATTGTATGTATATGCCACATTTTCTTTATCCAATCATCTGTCAATAAACATTTAAGTTGTTTCAACATCTTGGCTATTGCTGCAATGAGCATAAGCATGCTAATATCTATTTGAGATTCTGATTTCAATTCTCCTGGATAAATATCCAGAGGTGAGATCACATGGTAGTGCTATTTTTAATTTTCAGGAACTTCCATACTGTTCTCCATAGTGGCTGTACCATTTTGCATTCCTATCAACATGTACAAGGGTTCCAATTTTTCCACATACTCATCAACACTTGTTGCCTTTTAGGTTTTTGATAATAGCAACCATGACAGGTGTGAGGTGATGTCTCATTGTGGTTTTGATTTGCATTTTTCTGATGATGAGTGACACCGAACTTTTTTTATATACCTGTTGGCCATTTATATGTCTTCTCTGGAGAAACGTCTATTCAAGTCCTAATCCCATTTTTAAATTGGGTTGTTAGAGATTTTTTTCTTCTTTACTATTAAGTTGTAGAAGTTCCTTATATATTTTGGAGACTCTTTATCAGATATATGGTTTGCAAATATTTTCTCACATTCGTAGGTTGTCTTTTCACTCTGCTGAATGTTTCCTTTGCTGTACAGAGGCTTTTGGTTTGATACAGTTCCACTTATTTAGTGTTGTTTTTGTTGACTGTTTTTTTTTTTTTTTTGGTTTTATATCCATGAAATCATTCCCAGGACCAATGTCATAAAGCCTTTTTCTTCTATGTTCCTCTAGTTTTACTGTTTTAGGTCTGATGTTTAAGTCTTGAATCCATTTTGAGTAGAGTTTTATATATGGTATAAGATAAGGATTCAATTTCATTCTTTTTCATGTAGCTATCCAATTTTTCCAACATTATGTGTTGAAGATACTATCCTTTCCCTACCATGTATTCTTGGCATCCTTATCAAAGATCAGTTGACAGTATACATGCGGATTTACTTCTGAGTTCTCTATTCAGTTCCATAGGTCTATTTTATGTCTTTATGCTAGTACCATACTGTTTGATTGCTGTAGCTTTGTAATATATTTTTAAATCAGGAAGTATGAGGCCTCCAGCTTTGTTCTCCTTTCTTAAGATTGTTTTGGCTACTCAGAGTCATTTCTGGTTCCATATAATACTTAAGATTCCCCCCGCCCCGCCCCCCTATTTCTGTAAATATCTCCATTGGGATTTTATAGAGATGCATCAAATCTGTATATGGACAGTTTAACATTATTAAGACTTTTGACTCGTGAACACACGATGTCTTTATTTGTGTCTCGTTTAATGTTTTCATCAGTGTTTTGTTGTTTTCAGTAGACAGGTCTTTTACCTCTTTAGTTAAATTTATTCCTAAGTATTTTATTCTTTTTGGCGCTATTATAAATGGGATAGTTTTTCTAATTTCCTTTTCAGATACTTTGATTTTAGAGTAGAGAAATACAACTGATTTTTGTAGATTGATTTTGTGTCCTGTGACTTTACTGAATTTGTTTTAACAGTTTTTATTTAAAAAATGGAATGTTTAGGGTTTTCTATATATAAGATTATGACATCTGCAAATATGGACAATTTTTCTTCTTTTCTGATTTGGATGCCTCTTATTTCTTTTTCTTGCCTAATTGCTCTAGCTAGAACTTCCAGTTCTATGTTGAATGGAAGTGGCAAGAGTGGACATCCTGGCCTTGTTTCCGACCTTAGAGGAAAATCTTTCAGCTTTTACTATTGAGTATACTGAGTACAATGTTAGCTGTAGGATTGCCATATATGGCCTTTATTATGTTGAGGTATTTTCTATTCCTAGTTTTTTTGGGAGTTTTTTTGGGAGTTTTTATCATGAAAAATTGTTGAGTTTTGTTAAATACTTTTTCTGCATTCATTGAGATTATGCAGTTTTTATCTTTTATTCTGTTAATGTGGTGTATCACATTAATTGATTTTCATATGTTCAACCATCTGTGCATACTAGGGATAAATCTCACTTGGTCATATTGTATGGCCATTTTAATGTGCTTTTGAATTTGGTTTGCTAGTATTTTCTTGAAGGTTTTGTGTCTATATTCATTAGGGATATTGGCCTGTAGTTTTCTTGTGGTGTCTTTGTGAGGTTTTGGTATCAGGTATCATTATGCTAACCTCATAAAATTAGTTTGGAAGTGTTTCCTTCTCTTCAACTTTTTGGAAGTGTTTGAGAATGAATAGTGTTAATTCTTCCTTAAATATTTGGTTCTGAGCTTTTCTTTGTTGGGAGCTTTTTGGTTATTGATTCAGTCTCCTTACTCATATTGGTCTGTTCAAATTTTCTATTTCTTTATGATTCAGTCTTAGTAAGTTGTATGTTTCTAGGATTTTTTTTTTTCATTTCTTCTAGGTTATCCAGTTTATTGGTATGTAATTCTTCATAGTAGTCACTTACAATCCTTTGTATTTCTGTGGCATCAGTTGTAATGCCCCTTGTTTCATTTCTGAGTTTTATTTATTTTCTTAGTTAAGGGTTTGTCAATTTTGTTTATCATTTAAAAAAAACATGTTAGTTTTATTGATTTCTTTCTATTGATTTTTAAATTTCTACTCTAATATTTGTTGTTTCTTACCTTCTGCTAACTTTGGACTTAGTTTGTTCTTTTTCTAAATCCTTGAGGTATAAAATTAGTTTTTTCTTTGTCAAAATTTGATATCAATATTATGCTGGCTTTGGTTCAAAAATGGAAACCTTGTCTTATTTTCTTTGTTCTAGAACATTTTAAAAAGTATCAAAATTATCTGTTCCTTGAAAATTTGAAAGAACTCATTCATGATGTTGTCTAGGCCTGATGCTGTTTAGGAGAGTTAGTTATTTATAATATTCCTAGTTTATTCCATAGGGGCTTTAACCAGGCCTAAGGAACCCTCTGAGGAGCAGACAAATTTTATTCTATTCTATCAGGCCATTTATTTGCTTTTCCTGTCCACTTACTTATTAATGACATTCTTCTTTTTACCTGGTAAACCTTCTCACTTCTTTTCTTCTTATCTAAATAGAGATTAATTCTAAAATAATATTTACTGCGAGGAAATTTTCCAGGGCTACATGTAGGTACATGACATACTTAGGTACATTCCCAGTACAATGGGTACATGATACAGATTCTTTACATTTGCAGGCAACTTTTGAATTAAATATGTTCTGGACTTCCTGAGATTGATATTACTTTTTCTTCTCTGTTTTCTCTACTTCTTTTTTTCTCAGCTATTGAATCAGATCCTGTGTGCTAGAGGAGGTGGCTAAAGAAGAGACAGAGAACTAGGTGAGGGGGTGAGGAGAGAGAGTGGAAAAACTATCAGAGACCTTTATTGGGAATTAGATTTTTTCTGCCTCCTCCACTCCAACCCAAAAAGGCCTACAGCTCTTCCGGGCCATGGTTTGAGACTGCTATTATAGAATGTTCCACAATGCAACTATTACTTTCCTGCAGAGGTCATGAAACATAGATTTTTGGCTTTCCGGTCTTGCTCAAAGATCTTTTTTATTTCAGTGAAATACCAGTCCAGAAGCTACTTTGAAAAAGTGTCATATGCCGTCCCCAGCTTTGGTTTAGGAATAACTTGTGCAAAAGCCACAACTGCTCTTCTTCACAAAACCTCTACTGTGGTTTTCACACATCACTGCTACCTTGAGCACAGTCTTTCCTCTTTCTTACAAGAGTAAGAGAAAGTATTAGCACTAAGTCAGCTTTGTTCACATTTCTAGTTTCAAGGGAGCTAAGTCTAAAAATGCAGTAATTTTTCATTGTTCACCAACTTTATGAAGGATACTCCCCAAACCACCCCACTGATGGAAAATTCTTACGTATACTAAGCTGCAAATGAATATTTTGCTCCCAGTTGGGGGTGGGTTTTGAGATAGGTTTTTGTTAAGAGTAAGAAAATAGGAGCATTGGTAGTTGACAAAATGTATTAATTCCTAGATTTAGCTACATGAGTGATATCTTGAATTAGCGTTTTGTACCTAATGGCTACTAATGCTGTGAACTCTAGAATGCTAGGGGCAGAAGTATGCAATGTTGGAAAAGAAAAAAAAAACATTCTTATGTCTCCCCTCCTAAACAGCTCAAAGGCAGAGAAGACTTCCTTTCCCAGAGTACATGTGGCTCTACCTGGACATAGACATGTGTGATTTCTCAAAATCTTTTGGTGTTAAAACTGCACCCCTCTCCTTGTCTAGTAAAGTGGCCAGGAATGGTCCTTAAGACAGTTGTGTGAGCTTTCCTTTTTAAGACAACTTCCTTACCTACCATAATCCTCCTTAGGCTTTTCTTTCCTGTCATGCCATGTGTGGAAAAGGCAGGAAAAAGAGAGAATTGTGAAATATTATATAGGCCAGGAAAAGAGAGAATTATGAAATATTATAGGGTTCCCAGAGATCTGCTCCCTCATCCCAGTGTCAGAGGCCCCTGGCACTCCCTCCCCTCTTCCAGTTTCTCAGTTGGCTTGCTGTATTCCTGGCACTAAGAGTAGCCACACCCCTACCCTCTCAAATAGGGCAGGGGATAGCTTTAAAGCTTCTGGGAACTTGCACTTGAAAAGGAGAACTGGGGTGGTAGCCTGTACAAAGCCTACCTTCTGGGAGCCCACCCCCTATAAGGCCTGATAGGAAAGTGTCAGCTGAGTGGGGGAATGTAAGATATCCTTAGGGAGGGTGTGAGAACTGGGGGTTGGGCAAGGGTGACAGGCAAGAGTGGAAATGTCTTCTGCCTGTCCAGCCCCACTTCCTTTTTCTCACTTGTTTCGACAAGTTTTTCTACTTGACTTACTTTTGGATATTTTCTGTATTTCTCTTGTTCTGTTCTTGAACTGAGACCCTTCTTCATCCACCTTGCTGCCATCTTCTCTCTCTGTCAGTATTTCTTGATATGTCTTGTTCTTTGTCCCAGAACTAAATAAATCATTCTGTGGTTGACAAGCCCACCCACTGGCAATGTTTGCCCTCCCTTTGACTCTATATATTTTTGCTGGATGGCACTATTTTTTGACAAGGAGTTCTTTCTAGACTCACCTTGAACCATACCACATAGATTCCTCCTTGTAGGTGATGTGAGAAGCCAGCTCTAGAAATCAGCTCTCCTTTGCCTGGTGGTAGGGAGCTGAGAAGCAGTCTGTGGAAGGACAGAGATCGAGGAGAAAGTGGGACCCCTTCAGCAGTTCGGCTACCTTCTGCAGAGTACAACAGCTTGGCTTAAACAAAAATGCTCCTAATAGCAGAAGATGCTTCTAGGGAGGAGCTTGCTTGTGTCACATTCATTCAATGAAAATGTACTAATCACCTACTATATGTCAGACACCATTGTAAGTGCTGGAGATATAAGTGCTTAGAAAACAAGACAGATAAAAAGTACTATCTTTATGGACCTTATATTCTAGAAACTGCTACTGAACCAGGTATCAGGACCATGAGTGCTAGTCACAAACCCATGAGTTATTAGCTATAAGACTTTGGACAAGTTCCTTAACAACTTTCTGAGCCTCAGGTTCCATATCTATCAGAGAAATATGAGGTTGAATGGGTCAATGGATATGGTGGTGTGTTCTTTGAAGAGTTTCAAATGCAATATAAATCTATGGTTTTATTATTGTCTTCCTTCATCCCTGTCAGGGCTTTTAAGGAGTAGTTCCTAGCTTTGGGCCTACAAGAAATGAAAGTACCATGAGGCTATTTTACTTGGAAGGATTATATGAGTGTGTCAGAGTACTAGTAATTAAAGATAAGTAGATGGATAACTGTATGACAGGTAGATATAGGTATATATTTTCATACAAGAAATATATATTCATTGTGGGAAACTTAAGAAATACAGACAAGTTAAAGCAAAAGGATAAAAATTTCCCAGAATTTATTACCCAGAAACAAGTCTTTTGGTACTTTTCAGACTTATTTCTCCATGAATGTATATGCCGGTATAGAACATAATTACAGTGACCACACAGTTTCTATGCTTGAGAGCTTGTTCTCTGTTCATGAACATCTTTTTCTTCATGTCACAATTGGATCAACATTTCAGAAGATGGAGCCCATTTTTTTTTCATATAAGTGTTATATTAGTTCTCTAGTGCTGCTATAACACAGTATCACATATTGAGTGGCTTAAAGCAACATAAATTTATTCTTTCACAGTTCTGGAGGCCAGAAGTCTGAGATTAAGGTGTTGGAGGAGTCAAGCTCTTCTCTGAAGGCTCAGGGAAGAGAATCCTTCCTTGACTCTTCCTAGCTTCTGGTGGTTGCCAGCAACCCTTGATGTTCCTTGGCTTGTGACAGCATCACTCTAATCTCTACTTCTATCTTCACATTCCCTTGGTGTTAGTCTGTCCAAATTTTCCTCTTCTTATAAGAGCACCAGTCATAGGATTAAGGCTCACCCTTATTCCGTATGGCCTTATCTTAATTTAACTAATATCTGCAAAGACTGTATTTCTAAATAAGGTTACACTCACAGGTTCCAGGTGGACAAGAATTCTTGGAGGACACTATTCAGCCCAGTACAAGTATTAATCCCATTAATTATTTGAACATGCTTCAGATATGGCTGTTTCCCCCATGTC
Source organism: Pteropus vampyrus (assembly GCF_000151845.1). Taxonomy (NCBI): domain Eukaryota; kingdom Metazoa; phylum Chordata; class Mammalia; order Chiroptera; family Pteropodidae; genus Pteropus; species Pteropus vampyrus. The sequence goes on from NW_011889253.1 coordinate 864,802, forward strand.
AAGAGAGAAGTATCCAGATATCAGATACCCTATAACAATAAGGGGTACCAGAGCTTCCTGCTCTTTCCAGTCAGAAAACATCTTGATGTCAAAATCCCTGATTGGATTAGAGGTTGGATTAGATGCTGATGAGCTCTTTTGGAGTTGTTCTAAGTTCACACTTAGCAAGATGGCACTGTTCACCATGTGACATTGTGAAGGAGAAAAGTTCTCAATTCTATTTATTTTTAGGTGAAAACCTGTGCCACAACAGTTCTTGAAGTCTGTGGGAATCATTTACAACTATTAACCTATGGGCGAAAATTAACATGGGTACAGAGAATGGAGGAGAACATACAGCTAATTTCTAACCACCACTCATGGGCACTTTGGAGACACTCTCAATTTATTTTTACACAAGTTGAACTATGGGAACATTTTACTTTTGCCATGATATTTGCACTAACACTGTATCACAGGGGTCCTTCTAAGCCAGTAAATATACTTAGGTACCGAAATTCATTTAACTAGTAATCCTAAATCTTTTGATATGGTCCTTCTACTTTCCACCTCACTCCCATGGTCCCTGACATCTTACCATTTAATTGAATATCTCTGCCTCCTTTTGCACTCCACCCCCTGGGCTCTGCCAGAGGGGAAAAAATGCTTCCTGCCCCTGGCATTTCCTTAATCACATGCAGACATGGCTGGATGTTCTTTGCTAGGCTGATGAGTCAGAAGCCTGGACGGGCCAGCTTCAGTCTTAATGAACTAGCTCAGGAAGGAAGTGCTTATAGAGATAGGTGCACTATGCCGTCAGTGGGTGGGAGCTGACGCTGGCTAGAAGATCTGAACTTGTGAGAGGCAGCCTGGTTCCTAGGAAAGAACATTGGCTGGAAGTCTGGAGGCCTGGGCTAGTCCCTTCTCTGCCACTAACTTGCTGCATGACCCTGGTAAGTCATCCCCTTTCTCTGAGCCTAAGTTTCTTTACTTATGAAACCATGAGGCTGGCTCCTGGAGACACTGTGGGAGGATTAGAGGTCTCCTGAGTCAGGTCCCCAGTAAGAAGACAGTTTTCTCTGAGGCTACCTAGGAGGTGAGTTAGGAGCAGACACATTCGTTTCAGAAACAGCCACAAGTAGTGTACCACAGGAGAGATCAGATAGGAACTGCCCAAGCCTCAGAACTGATGAGGACATTTTGGAGGATAGCAGTTAGAAATTAGAGACAGAGAGAGACAAAGAGAGAGGAGAGAACTCTAAACAAGTTAAATCAAGAAGGATTAGGGAAGAAGTAAATTAGTGGGGCCCAGAGGAAGGTTGAGAGGAAGGGTTTGGGGGCATAGGATTTAAGAGCCTGCCTACCAGAGATCTGGGGGAGATGCAGAAGGCAAGCTGATACTGGAGCCAGGGTAAAACAAAAATGAGCTATAACCACACAGACAAGTCTTATATGTTCAATCATATCGGGATGATTTTTGAAAGGAAAACGGGTGCCAAAAATGTAGCCACCTGTAAGGCACTTGATCTCTGAGACACTTTACCTTGGAACAAAGGAAATTTGTTTACTATTAAGTCTCGATATTCTGTGTTCCACCTTAAGGGATCATTGGAAGAACCAAAGGTGCTGTGCAGAGCCCAGAGCAAGGCTTTGGTCCCAAGCATGCAGCCTCAAGAGGAGAAAAAGCCCCTGGTTTCCAGCCTCTGGGTCCTTGCGTGCTATTCCCTGTGCCTGAAATACATTCTTCCCTCACCCAGAAAATTCCTTCAGGGCTCTGATGTGCCTTTTGCAGAAAGCTTCCCTGACCCTCTCACTCCTTCACCTCACTCCTCCTGCATGCTCCCGCAACCCCCTGCACTTGCTCTCTTATGGTACTTCTCAAGAGTACTGTGGTCAAATCCTTAACTAGCAGTCCATTCTTTTAGTACTTGCTAAATGCTTGGCAAATATTTGCTGAACGGATATTGACTACTTAATGTCAAGCATGGGGACTTCATGCGCTATAGGAAACATTAGTGGGAGAACCTTTGGGAATTATATAGAAAGATGCTCGGGGCTTATGTTTTTTTGCTGTTGTTGTTTGTTTGTTTGTTTGCTAAACACACAGCAGTAGGTATAAAAATCACATAAGGGGTGTAGCAGCATCCAAGAGCCCAGTTGTGAGGAGTAATTTCTTTTAGAATTTCCTTAGAAGCAGGCTGCTCCTATTTTGCTTTGTGCAGAAGGGGTGGGGGTAGGGGAAAGCAGTGAGTGAGGGGACAGAATCCTGCCTTTGGGACACAACCCTGGGGTTTTCATCCTTAGAGCCAGAGAAAGAGGAATCACTCACCAATTCTCCCTCAGATACTAAGTTGCTGACTGCCTCAAAGACAACCCTCTCTCCCTTGCCCTCTTTCCAGGCTTTGCCAGAAGGGCAGAGAGACCTTGATGAACATTTATCCCATCAGGCACAGGGCAGAGAGCCTTACATAATTTTCTTATTTAATCCTCAAGACAACCCTATGAAGCAGAAACTATTGTTCTCCCTGATTTAAAGACAAAGCAATCGAGGCACAAAGAGGTTAAATAATTTGCCTAAGATCTCACAGCAAGTTGAGTAGTCAGGTATGTCTGCTACCAAATTCTGGCTATTTCCACCACCCTAATCTGCCTCTCAGAAAAATTGTTACACTCAAACACTATTCCTTAGTCAGGTTAATAGTGTTACTATTTTCAAGCAATTACAAAATGATTATGTTCTATATTTATAGAAGATGTTAGCACTAAAGAGGACATATGGATGGCAAATGAGCACATGCAAAGATGCTCAACATCATTAGCCATTAAGGAAATGCAAATCAAAACCACAATGAAATAATACTACGGACTTATTAGAATGGCTAAGATAAATAATAATGATGATACCAAGTGCTTGTGAGGATAAGGAGCAACTAGAACTCTCAGACAAAACTAATCTTTAGTAATAGAAGTTAGAATAGTGGTTACCTTTGTGAGAAGTAGAGGTAATTGGAAGAAGACAAGAGGGGGGCTTCAGAGGTCTACAACCAGGGTGATGATTACAATGGGTATATTTACTTTATTAAAATTCATCAAGCTTATAATTTATGCACTTTTCTATGTATGAAAAATAACTTCAATAAAAAAATATTAAAAATAAATTATTACAGAAGGAAAATATGCTATTATAAAAATAATGCAAAGCACAGAAAATATAGATCAAAATGTAAAATTTGCCACCCATACCCCAGATCTATCTCCCAGTGGTAACCACTGCTACCTGTGTTTGTCTATGGAAGCATATAAACAAATGTGGCTTCTTTACTTGCACAAATGGAGAGTGGAGTCACAGTGCCCACCAGTCAAAAACAAAGTGTGGGTATTTGTCAAGAAAATTTACCTTGGAGACCTAGGATAAAAATAGGCAGCTAAATAGAGATTGAGGATTCTGGTCACACTATCAAAAATTCATACCTAAAAAATCCCAAACAATCTCATTAAAAAAATGGACAGAGGATCTGAATAGGCATTTCTCCAGAGAGGACATAGAGATGGCCAATAGACATGAAAAGATGCTCAATGTCACTAATCATCAGGGAAATGCAAATCAAAACCACAATGAGATATCACATCACACTTGTCAGAATGGCTATCAAAAAGTCAACAACTGAGGATGAGGAAAAAGAAGAACTCTCGTGCAATGTTGGGTGAAATATAAATAGATGCAGCCACTATGAAAAAATGTATGGAGTTACCTTAAAAAAAAAAATAGAAATATATGACCCAGCAATTCTACTTCTGGTTATTTATCCAAAGAAAGCAAAAACACTAATTTGAAAAGATATATGCATCTCTATGTTCATTGTAGCATTATTTACAATAGCCAAGATATGGAAGCAACCTAGGTGTCCACTGATAGATAAATGGATAAAGAAAATGTGATAGATGTGATTTATATACGTGTGTGTGTGTGTGTGTGTGTGTGTGTGTGTGTGTGTGTGTAATGGAATACTACTCAACCATAAAAAATTAAAATCTTGCCATTTGTGACAACATGGATGGACCTAAAGGGTATTATGCTAAGTGAAAAAAATCAGACAGAGAAAAATAAATACTATATAATTTCACTTATATGTGGAATCTAAAAAAAACTAAACAAAAGGACAAACAAAGTAAAACAGAAACAAACTCATAGATACAGAGAATAAACTAATGATTGCCAGAGAGGAGAGGGTGGCGGGGGTGGGAGGAGGCGGGGTTGGTGAAAAGGTTAAGAGAAATAAGAGGTACAAACTTCCATTTATAAAATAAATAAGCCGCAAGGATATATTTAATAATATGATAACTTTGCATGGAGACAGATGGTTACTAGACTTAGCATGGTGATCACATCATAAGGTACATAAATGTTGAATCACTACGTTGTACACTTGAAACTAATATAATATTGTATGCTAACTATACTTTAATTCAAAAAAATTAAATACCTAATACTTGAAACCGGGCCAACACTCCAAACATCCCTGTCCCTGACCATATTCTTTTGTGCTGGAAATAATTATCCCCAATCCTCTCCTACCTTACTCCTCCTAAGCCTTTGGAGTGTCAGAATAAATACAGACAACTAGAAAACTGCTGCAGAATGAAAAATGTGGAATATTCCAGACTGGAAAAGCCAAGACCAGTAGATGGACACTGAATGTTGGGATTTGTCAGTGAAAAATCAGGTTACAAAGTTATGACAGGCATCTCTTCTTCTAGAAAGTTTTTTTTGATATTTTTTTCTATCCCACCCCCTGGCCGGGTAGGTACTTCTCCTTAATGTTCCCACAGCACTTTGTTTTCACCTCTATGTGGCACTTTTCACATTGTTTTATGGTTGTCTGCTCATGTATTGGTTGGCTTTTTTAAACTGTGAGCTAATCAAGGTAGGGACTATAATCTTTATCTTTGTATCCCCAGCATTCAGCTCAGCATCTGGCCCACAGTAGGAACTCAGTGAATGTTGATTTGAGCAAATAAACTAATTGAAAGAAATGTCTCCTGAAATTGCTTCTTAACAATCTAGCCAACAAGTGCAGCATCCTTGATGGAGCCACCAAGATCATATCATCTCTGGCTTTCTGCTGCAGACCTACATGGAGAATCCCACATGGTGCAACCAGAATCCTCAAGGCCATATAAGACTTAGCATTTGAAGCTTTGAAATGCAATGCCTGGTTTTGAAGAGGGTGTATAACACAAATAATTTACTATGCATTGATCAGACCAATGGAAAATAAACAATAACTTTTAAATTATCTTCTGTTGAGTGTGTTATATTTAGGTTAACACGTTGACTAGGCGATGTTAAAAATATGTAATTTTTAGCCTTCTAGATCTCATAGAAATGTCAGAAAAGAAACTTTAAAAAGTGAGTAAATATAGGGTTATTTGTTGCAGCATTGTTTAAAGTCATATGACTGGAAACAACCTAAATGTTTATCAATACAGGACTAATTAAATACATTATAATAGGCCTTTCATACATTGGAATACTATGCAGTTGTAAAAAAATAAGAATGGAATAAAGAACTCTGCTGGCATGAAATAACCTCCAAGATATAATTGTTAAATGAAAAAAAACAAAGACTCAGAACAGTGTAATTGTATACTATTGTGTTTTAAAAAATGTGAAAGAGAATATCTATATATTTACTTGAATGTATATAAAAGTATTTCTGAGATATATCTCAGAAATTGACAACACTGGTTGACAATGGAGGACTAGGAGGAAGAGGCAGAAGAAGGACTCTACATTGCACTCTTCTGTATCACATCTTTAACCATAAGAATGTGTTACTTAGTCAAAAGTATATATAAAAAGAATGAAACCAAAACCACCATGGGAAACAAGAAAAGGTGACATCAATGTGAAATGAATTCTGAGGGATATGAGGAAGCAAGAAAGCCAACGCATTTGGACTAACAGAAATCATAGCAGAAAACATGACAATTCAAGAAATCAGAGGTAAGAGTGGATTTTTCCCAAAGAGGCACCAATCTCAGAGTCAATAAATGCAAGGAGCAGAGGTAGGCTGAGAAGCAATCATTATGGTAACTCATTAAAGAGCTACAGTGCAAATGGCTGGGACAGATGGACCCTTTTCTCCCTCTCTCCCTTTTCCTATGGATTATTTGTCAGAAGCAATATTTGGTTTTTGCCTTCAGACTAAAGATGCCTGGAGAGGGCTCTAGGGAGAATACTGGGAACTCCACAACAGATAGGAAAAAGAAAACAAGAGGAAAACCAGCATAGGTCAGGAATGGAAACTTCTACTGGGCTCCACCCACAGAGGAAAGCCCTCCTTACTTTATCAGTTGTGGGTGGGGGTCCCTGGCATTCCTGCTTCTCCACCCACATAACCTAAAGGGAAGCCTGCCTGTTGACAGGCCCTAACCACTTAAACAGAACCTACAGCCAGCCCTCCCACTCCAGAGAGACATTTCTGGGGGAAACAGACCAACATGATTGCAGAGGAAAACCATGCCCTCTGCTCATAAAAGCTAACATCATTTTTCATTCATGAATATGACAATTAAGGGTTATCAGACATTTGAAGAAAACTATCAACATGAAAGAAAAAGATAAAAAAAAAAACCAAAAACCAAAAAACAAAAAACAAAAAAACAAATGGAATTGACCCCAGAGGAAAGAGAGAAAATTAAAGGAATAAAGGAAAACTTAAACATATTCTGACTTGTATCACTAGAGAGGCTAGTGCTATTCTAGCAGGTTAGAATATTTTACAATTTTGCTTTCTATCCCCTTAAAAAATTTTAGATATTTGGCAAAGATTTACCAATTCCTTACAGTGTGTCAGGAAGCAAGGATTATGAGATTTTTTAAAATTGTCTCTTTCCTCTAGAAGGTAATGGTATGGAAATGTCCAGACAAGTCAATTATGATGTGATGTGGCAAATGCTATGATAGATTAAGCCCAGAAGAGGACACCTTGTCAGCTGGGAAAGGATGTATGCAGAGGGAGTGTCTCTTCAACATTAATGGATAAGAGAGGAGGGAGTCAGCATGCTTCTAGGGAACAGCTTGAACAAGCACAGAAGATTTAGGGAAATACACCTAGTTTAATATGGTTGATGCCCAGGGCCAAGCATGAGTGAGTTGCCAGAGATGAAAGCAGAAAGGTGGGCAGGGGTCAGATCATTTGCTGTCCTCTAGGTGAGGGTTTTCCAGACATGTTCAGGGAGAAGAGTTTTTGTGAGGTCCTTTGTAGAACAAACAAAATACTGATATATTTAACTCTTTCATATGTACTAGAAATAATTTTTGTAGCAGAAATTATGATTGTGTTCTAGATTATCAATATAAAATTACAACCACAAGCATTATTCATTCACATAAAAAACAAGCTGTTGATATATGATCCATTGTTTTTTGAGGTTTTCCCTTGATACTTATTTGCTGCAGATCAATCACTAGCTGGAAGAAAAGCAGTAGTAGAAAACGATGACAGAGATTTCAGGAAATTCTGTCTAAGAAAAACTGAAAATTGAAACAATTCAGTCCATTAACCTAATTCTTTCCGTGAACTAAGAAAAGGATGGTTGATATTTGACTTTGACTGCAGACACTTTCATGCACTCCATTGGTCTACAAATTCCTTTGTAACTAAGTTTAAAAATCACTTCTGGATGAAGATTTTTAAAGGGGGCCCAATGCCAGGGCCAGGGAACTCATTATTGAGGGAGAAACAGATATGGGCGATCTTGACACAAAGGATGGCTGATACAGAATCAGAAATTAGAAAATAGAGCTAGAGTTTGGAAGCTGGAAAGGTAGCCAATTGTTGCACCAAGCTAGAGGATCAGGCAGAAAAAGAATGGAAGAAAGAGGAGGCTTCAAGAATTGAGGTACAAGCAGATGATTTTGGAGCTAATCCCTTTCACATTGAACATGTCAGAGCACTCTGTCAATCTGCTTCTCTGGGTCTGCTGCAGAGTCTGAGGTGTCAAATCAGATTAGATAATGTGGTCAGTTATAAGATGAACATTCTGCTGGAAGTATGGAGGATAAATAGGGTAGGGCAGAAAAGAAGCAAGGAGATAAATTAGGAGAGTACAGTCCAGTAATCTAGGAGAAAGGGGATGAGGGTCTGGATTAGGATGTTGGCAGGGGGATTGAAAGAAGTGGCAATCAAACAGCTTTATGGAGGAAGAAGTCACTGGGATTGGGGAATAATATGGTCAAGAGAGAGGGAGGAATCATGGATGACTCCCAGGTCTCTGACCTGTACAATTAGGTGGGTGTAGTAGTACTATTCACAGAGATTTGGGGAGAACAGGTCTGGGTTAAAAGTGGAGTGGGCTGATGAGTTAAGTTTTGAACATGCCAAATATGAGGTGGCTTTGGGACAGCCAAATAAAGATATTCAGAAGTAGCCATACTTACAAATCTGAAGTTCAGAGCTACAGCCATAGATTTGAGACTTGCCAAAATGAAGGTGACAATGAAAACCATGAATGTGGATGGGATTCACCCCCCAAAAAACATGTAGAACAAGAAGAGGAAAGGGATGAGGGGAGAGGAGGGGAAATGAAAAGAGAAGAGGGGAAGAGAGGTGCAATGACAGGAGAATGAGGATAGTACCAAAGTTTTAAGGAATACAAAGAATAAAAGAGAATCATGAAATTTTCTGAGGGGCAAGAGGAGAGAGTTTACAGAAGATGACAACAGAATAATAGGTCAATGGAATAATAGAAAGGTCATTAAAAAGAAATCTAGAAAGAGTTCAGCCAAAACTATCGAACAAATAATGGTGGGAGCAGTTTCAGGGAAATATTGTGGACAGAAATCAACCTGCAGGAGGATTGAGATCAGGAAGTGGAGGCAGGGAGATTGGGCAAAAACGTTTTCTTGAAGTTGGTCACATGAACAAATCCTGACATTGTCTGAATCTCTGTGGTCCCTTCGATTGATTTTTTCAGGGTCTTTGCAGCTCTGGCATTCTGTAATTGTATGAAACTGGACTTGGAGAAGTTCTCGAGCCCATTTTGGCTTGTGATAATTTTTCTTCAGTGGAACAAAGTTTACTTGTCTAAGAACTGAAGCCTCTGACTTGACTGATCAAAGTTTATCACGTGCATTGAAGCCACCTACTTGGCAGATGTAGTGAAGAGCTACACAGATCTGGGCCCAGGACAGGATGCTGGTGCGTGGGAGGGGAAGAGAGCAGGTGCTAACTCTACAGATAGCATGCCTATCGGAGCATTTTGTTACATTTCCTATTTGTCTCTCAAAACAATTTTATAGGAATCACCAAAGCAATCTTATCCTGGTTTCTAGACCAGGTTGGGATATGGGGTAGGGATTTCCACAGCTGGTTTTATTTCTAAGGCAACCTGATAAGGCTATGCTAAAGCCATTCAGAAACGCATAATCCTACACACCTAATGATTCAACTTGTCAAAACTTCGGGTGTTTTTTTGATGTTGTTGTTGTTCTTTTTTTTTTACTAGTATGTAAGGAGTTGGCTATTATTTGGAAAACTCATAGCTTAGGCTAAACGAACTCCCCCCCAAAAATTCAGGATGAGAGTTGTCTATTGCATAACACATTTCAAATATCTTTCATTTACATATTTTTCGATCTTCACAACAACCTATACAATAGGCAAAACAAGTGCAACCGTTCCCTTTGGATATGAAGAAACCAAGGTGTAGAGAGGCAAAGTGATTTGCCCAAAGTCCATAACAAATTATTGGTAAAACAAGGGCTAGAATTCAGGTCTCTTAACTGCAGCTTATTCCCCCTATTCTGAACAGTTACATCAGCATCAGCAATTATCTGATGAATTAGAACAGTGTAGACAGGCAATTGGGCTAATTCAAGCTAATATTCCTACTTTAACCTCAATTGCAGAGTTTTGGCCTGATTTTCCTTAAGACCCTACTTCTCTTGGCCTTTGAGAAATTTATTTTTCTTGAATTATCTTTCCAGTTAAATTTTATTTAATAATTATCAGCACTTCTTTTCACTTATGTTATGTAGACTTGACCGGAAACACTGCCAGGATTTTGTTGTGTTTAAACATTAAAGAAGTCTTGAGAAGCAATTAGCTAGCAACACACCAGTCATAAAATCAATCCAAACTTTTGTTGACATTTCTTTCTTTCCCCATATACCAGGTTCCCGCTTTACATTAGTAAGAATGAAATTGAAATAAGTCTGTTGCTGGTGGATTAATTTATCACTTTCCTTGAAACTGGTGAACCCAAAACGTTAGACAGCTATAGGAAAATACTGCCATTGTCTGTTAAGAAGTCTATGACATTTCAAGGCAAGAATGAATGTATGGAAGAAGAAACTTGTTTCTTCTTTACTAACAAAAGGGAAAGCCTGGATGTGAATGATATGGGTATAATTAAAAAAAAAAAAAAAACCTTTACGTAACTTTTTTGCTGGGAGAGAAGACTACGAAGCACATTTTCCAGGAAGTGTGGGCTGCGACGATTGTGCGCTCTTAACTAATCCTGAGTAAGGTGGCTACTTTGACAGTCTTCTCATGCTGCCTCTGCCACCTTCTCAGGCAGAAGATATAATTTCAACTCTAAAGCAGCATGATCGAAACATATAGCCAAACTTCTCCTCGATCTGTGGCCAGTGGACCACCTGTCAGTATGAAAATTTTTATGTATTTACTTACTGTTTTTCTTATCACCCAGATGATTGGGTCAGCACTTTTTGCTGTGTATCTTCACAGAAGATTGGACAAGGTAAGATGAACTATGAGCCTTTATTAACCTAATCTGGGGTCCTTATTTGTGAGTTGTTTGGTTTTAGTTCTACCCAAATGATGGCCAATGGTAGAAACCCAAATAGATGAATATCTTGTGCCATAATGTTTGTTGTCTAGTTAGTGAAGTCTCCTATTCTTGTCTCTGGGCAAGATCTTGGGCTCCGGAGTCAGACTGCCTGCATTCAAATCTTAACTCTGCCTCCTACTAGCTCTGTGATCCTAGGCAAGTTATTTTTCATTTTTGTGTCTTAGTTTCCATGTCTGAGAAATGTGAATTATAATGGTATCCACCTCATAGATAAAATGAATTTAGTCTTGTAATGAACTTAGATGGAGCCTGGAAAAGAGTAAACACTATGTAGGCATTAGCTATAATTATTTGCTAAAGTTTTGCTTAAGAAGTAAACTATTTATTTTACCATAGAGACATTTTTCTTTTAAATTTCCGACTAGAGAAGAAAATCAATTTGATCTGAAATTTTGTAGTGCTTCAGATTAGCATGAACATGGATAAATCCCCAAATTTGCAGTCTTTTAGTAAAAGTGGCTTTCTCTGCATAATTCTTCAAATGCTGAGTGTAGTTACAAGTTGCTCAGTTTCCCTCTGAGATGTTTTACATTCTTAAATGGTTGGACTTGCAGGAACAAAAGAATAGAATAACTTAGTAGGTTGTTTTACATTCTTAGGAAAAGATAATCTTTAGGAGTTATCCTGTCTCGATGTGTTTACTCACTTCACCAAAACCACTTTTACTAAAAGACTGCAAATTTGGGGATTTATCCATGTTCATGCTAATCTGAACATTTCAGATCAAATTGATTTTCTTCTCTAGTCGGAAATTTAAAAGAAAAATGTTTCTATGGTAAAATAAATAGTTTACGTCTTAAGCAAAACTTTAGCAAATAATTATAGCTAATGCCTACATAGTGCTTCCACTGAATAACTTAGGAAATTGTTTTATATTCTTAGGAAAAGATAATCTTTAGGAGTTATCTTGTCTCGATGTGTTTACTCACTTCCGCTGATGGGTATTATTGCCTGTGTTGACAAAATATTAATCATAGATGAAAAGGAGAAATTTGATCAGTTATCTGGCCATTCCTAAAAGTTTGGATGTGGAAACCTTGGATGTACAACATCTGTACACTACATTTTTCTCAGGGATGCTTGAGTGTCCTCTGTTGGGATGCCAACCTAGAATTAAGGCCATGAAGTTTTCTATCAGGATAAAGTGGGGCAATCATAGTTGAAGCAATTAATTGGGTTACTCAAATTTTACATTTTACTGATGAGAAAAGAGGAGGGTTTCTGGGTCTGGTTGTTTGCTTGTGTTTGGTCTGGTGGGCTTGTGTTTGCTTGTGCTTGTGTTTGGTCTGGTGGGCTCTCCAATCAAAGCCTGGACATAAGTCTAGCCTCTACAAGGGAAATATTGACCTGGGTAGACTCAAATTTGCCGTAGCATTTAGGTGTGCTCTTAATGACAGTGAAAGCCGCCGGCTAACTGCATCTTGTTTTGAAACCAAAAATTTAATCTTAAAACAAGAAAACAGCACAGAATTAGTTGATTATACAAGCAAATTCCATATATTTAATTATTCTAAGACATTGGAAAATAAAATATCTTGTTAACTTTGGAAATGAAAGATGACTTTTTTAAATGTAAATTTTTTTTTACCAACACTAAAGTTAAAACGAAAGAGAGATGTAATTAGAACTTAGTTAATTGATGCACATTGCAAATTTACTTCTTTTTATTAAGTACTGAATCACAAACACTAAAATGAAGTGGACATATTAGCTCAGCAGAAAACTATTTTATAGGCTATGTTTATAATGAGCAATCATTTCTGGAACAATGGGAAATATGACAATTGTAGAATGTTGCTACTATGATACATTGAAAAATATACATTTTGTGATAAAATTTTATTAGAATAACTGTGATTTCTACCTAGAGTTACAGATAATATGAAATTTTAGTTGCCGACTTTTGTAGATTTTTAAACTGCTAATACCAAATATCAATCGCTTTTTATTACCTATTTATATCTGCAAAGTCCTTCTCCTGTTGTTGATGCCTTGGAAGTGAATGGAGAGGTAGACATCATTAGCTACATTTTCTTTCAGAGTTACATTTCTCATGTCCCTATTCTTTCATAAATAGATAGAAGATGAAAGGAATCTTCATGAAGATTTTGTGTTCATGAAAATGATACAGAGATGCAACAAAGGAGAGAGGTCCTTATCCTTACTGAACTGTGAGGAAATTAGAAGCCAGTTTGAAGCTTTCGTCAAGGTAAAGAGTTCATTTGTTGGTAAAAGTATTATCAAAAAGTTCTAGTACTTCTGCTAGGTTGGGAAACTGAAACCTGACAATGTAAAAGTTTAAACATTTGTTATACATACATATATACATACAAATACATACATAAATAAATAAATAAATAAATAAATAAAAGGCAAGAATGAAGCCAAAATCCTATGTTAAAAGGAAATGGAAACTTGGAAGTGTGCACATTCATAGGAATGTTATTGACAAAAAAGGGAAAATGCGCACTCTCATAGGCACATTCGCACATATACATGAGCTAGTACATGTAATTGCTTCTGGGAAAATTATAAAGAATACCAAGTTTGTTTTACACATTTTGTTTTCTTTCCATCCAAACCTTGATGCCTTCTCACTGTGTACCCATGGTCTGGCCCCACATTCCCAGGGAAGTGATAACCATTGGTCGCTGCAATATCAGTAGGCCACAGGTTAAGGTATTGCCTTTACTGGGGATAGTAGGGACTTCTGAAGACTGATAAATTCTAACATATAAAGGAATGCATTTTTTATGATGGAATTTCAGAAGCCATGAAAGTGGTATTTTTTCCTTTTAGTGTGAGGAGAGGCGTGGGGGAATGGGGAATGGACCTTCTCAGTATCGCTCAAATTGGATCCCATATAATACAACTTGTTCATGAAGCCAGTCCCCTTTAGGGTCAGTAAAGACCTGAGGCAGGGAGAGTTTGGAGCTTTTTAGTCCAACAGCTTGATACTCAGCATGAAGTCATATAATGGGTACCTAAAACAAGAATTTTTAAAACGTTTATTGAGGATGCACCTACAACATTAATTCCATCGTCATAGACAAGGAGTCTAGGGGCTCGTTCTCCTGAAGCAGAAGATTAAGAAATCTTTCTACCTCTTTCCCTCTCAGAACCCTAAGTCATATACCCCTGGTCCTCAGTTCACTTTGGGGTCATGAACAGGAGGCAGCACTCCACATTGAGGACAGGTGGGTAGGTATCTGGGTGAACCAAGAGGAGTTACTTCTCATATATAGATGATGTGTGATTTAACCCGGGAGTGAAGGGTTTGAGATCTTATTTCTGAGCTTGTTCCTGTCCTCCAGGTTGTCCCCAATGTGTAATCTAATCCAGTAGTGAAGACTCTAAGACCTTATTCCCAAGTCACCTATGGGAATCAGAACACAGCTCAAATCTTCTGCTGGCTTTTAGGTTCTTTACATTAATCTAGGTTTTAGATGAAGACTCTTAACTCTATATTTGCAAGTCTTGTAAATGATTTGAGTTTCTCTGGGGTTTGAGGCTTCTGCCAGTATTACAGGGTATTGGAAAGTGTTGCAAATTTAAATGTGAATAAAGTCACTTTCATAACAATGGTTAATAATTCAAATAGCATATATAATGTACTTGGTTGTGTGATTTTGCACAAATGAGTTCATCTCTCTAGATCTCCGTTTTCTCATCTATAAAATGAGAGGGCCGAGATTATCTATAAGGGCACTACCAACTCCGACATTCGGTAATTATGTAATCGGCCTTCAGTTCTCTCCAGCGGCAGTGAGAGTGGCTGTTGATTTTTCCCTCCCTCTCTCTTTCTTACTGAGAGTTTTACACCTGAACTGCCAATTCATCATGGCTTCCCAAATCAGCCACCCGGGATAGGAATAAGGAAAACAGCCAGTTTGGCCTCCCTGCTTATATTTACATTGTGTAAAGTGAGAGCTCCAAAGTTTCATATTCTAAAAAGTCAGACCTTCTCAGGTATGTCAACAGGGGTTCTTTACATGTGACAGAGGAAGCCCCTTACCTCTATTGAATCCTAGTCAATATCATCTGTATATATGATACAATAGAGAGACCCAAAGTCTTCCAGCTACTCAATCCTCTTCCAATGTCTGAACTTCTTTCCAATATCCATCTCCCCAAATTCCTCATCTTAAAACAATATTTTGGATTTTTTTTTAACCTAGCAGGCCAACTACATAATAACCCTAAATTAGATTTTTATATTCTTACCTAATGTTAGCAGGCTCTCTTTCTGGGTCATAATTTGACTGGCCCAAAGCAACCTAAGGTTTGAATTTTGGGGCTCTGAATAATAGTACTTTAGGGGGTCTTAGAAATCATTGCATCTAATTATTGAACCAGAACTTGTCTTCTCCCCAGAGTTTCTAACAAGTGGTGCCCCAATCTGTTTGAACACCTCTAATGACAAGGAACTCATTATCCCCTAAGGCAGGTAACACCAAGCTGTTACTTTGGGGGGAAGATGGGATTCAGAGATTATGTTAAGTGGAGGCAGAATAGTATAATTTTACATTAAAACTTACTACCCACCCCACCCTCTGCTACAATGATCAGTTCCATGATTGTCTGCCCATCAATGCCTGAGATGTTTTTGATAAGGTCAAAGAGCTTCCTTTTTAAGTTAAAGGTCAACCTGTCTATACCTGCTGCACTGAGTTCTCACTGAGAGAAATAACTAATCCCAGATTTTCTGAAAGTCAACTTTAAAAAGTGTTTCGGTTGAGGTGAGGAGTAAAGCGATAAAAGGCTCTGGGGAGTGTGGTTGGGGGAAAGTTCACGGAAAGGCAAGGCTAGGTGCATAAAAGACAAACTTTGCTGACTTTACATTTTCATCTTGGCTAAACCCTGACACCAATGCAACCACCTAGCCTGAAAGTATCTCGATCTCGATCATCACACTCAACTTTTTGAAAAGACACTAAATACTCATTTGTTTACTTGTTATCTCACAAACATTTTCCTGTTGCCGCATTTTCACAGTGCCACACTTCAGCTCAAGTGGAAAGTTGAGACTCTGCAGCCCATGTGAGTGCTTTGAGGCACAGATTCCCCTTTAGGCTCTGTGACTTAAACTCTCACATCTGATAACTGAGCTGAGCCTACAAGAAGGCACTCAACAGCAACACAAATTCCTACTATGGGAGGAAGGGGGCAGAAAAGGCCCTGTAGAAAGTTGATTCCAGTAATGGGAAGGAGCACAAGACTTTGATTACAGGAAATGAACACTACTGTCTTCCTCCCTTGTATTCAGAGTACAGGGTGATAGTGTAGTTAAGTCCTGGTCTACGAATGTGATCTCAAGGTTTTGACTCTTGGCTTCATCCTCAGATTATTTGGGAGACATCATGACAGCCAGTTAAGCCCTCCAGGCCTTTTATTCAGTATCTTTAAAATGGCGGCAATAGCTTTTTATTATATTTTGACCTGTGTTGATGGCAGTCCCTATTAGCTTCTTTAAGTACCTCTAGCCTTCCTTCAGTTGGTAAGTGAAAAGAAACCCCATGAAGAAGTGTTGCATTTGCTTTTGAACATCAGCAGCATTGAGAGATTACCTGTGTTTCCTGTATGCTGATTATTCGAAATAAATACAGGCCACACAAGGGCACACAACCAACAAGTGAATACCCTTAACCCATTGAAAGGAACAACAAAATAAAAAAAAATGTCTGAGGAGTTTTTCATAGTCCAGGATTCCTTCTCAAGATTAAACATTTCCTAAGAGATATCAGACCAATTTTATTCTAAAAGATACACACTATGCTTTATGTTTAATAATATTTTATACACCAATTCCCAGGATAAAATCATCTCCCCATTCAACATCATTTGTCAATACCTGTCAAAGCCAAGGAGGTTAGAGTCACAGGAAGAGTCAATATCACAGACTCTGGTCTGGTAAGAGTGCTGGAATGGAGATAATGAAGCCCAGATTCTGCTTCCAGATCCACTCCTGGCCTTCCTGGGCTATCAGCTCATCTGACAGGGCCATGGGATCCCAATTAGTATGAAGAAATTAATGACAGGGGCTGAGTCCATATGATGATCCTCACCAGAACCAGGCAACAGAGTAAGGATGAATGCCAAATGAGTGATACCTCTAAAACCCCACAGCAGAGTTCCTGCCCAAATGACCTTTTGTAATGATTCTTATTTCAGGATATAATGGGAAATGAAGTGAAGGAGAAAGAAGAAAATTTTCAAATGCAAAAAGGTAGGTTGCTACTTACCAGTTTCTATGAATACTTAAAAACTGAAAGGAATCTTTATAAAACTGATTATACTAAACAACCTAGTGTTAAATCAGATAACTTTTAGGCCTGGAAATAAAACAGGAACACGATTGGAAAATTGACACTTTCTGCTGCCTGTGATTTAGAAAGGCTTTGTATGTACATATTTATGGGGAGGGTTGGGTTCCTTTAATGCTGATAATACCAAGTATGAAGAAATTTTATTATCTTCAGTACCTTAATCAAAGCAACCATACAGCCTAGTACCACCTACAGAAGATAAGGTGATAAGAAAGTCATCATTTGGTAGCAGTGGCATTCATTGCTCAATGATACAAGTTTTTCATGAGGAACCATGACTAGTGGAGCCCCTGGGATCAAGGAGTGAATCAGTGTCACAACGTTCTATTCTTTGTCCTGTTCTTGATGTCAGAGCATCTTGAACATCTCAGGCTTGGAAGAAGTCTTGATGGTTCTAAAATCCAGCACCGTGCCCAAAGCACAAATCTCCTTCACAACAACACTGACCATCTGGCCTCTGATTGAACATGCCTAGGCACTTTCTATCTCATAAAGCAGCCTGATCCATCTTTGAATGGTTCTAATAATTACAATAAGTTTATTATGTTACATGAGAGAAGTTTTTTTCTCCTCTGAAGTTGAAATTTGTTCCTGTAATCTCCACTCACTAGATCCAATTCTGTTTTCTGGGGCCATATGAAACAAAGTATAATTCCTTGTCTACACAGCAGCTGTCCAGATGTTGAAAATGGCAATCATGACCCCTGAGCATTTTCCTCTCCAGACAAAACCTCCCCAGTATCTTCTACTATGACCCTTTCCAGGCCCTTTCCTCTCCTGGTTGCCTCCTTTTCTAGATGACACCCTAACTTTCCCTGTTCCTCTTAGAAAGTAGCACCCCAAACCAAACACAATAATGCCTGGAGTGACCAGAGCAGCTGAGTGTGGGAAAGATGAAGTGTTGGTAGATGAGTGTTTTTGGAGATACTATTATATCACAAAGTCAGTGAAAATGATGCTATGGGTTTTGTGAAGTCAATACAGACAAAAAATACATGTCTACATACATAGAGATACAGATACTGTTTTCTGAGGCAAAGAGAGTATTCAGTGCTTGCTTTAACTATTGATCTAGATGTAAAGGATGATATGATTTTCATGATGGTTTTGTCTTCAGAATAACTGTAAGGTATGTTGAGTGGTGTCATGTTATCTGCTAATTACAGTGAAACTTGAGGAAACAGTTCATGTGGATGCTACCTAGCAGTCTTCAGGAAAATGATAAATTTAACAAAACTGGTAATTTATTTGACTCAATATTTATAGGGCACCTACAAAGTGTTTGGCACCAGGCTCCTTACCAGAAAAAAAAAAGAGAAACTTTCACAAAGTCTTTGCATTTAGGAGATAAGCACATCTAGTTAAGAAGCAAGCCTTTTACAGGAGAAGCAATTAGAGATAGATACAATAATTTGGCCAATTGCTTGACCAAATCAGACACCATAAGCATCTTACTGCTAATCGTGCAGGTATAGTCTTGGGGCCTATTAAAATTCCCAGTGGATGAAAGTTGTTCCTAGAAACAAGATTCAAAATATGTTTAATGAAGTTCAGTATTTTTAGCCTGTGTCAATCTATGTAAAGAGGAATTGAGTACTGAACAACTATTAGAAGAATGGAATCAGTGGAAATAACCAATTCAGTTGTTCAGATTTTAGAAACCAGCTTGTCCCCCTGTGAGGATATCAGCCCATTCTATCCTTCCTTTTACATAACCTGTTTAAGCACAGTCTCTATTACACAGCTGTAGAACTAGACCAAATAGTTCCATGGGCAGTTTTGTATTACTTTGGCCTGAGTTTGCTTTTGGTTTCATTTCAGGTGATCAGGATCCTCAAATTGCAGCACATGTCATAAGTGAAGCCAGTAGTAAAACAGCATCTGGTAAGTCCAGAAGCATCTGAACATCAGCCACCCAAGAGGGAAAGCTTGGATGCTGACACAATGCGGCCTAATGATTAAGCTCCTCTCTTTCTCTGGGGCCTAATTTACAGACCTACCCATACGTCTCTCATATGCTTTCCTTTGTCTTCAAAGGGAGCTCAAATGTACAAATGGGACTTGGAGGGACAAAAGGAGGTAGAACGGCAATCCTGATGTTCTCATTATGTTCTTGCTCAATGGTTGATTCTAAATGATGAATTACTGGTGGAGGGACCATTATTCTGACAACATAGAAAAGATGGCAGGTAGTGACTTCCTGACTTGGAATATCCCTCATCCTAACCCTTCTTTGCTGTGTGTAAGTGGGCCTCGGGGGGTGTTTCCTACCATCTGTCAATCCCGGCATGATTAACCTCAGCCTCATTGGGGCCAACCTCAGGAAAATTAAGGGTAAAATCATTCTGCAAAGATCAATAGATGCCAGGATGTTATATTTTCCAATGAAGTAACAACAACAGATGACATACTGTAATCTTTTAAACTCTGAATGATTTTATTTCCGTATATGTTCCACCATTATTCTAGCCCTTAGATCTTTCCCACCACCCCCCAAATCTGTACCTCCTGATAGCTGATGCTGGAGAATGTCTCATATCTGATAAATGGATGGAAACATGTATAAAATTCCCCATTTACATAAATGCAGTCTGAGAGCATCAGAGTAGTCTTTGAAAAATTCAGCACAGTGCTTCAGAATGGACTTCTAAACAATGTGTGTATGTATGAGAGAGACAGAGAGACAGAGAGACAGAGAGAGACAGAGAGAGACAGAGGTAGAGACAGAGAGAGAGACAGAGACAGACAGAGACAGAGACAGGGAGAAGGAGGGAGGGAGGAAAGAAGAGAGAGAGAGAACGAGAGGAGACATAGCCTCATCTCTGAGGTAGGGTTTAGGCTTCTCAGTGGGTATACACATGGTTCCTGTGGATCATGATTTGGAAGTACGAGCACTGGATAGGAAGTTTTTGACACTGAGGTTCAAGAATCATGACTATCACTTACTGGGTGACCTTAGGCATGTTCCTTTACCTATATAGCAGCTTCCTGCCTCACTTAAGAGTGACTCTGAGCATCAAAATCAGCTAATGTGGAAGAAAGTTATGTTGTCAAGTGCTATGCAAATATAAGGTGTCATTACTTAGTTTATTTCACTGTTAATTGTCAGAAGAGTGGCCTAAAACCCTTCATTAATACCAGTTATTTCCATAATATTTAATAATTCTGCCAAGCACCCCTTTCTCAGAAAATACACTATGGGAGAACATTGCAACTACATTGGCATGTCCAGGGTGGCCATCCACATGACAGCAACCATCTGGATTGGATGACAGCAACAGAGATACCTCCTAGAAGAATAGCTTCCCACTGGTCTTTGTTCACATTGCCCTTAGATATATTTCATGATGTTCAGATTCTACCTAAAGGCCCATGATTGATAATGGTTCTAGTATACTTTATAGTCTGCATCACAGTAGGTTTGTAAGAGATCATTTGAAAAGACAGTAACACTCCTCACCCCATGCCAGTCCTAAACCTCTCATTCTTAACTGGTCATGGTGCTACAAACTTGACCTACATCCCACAGCAAGGACTAAAATTAGGTAAGGACTTACAAAAGTAAACTTAGTGAACTAAAACATAGTGAACCTGCCCTTGTTTTCTCAATCAAATGATCCAAAAGTGAAAACATAAAATGTTATTTCTGGAGTGGTCTGGAAGGCCATGAAATGTCAGGCATTTGGAATGCCTTTCCTATTATTACTAAAGAATGAGTCTTAATAAGTTGGATCTTGCACCCTGATAGGCCTAAGACCACCAAATAGGATTTTTAAAAAACTCAAGAATCAAATGCATCAATACTTTCACCTCTTCCCATCCCCCACCCCAGCAATCTTGCTCTCTGTGAAAGCTGAGATTTGAAATCGGGTGCACACACTACTTTGAACCCACTCAACATCTCAGCTGAGAAAATGGCACACTGTTGGTGGGTACTCGGGTTTAGCCACAAGAATACAGGTACTTTCAAGTTGGTGGCGCCCACTACAAGGGAGATCAAAACACCGAGTGAAATGACAAGTTTATTTTCATACTTCCTTGCCTAATTTAGTCCTTGCTGTGGGAGGCAGGTCAGGTTTGCAATAGCATAATCAGGTAGAAAGAAATGGGGGCTTTCCTTTTCTCAGTGCTGAGCCTGTGCTAGGTGGATTGGCAACTCTTTGGCTTTGTAAAATTCAAGGAAAGGAAGAAATTAATATTAATATTAGAAAAGATTTTGCCTGAATGTTGGTATGCATAATTTATGATATGGAACTTTGAAATTATTCATACTTTCTTAAGTTCAAGGGAAAATTATCTTTAAGAACTCTAAAGGCAGAAGGAAACTCACTGTGCTCTGTTACTTTATTTAACCCCCACGAGTCTCTGAAATACGCTGTAATATTAGCCTGTGTTGCAGATGAGAAACTGAAACTCAGAGAGATTAAATGATTTGTCCAAGCTTGAATAGAACTTAGACTGGAATCCCGCTCCATCTGACTGTAAAGCTCATGCAGATTTATAAGTTATAGCTTCTTTATAGACTCTGAAGGCTGGAAGGGTACTTAAGAATCCCTGATGCCCAAAACCTCCATTCATATATGAAGCTAGTATCAACATTAAACTTTATTTTCTGTTAGAATGTGAACCATGCTATGCTTCACCTCAATATAAATTTTTCCCCTCTCCATTACAGTCCTACAGTGGGCCCAAAAAGGATACTACACCATGAGCAACAACTTGGTAAGCCTGGAAAATGGGAAACAACTGGCCGTTAAAAGACAAGGACTCTATTACATCTATACCCAAGTCACCTTCTGTTCCAATCGGGAAGCTTCGAGTCAAGCTCCATTTATAGCCAGCCTCTGCCTCAGGTCAATGAGTGGATCCGAGAGAATCTTACTTAGAGCAACAAATACCCAGAGTTCTTCCAAACCTTGTGGGCAACAGTCCATTCACTTGGGAGGAGTATTTGAATTGCAACCCGGTGCTTCGGTGTTTGTCAACGTGACTGATCCAAGCCAAGTGAGCCATGGGACTGGCTTCACGTCTTTTGGCTTACTCAAACTCTGAACAGTGTAACCTCGCAGGCTGCTGCTGAGCTAATGCTGGCAGTCTTCATAATACAGCAAAGCAGTTAAGACCACCCCCTGTTGAACTGCCTATTTATAACCCTAGGATCCTCCTCATGGAGAACTATTTATTATACACCCCAATGCATGTAGGGCTGCAATGAGTGAAATATGGGGTGAGTGAAACCCAAAGAGGCCCTGTACCATAAGAGCTTATATTCTGAAGCAGCAACCTGACTGATACAGACATCCAGAGTCCTATGGAAAGACAAGGCCATTATGCAGATTGAATTCTGAGTAAACAGCAAATAATTAGCCAAGTTTAGTTTTTGTTTTTGTTTTTATTTTTGCCTGCAGTGTCTTTCAGTGGATATGTATTTGATTTATCAGTGAAGATGCACAAGGGAAACAGGGAGCCTCAGCTCACATCCAGTTGTGGTTGATTCTAGGTCCATGTGGCCATGATATAGGGGGCAGGCTTTAGAAAGTCTAATGCAGCAGAGAACTGGAAAACCCTGCCCCCCACCAGCCACCTCGACACTCATTCATTCTCTCTCTCTCTCTCTCTTTCTCTCTCTCTCTCTCTCCGCCCCCATCCTTTCTCTCTCCCTGCCTCCCTCCCTTCCTCCCTTCCTCTTTTTCTCTCTCTGTCTTGTTCTCTGTCTCTCTCTCTCTCACACGCACACACATACACACACAATCAGGCTGTGTTGCCAATCATTTATCTTATTTCAGCCCTGTCCCTATCTCCATCATTCTAGATGGGAGGGGGAGTAGAGAGAGCAGCTCTGGGCCTGCCCACTCTTCCTCAAGAAATGACTGTATTTAAAGGAAACCTATTGTATCTACCTGCAGTCTATTGTTTCCCGAGTGAACTTGTCATTATCTTGTTATTTATTTTTTGAATAATAAAGATCTCTTAACATTATTGTTGTTATTTAGCACCTAAAGCCCTAGGCCAGGTTTGGGGAGGAAGAATCATTTGGAGGGAATTTTCCCAGCCTTTGTGATGTTTTCATAAACTTGGTTCTCAAGCCTGTGGCACCACAAAATATCTTAGCAACAGCACATTCCCTGGAAGTCTGTGATAGTTTTTGATGGACGACATGGAAGCTTATTCAGTGAAAAGCAATCTGAGTCTTTATTTCCAGCTTGCTCTGGAAAGATTGCAGGGGATTGAAGAGAGACTATTTTTTTCTTGATTAATTGCAGCTAAGAGAAGCTGGAGGGAGATCCTTAAATGAGAAGCAGTTGCTTATCTTTTTAAGAGCTATCTAGGTGGTTGCCCCTTAGGCAAGAGGAAACGGAACTTGGACAGCCTAGGGGGAAGTATGGGCCCTTCAGTCTTCCACTGAAGCCAAGGGAGGTATATTCTTTGTCAACTCCAACTGAGGGATTCTCATGTAAGAAACCCAGAGTGGCTTTTTCATCTTTACTGGTAGAGTACATTGCTTAAGACAAACACCACATGTTCAAGCAGAAAAATATTACTGTAGAAAAAGAAATGAGAGTGAGAAAAGGTGGGGTTAGCTATTGACCCCTGCCCTTACTCTTCAGTTCTGTGGACAATATAATCCCTTCTTGGCTGAGTGACTTTAAAATCCTTATATCATGACTTTCTAATACAAGGCTGAAATCATGCTAGACAAATTTGCTTGGCTGCATATTTTCTCCAAGGTGGGAACTTTGGTATAAGCAGGGGTGACATTTGTTGATTCATGGATTCACTTAGGGACATATTTATAGTTCTATCTTGTCCTCTGGAGCAAAGATCCTTCTACAATGTTGCTCTCTGCATGGAATACTTGAAGGAAATGGGATGGTGGCCATGGCAGCTAAGAGACATTGGTCATGATAGTCTCACAAGTATGGGCCTGCCTTAGGAAGGCCAGGGCCCCAGATCTAGCTGAGGGGAGGACTTGGTCCAGTCCAGAGAAGAAAAGAAGGCAATACACAGACCGTGACTCTCCCCGTCTCATGGTAGCTGAGAACAGCCATATTTGCCCAACTTGCCTCGGTGAGACAATAGGGGTGGGGATGAGCAAGAGGCATCATAGGGTTCATAAGTAAGGAATTCATGTCCAACCTGAACAAATCTTTTACAGTCTTTATATACTCACATCCTCTGATTTAAACATTGTCCCTAGATGTCACTCTGCTTTCTTCTTCTTTGGAAATTATTATCATTCAGATTATCTCTACTTTTAGTAACCAAGTTAGTAACAATAGCTGTTATCAGAAGAAATGCTATTGATATAAAAACTACATTTTCTAGGCTATCTCCTCTGCTCTCGTGCTTTCTACCATCCTCTAAATGTTACCTGCTATAGCTCCAGCCCAAAATATTCTCCAAACTTCAGCCTCACATAGCCAACTGCCTTCAACCTCTCAGACTGTTTCCTCATGAGGTCACCTTGCCCTTCCCAATTACTTCAGGTCTTTCACCTTCTTCTATTCCTGTCTTACATTATCACAGTGAGCTGTCTCCCCCTTCCCCTTCATGCTACTAATATGCCTTTAGTCCTGACTTGCCCTGTAGAGTCTGTCCCCAACTGCCTAAATCTCCAAATGATGGGCCCAGGCCCTCAAACTCAACACATCCAAATGGAACTCTTAATCTTTCCCCCACATAATGGGATCCATTTTCAGTGCTTCATCTATCCTGCTTCCCAAGCCAGAAACCTGGCTTGACTTCTCACTGTTCAATCTCACCAGCCTATACACATCAACTCTATTTCTTAAATAGTTCTTAAATTAATCTACTTCATTTTATCTTTATTGCCATTATTCTAGTCTAAACTATTGTCATCTCTCTTCTGGACTACTACAAGAGGTTTCTAGACTCCCTGTCTCCACTCTTGCTTCCTCTCATCCATTCTCCACACACAACAAGAGTGAATTCTTAAATACAATTCTGATTTCACCACTCCCCTACTTCTTATTGATCTTAGAATAAAGACCAAAATAATTAACTTATTTCATCCCCTGCCAATATCTCTTTCAGTGTCTTAAGTTTTAACCCTCAGTTCCTCTAAGCAAGGCTATAAATGCTTTCCTGCCTCTGAACTTGGACATACTGTTTTCTCTTCATTCCTTTGCCCACCATACTTTAGCTTCACAGCACTTACCATAGTTGAAATTTTTCCTACTGTGCTGTGAACTTTTTGAGGAACAAGACCTTGTCCTGTTCACCTTGGTAACTTCAGTATCTACTACAGGGCCCAGCATAGAATTGGCCCTTTATTCATTGCATGAATGAATGAATGCAGCTGCTTATAACTCAGTAGTCCAGAAAAATTGTGTTGGTTAAAGCAAAAACTTGCAATACAGTATAAACCTATATTGTGTCAAAAATATCTATATGATAAAAATGTATCTAGGGAGTAGACAATGACTAAGAATTATATTGTAGATAAAACTAGAGAATATATTTTTATATTTCATGATAATTTGCAAAATAGTACATGATGTTTGCTCCAAACTTCACTTGAACATTTCAAAGTTGTTCCAATAAATGATGAGGACTTGAGAGTACATTTCTGATCTACCTATAATATTCTGATCATAAATTATCTAATTTAATTATCTTTTTATAAACATCACTTCTGCATTCCATGGGGGGTGGGGCAAGAATGTTTAAAATGACCAATGATTTTTATTTTCAAATAAAGAGAAAATGAACAAAGTGTAAAGCATTACTATCTGTTACTTTATAGGAAGCAAATGTCTACAAAATGCAAACTGTGCCCTAGTAAGCTGCCAGTACAGGTTACTCAAGTTGAAGGGAAACAACATATAAACTCCTGGGCTCTAGGATGGAAAAAAATTTGTGTTGAATTTGACTATTTCCATAGGGCCTGATACCACTGTGTTGAAAGCTGTATTGCTTTAGGCCTTTAGAGCAGCCTGAAGTACTTTGGACACAGTAACATGGAACATGGAACTAAGTATGACTTTTTTATTATGTTCTTTTGCTCTTTGAACCACATCTTTATTTTGAAAAACAAAGAAATACGAATTGTTGTGTAGTGGTTAAATCTACAGTAAGACAGATATAGTCTTAATCTAGGATCCACTATGTACCAACTTTATAGCCATGGGCAAGTCATTTTACCTCCTCTGGGCCTCAGAGTCCTCATCGGTAGGGTGGGAATGTTAATACATGCTTTGCAAGGTTTATGAGGATTTGATGAGAGTATTCACAGAAAGTCCCCAGCAGAGTCTACTCTCTGGAGCAAATTATCATATAAGATCACTAAGGTGGGTCTCCATGTGGCCCCAGGATACTAATATGCATTCAGTGGTCTAAGTAGACAGGATGACATCTTAGAATGATTGAAACCTCTGTGACCAAGGCAGCCCAGGTACACATAAAAGTCTTACCTATGTAGTAGACCAAAGACCACACTCAATTTGAAACAAAGTGAAAGCAAAAAAAAAAAAAAAAAAAAAGGCAAGGTTAAAACATATACTTAACATTAGAGTAAACCTGTAGGTAGCAATGACTCTTACTTAGTTTCATTCTCAAAATTGATTAACCATTAAAGGCTTGAGGTTGCCAGATTTTACAGTAGGCTTGAGCAGTTTTATATATAGAATATTTAGGAAGATTTCTTTTAAAAATCTATGGTCACTGATTCCAAATCTGAAGGATGTGAGCATACAAACCTACCCCTTCCATACCATAATCCTCTGAGTAATGCCAATCGGCAATTCAGCAACTCTCAAGAAAACTAAATATTGAATTATTTTCCATTCTGCATTCTTGAAGTTCCACTGAGTTATAGTTCACATTTTTCTGCTAATGTAACTCCAATAAACTCTAATAATTTTTTGGTCACAAACTAGCCCTATCTTGGGTACCTCTCTGACCATAAACTTCTTTGGAGTCCAATGTGCAACCTTTAACACATCTTACATTTCATTCACATTTCCTGTTACTAGGAGTGAAAAGATTTTTTAATTCATCCACCTACCCATCCAACACTGAGTAAATTTATAGGTTCTCTGCTAGGCATGAGGTTAATATGATCCAGTCCCTGCCTTTAAGTAGCTTACAGTCTTTTGCATAACAGGTGTGCAAACATTTAAAGCCCAGTGTCAATGCTGCAGCAGGGTTCCTGGTGTTACAGGGAACACACAGGAAGAATGTGTAACTAGAAAAGCAGGGGAAGGTTGGTGTCAGGAAAGGCTTTCCAGGAGAGGCACAGACTGAGACTTGAAGGATGTTGAGGGGAGGAAGGGCCATAGAAAAGAAAGTAGTCCCAAAGGTAGAAAGCAGAACATGAGAAAGCATAGATGTGAAAATTGATAAAGGGTTC
This sequence comes from Pteropus vampyrus, assembly GCF_000151845.1. Lineage (NCBI taxonomy): Eukaryota > Metazoa > Chordata > Mammalia > Chiroptera > Pteropodidae > Pteropus > Pteropus vampyrus. The sequence continues at coordinate 892,360 of NW_011889253.1, forward strand.
AGGGGAGTGAGCAGGAGGAGTCAGCTCACAAAGGGTTTGTGTAATAACAAATCTTTGTGTATAGGCCAAATAGCACATGCCCAATCTAGGAAGTGGCTTTGTGCTCATGTGGCAGAGATAAACTGCCCTTCAGCATGCTTTCCCATAGGGGCTTGCTCCACAGCATCTTGTACTACAGTATGTCTGAGGCGGCTTACAATACAAGTGATGAGAAAGGTGGTGAGGAAGCTGGATCACACACTGGACCCTGCAGGCTTTGAGGTTGCAGAAAGCTTAGAACCCCAGTTGACTTCTGCTATTGGCACCAAGGCAAATTTTAGCAGTTTTCCCATACAAATAGCAGAGGCATGAAATTATGTGGAACATTTGCTCATTCGACATTTACTAAGGACTATGAACTTGACCCTATATCAAGCCCTCAATTTACATGGATAAAAGGAGTCAATCCATCTTTTTAAGGTACTTAACATTTAGTATGAAAAAAGACACAAGCAAATTAAGTGCAATGTGATGACTGGGCAATGGGGCTGTTGGATTCCCTGGGGAGCTTGAGCCAACTTAAAAAAAAAGTATTAAGTTCCAATCAAGATGGCGAAGTAGGTAAATGCTGTGCTGGCCTTCTCTCACAACCACATCAAAATTACAACTAAACTACAGAACAACCATCAATGAGAATCATCTGAAGTCTAGTTGAACAGAAGTCCTATAACTAAGGCTATACAGAAGAAGGCACACTGAGACTGGTAGGAGGGGTGGAGACAAAAATGGGCTGGCCCCACATTCACATATGGCAGTGGAGAATTGGGAGGCCATTTTTATATTTTCTATGTCTTTGTTAAAGTTCTCATTGAATTCATCTACTCTTCCCTTAGGTTCATTGAGCATCCTTATAACCAGTGTTTTGAACTTTGCATCTGGTAGATTGCTTGTTTCCACTTTGTTTAGTTTTTTTTCTAGAGTTTTGTTCTGCTCTTTATATGGGGCATGTTTCTTTGTCTCCCCATTTCTGCTGCCTCCCTATGTTTCTTTCTATGTATTACATAGGGCTCCTAAGTCTCCCAGTCTTAGTATAGTGGTTTTACGTAGTAGGTGTCCTGTGGGGTCCAGTGGCACAGTCTTCCCTGGTCACCTGAGCAAGATGTTCAAGATCTGTCCCTTGTGTCAGTCGTATGTGCCTTCCTGATATAGTTGAGACTTGATTGCTGTTTGCACTTTGATAATAGGGATTGACCCTTGGGCTGATTGGTTGTGAGGACTGGCTGGTGAGGGGCTAACTTTATGCAGCAGGATTCACTTTAGCAGGGCTCTAGAGCCTGCTCAGTCTTCCCATTGGGTGCGTCCACCTCAGATGTGGCCCTGGGTGGTCCTCCAGCTATGTTGTTGGCCAAAGCTGGCCACTGGGTATGCAGGGCCAAGAGCCTCCTGGGAGGGGTCCAGCTGCAGGCCAAGTTCAGCTGTAGCCTGTGCACTTCCAGAGCCACTTGGTAAGAGTCACCAGGCAATCCACAGATAGCTGCCCCCCACCCCCCGTGTTAGACTTACAGGTGCCACGAGAGGCCAAGCCAGAAACCAAGGTTGGCTACCACTAGTGCCAGGCTTGGTGCTGCTCAGCAAGAGGTATGGGACATGCCGAGGCTAGATGCTGCTTCTTTTGACTTTGTGAGCCTTTGAGAAATTTTAGGAAAGTCCACAGTATGAGCCAAGACAGGCCATTTGTATGGAATAATCCACTGGAGTAAGCTTGGGTCAGCCCACAAGTTAGGAGAGGTAGTCTCAGGAAATCACCTGGGCAGAGTGACCTATTATCCAGGTTGATGGAGATTCAGATATAGCAGCTGCCCATGCTGGCATACCAGGATGGGGAGGGCTCAACCAAGGAACAATGGATACTGCCAGCACCTCTGTCGGGGAGAAAACAGCCCCTCCAGCCCTTACCCTGAAGCCTGAAAACTCAGTGTCTCAACTGAGTGCCTTTCAAACTGATGCCCCAGCACTGGAACTCAGAGTAAGTGAGTCCATCAGTCATTAAGTGCAAGTGTGGGACCTTTATGAGGAATGTCTGTGACTCCCGCAACCCTCTGTCTCACTCAGCCACAATCTCTGCTGGTTTTCACATCTAGAGGTTGTGGGGACTTCTCTTCCTGGCATTGGCATTCTGGGCTGTGGAGCCCACTGTGGGGCCGGGATCCCTTGCTCCTCGGGGTGGGGAGGGGGCTCTGCAGCCATAATAAGCCTCTTGATTCCAGAACGCCACATACAGTTGTGAGACTGGCCTGTTTCTCATCTCTGCCCCTCCTACCAGCCTTGAGGTGACCTTTTATATATGTCCCCAGTTGCAGGACTTCTGTTGAACCAGACAATCCCCAGTGATGGTTGCTCTGTAGTTTTGTTATAATTTTGGTGTGGTTGCGAGAGGAGGCGTGCACAGCATCTACCTTCTACGCCATCTTGGCTAGTCTCTGTCAATGTTTTCTAATTCATTACTGCGCTTATTTTGGTGCTCATAATTCCCCTTATTTGGCCAGTGGGGCCTCTTAAAGTTGGTACTTGTGTCCTTATAACATGTCTCTATTGTTTTTTTGAGCATTCTATTCCTTTCTGGCACAACAGGATGTTATAAGCTCATCTCTTACCTTCCTTGCCTTAGCCACAGTATCAGCCATTTCTCCAAGCAGCCCTGATTTCTTTCAGTGCAGAGTATAGTGTTTAGAAACCACGTTCTGGGCACTAGCTGTGTTCATTGCTATTAGGGTGTCACTGCTCCTAAGAAATTTATATATATATAAATTTCATGAGCTCAACCATGTAAAACACTTAGTACGGTGCCTAACACACAGAGGTGCAATATAATATATATATATATATATATGCTATCAGACTTAGCAAATAAAAATTAAGGACACGCAGTTACATTTTAACTTTAGGCAAACATTGAAAACAGTATAAATATAGCCCATGCAATATTTGTGGCATGATCTATAACAAAATATTATTTGCTGTATAGCTAAAATTCAAATCTAACTGGGCATCTTGCATTTCCTCCGATAATCCTAATACACACAAATATACATACTACATATATGTAAATGTATGCATACACATGCATAGACATATATGTACATACATTTTAAAAATCATCAGTTTACATAACTGCTTAAGCTGACTCTAAATGGAAAGAATTCACTAGATGGACAAGGATGGGAAAGGGATTCTAGGCAGGGCAAACAGCATATCATAGGACTTAAGAGAAATTCAAAGAGATCGAATTTTACTAAGTTTGGTGAGAAGTTGCAAGAGATTAAATTTTTAAACAGATGAATGACATAATCAAGTCTTTTAGATAATCATTCTACTGGCCCCAAAGAGGCCATAATAGAGATAATACAGAGGCAGGAGATTAGTCCAAGGGAGAGGTGACAAATGCTAAAAATAGACAATGGTTATGAGGATGGCAAGAAATTCAGGGGATACAAGATTTAAAAATGGTAAGACTTGATGACTAGACTTATAAAGGGTTAATGTATAAATTTATGCAGTGTTGAGTAGTGGGGTCTGGAATGAAGGAAAATGCCTGTTTTTCTGGTTGGGGCAACTAATAGACTGGGACACTGTTCACTGGGATGGGAAACATTGGAGAAGCAGATTCAGGAATAGAAACAAGGAGTCCAATTTGGGACATGTTTAGTTTGAGGTGTTGTTGGACATCCAAGTTGAAATATCCAGAAGGTAGTTTGCATCCATGGGTCTGGAGCTCACAAGAAAGTTCAGGATGGAAAAATATGGACATGAGAGTCATCTGCATTTTGATAAATGAAGTTATTGCAGTAGACAAGTTTATCCAGGAAGAGCCTATAAAAATGAAGAGAAGAAGAAAAGAGCGTTGAGGATCAGCAATGTTCAGGGATAGACGAATGAGGCAGATCCAACAAAGGAGACTGAGAGGTAGTCAGAAAAGTTAAGATCATGAAATCCAAGGAAGGAGAGATATATACAAAGGAGGCAAGGGTCAAATACTGCAGAAGTCAAGATAGATATTGAAAAGTGTTTCCTAGATTTTTTTAATTTGCAGAGGAAGAAATGTGGTAGAAAGAGCATGGATCCAAGTGCCAGACAGACCAGGGTTTCAAATCCCAACTCCACAAATACTAGCATATTGTTTGACATCTGTGCCTCTGTTCATTTGTAATATGGGGATAACAATAATGAATACCTCATAGAGTTGTGGGGATTACATGAGCTCGACCATGTAAAACTTAGTACGGGGCCTAACACAGGAGGTGCAAAGTTATATCTATTGCTTCAGAGTACAAAACATAAACCACTGAACATATTTCAAATAGAAAAGTAATATGAGGTACCTACAAAATCATTGGCTACAGAAGTGGAAGTCAGGGGCCTATCATTGGACTAATGGCTTCAAGGTCATATCACTGCAGTCGTGGTCCATATCTAGTTTAGGAAGCTGTTGCTGCTGCTACCATCAGCACTACTGCCACTACAGTTTCTCATCTACAAAGTTGTGAGTACAGAAGCCACAAACATATCCTTGGAACTACCTGCTAGACATCAAGCCCCAGGAAATTATTTTCTACCTAACTTAAGCCTTCCAAATATTGTGCAAAGGCATCTCATTGCTAGAACTAAAAATGTATCAGAATCCACATTGTATCCAGAACCCTAGCTGCAAAGGAGTCTGGAATGTGTTTTTTTTTTGCCTTCCAGGAGGAAACACAATGAGGATAAGAACGGATGCTGAGTAGCAATAGATAATATCCAGATTATCTATCTTGAGGTGGAACAAATATATTCTTCCTGACTGCTGATACCAGCATTAGAACTGTAGTCAAAAAGGATATTAGTGATTGAAAAAATCTTGCAAACTATAAAGAGGGATGGGGCAAGACTAAAGGTCAAAGGATAAGCTTGAACAGGAAAATATATCTCTTTCTCTAGTATTGGAAGGAAAATGGTGAGAAGAGATACAGACAGTTTATAGGCTGGGGCCAGAAGGAGAGGGGTAGAGAAGTTAAGGAAGGTCTGTCTCATGGCATATATTATCTGTGTAAAGTGTGGAGCAAATATCATCTTCATTGAGTGAAAAACGTCAAAGCTGTCAAGGGAGTGAGAGTGGAGAGTAATGAGGGAAATAGGAAAGGAAGCTGATACAGCATGAGAAATCTTTCTGCATACTAGCTAGCAAAAAAACACCACAGGACTTATTTTATAAAGCATTGTTATTCTCATTTATTGAAAATGTCTATTTTAAAAGTCCTCCAAATAAAAACAAGTTAGAAAATTTGAGCTTGTGTAAGAAGGGCATGACAGAAGAGAAACTGAAAGGCCTCTAAAGGCAGCAGTTTAATTACAGAGTAACAGGAACCCATTTATTTATAGAGTATTGTAAACAACATAACTAAGGAGACACTGCTCTCAGGTTAACATGGCTTCATTTCCTTTATATTACTGTTTAGTGTATGGGCGTGGACACCACTCTGCACAAGCTTCATTACCCAGAGTACCGAGGGCCTCTCATCAGAAGAGCTAAGTCCCCAAAACATGCATATGTACATGTCACTTTAAAATAAAGACTTTTCAATATTTTAAGCTATATCTTATCAACTAAAATATTCTGTAATCACAAACATGTTTCCTATGAATATAGTATGCACATCTATTTCAAGCCATTGACTAACCACCGACAGGACAGATACTAAGATCTGTGTTGTTTTCAATTTTTAGGTGAAAGATGGCATATCTAAACTGCTGTGCTTAAACAGAATGACAGCCAATTCCTAGAAATCTCCTTCACTCTTAGCTTCCCATGACAGTCATGTGTGGTTGGCTGATTTGGACTGCAGGAATAGTCCATTTCCTGTGGATGGTGTAATTTCTGCTGTGCAGCAAGCAGTCAACAGCCCCGTACCATGTAGCTACAGGAATTTGAGACCCCCAGTACTAGAAAGAAAAAGGGCTTGGCAAGTTGGAGGTTTCAAACTTCAAGTCTGATTTCTAAACAACATTCGTAAAACCCACATTTATAGGCACTCATTAAATGTATCTGGAAAACAACTTTGATTAGTCCATTGGCCCTCTGCTCTCTTTCCAGTTCATCTTGAACACCTGGACAAATTTCACCAATTTGGGAGAGAGAACCTTGGGCTGACTTTTGATTATATGAAATTTGGATGTGTGCTGCCCTTCTGTGACCATCATCTAAACCTGGTTCATCACAGTTTTAATTTCTGAGATACTGGCAAAGGCGATGATTTGATTTGATGAGCAACTTGAATAAACCAATTTCAAAGAATCAGCTTCACTAGTAACCAACACACAGCTACTAGAGTAGCCTTTTCTTCCCAGATATGCAAAGAAGTCTTACTCAAAGAGGCTGATGAATATTACAGCTTCTCACAGCATATATGGGAGAGCATTAAAGTGAGTTAAAGCTATCTACTAGGGCACAATATTTCCTCAATGAAAGATTGTTTTAAAAAAGATGAGAGAAGTCGTAATTTGAATATACAATGTAAGTAAAGTAACTGCTCACAGTCTATATTTTTAAAAAGTAAGCAAAGCATACATATACTCGTTTAAACACCACTTGGTATGGTTGGCCAAAAGCACTGGGGAGATATTAAACTTACACATGAGGCAGAAGGCTAGGGGAAAATCATATCATGTACTGGGGTAGAGATGGTCAACTCTGCTGCTGAAGTGAGGACTATCTAGTGCAACTTGCTAATGGATTTGGTGTTGGCATGGATGACCAGAACTTCTGACCCACAGAGTTAAAATGTAAACCAACACAAGGTAAATAGGGGCATTACTGTTTTCTTGGTCTTATAGACAGCAGAGGGCAGTAATTAAAAAAAGTGTACATTGAGGAGTGGCACATGATGGTTCAGGGAAGGGCAACTGGATCATTGGGCAAATGTGTTCATCTTTCACCCTATTCTAGCCATAGCTCAAAAAGTTTTGCTTTCAGTAAATTAAGTACTGGGGGGCTTCCAGGTATAGGAAAGCATTGGGGGAAAAGTCAAGTTCACCTTTAATAAGCCATGGCCAGCTGCTTTGGGATAGTAGCCAGCCCCAAAAGAGTAATGGTTGTTAAAGAGGCACTATGAATTGAAGGCCATCTGAAGACCACTTAAGTCATTTGCCTACATTAGCTTTCTTTTTGTTATTGAATGGAAAAGATGCTAAGGAGACTTTTACTACCACTTTTTGCCTTTACCCCTATTGAAAAAATGTAACCAACCAACCAACAATGAGCATTCAAGCAAACAGAGGGGAAAGGGGCTGACTCAAATACAAAATAAAAACCAGAGAGGTGAGCAAACTGAGCCAAACCATTCAGCTGGACATTTCAAGATATGCTGATGGCACACTCTACCCAGCTGCACAGTAATGGTTATGGAAGAATGGAGGTCTTGCTACTGGACTCAGCCCGAATGCACTCATCAGTTTGCTTCAACAGCCTCCGGACCAGCTTTTCTAGGTCCCTTCTTGATTTCAATTCTTCTTCCAAGCATTGCTTCATTCTTTTATTCTCCTATGATGGGAAAAGACTTGTTGATTACCAAACAAATTGACTCCTTCTCAGAGCTCTTCTTGCTCATCCTCTTGGTGGCCTTTACCACTCACTACACTTTCTTTCTTCAAACTCCTCCCTCTTAACTTCTAAGACAAGGCAGCCACTTGATTCTCCTATCTCTCTCTAACCAATCCTTCTTTCTTGAAATACAGACATTCTCTAAAGCTCCAGTCCTGGTCTCTGCTAATTCAACACTCTTTTCACTTAGTGTCTGTTCTCTTTCAACTCAAGTATCTCTTAAGGGGCCTCCCTAATCTCTCTGATACTGACCTCATCTCATATCATGAGCGCTAGGTCCACAGTCCCCAATGCCAACTTGGTATTTACACTTAGATGTGTTACAAGTACCTCAAACTCATTATGTCCCAAAGTGAACTCAGTGTCTCCATCCCCAAACTTCTCTTCCTTCTGTGGTTGCTGAGCTCCATAAAGAGCACCACCACATCATACTAGATACCCAGGTAAGAAGCTTCATCTTCAATCCCCTGGCTCTTTTTTAATCCCAACATCACATCATCATTTTCCACAGGCTCTAACTCTGTGACGTGTCTTCTTTTAAATTTGTTTTCCTTTTCCATATCCTCAGTGGTACTGCCTCAGATTAGGATTTCATCATGTCTCACCCTGCTTTATAACAATTTCCTAAGTGATCTTCAAGTCTCTGGTCTCTCTCCCCTCCAATCCATCCTTTACCCTGACACCAGGTACAGTCAGTCCTCAAACACAAGGAAGAGTGTACATCATGGAGCACTGGATCACATCTGCAGAGGAGCCCACAAATCATGATTTATAATTCTGGTTATGATCTGAAAAAGAGACTTTTATATTTCATTACCTGTTTTAGTTCTTTGACCTCATCCTTCAAGGCATAAACAGTGTCAACGAGGCTCCTAGAATATAAAGTCCAGAGATTAATAGCTGGCCTAAAATGCTGTTAAGTATCGTTAAGTAAAGATCCTGAAAAACAGTGATTTTCTAGCTGATCAGAAGAGATACTGCTATAAATTGTCCTTGTATTCCTTATTGTTATAGGCTAACCACCACCACCACCACCACCACTACCACCACCACACGTGTTAATGCAAATGCCACGTTATTGCACATTTTCTATACTTCCCATCTCCTTTGCCATTCACTTCTCAGCTTGGTTGAATACAAAAAAAAACAAAGAGACTAGGGCTCATCATCAGATTTTGATTTCTTTCTTTGGGGCAGGAATGAACATCGCCTAACATATAATGAGAGGTGTCACAGGGCTCTGTCTTACAATATCTGTGCTTTGACATTGCCTGCCCTTCTCACCTATCTGAACCTACATGACATAAAGCCAGGGGCATTATTCCTGGAAGATCCCACATATTCCAGAAAAAAGATAAAATGCTCTGGCTGAGTTGTAGAGCAGTCATTTCCTTTCAAGCTCTTTCCCTGGACAAGGACTTTGGAAATTTGGGTTCCAAGTCTGATCCTAGCATTTACCAGACCCTGGGTAACCAGTTTCCTTATCATCCTCTCTTGGTCTTACTTTCCTCACATACAAAATGTGGATAATACCACATTCCCTAAAAATCTTACAAAGTTGTTGTGGGGAATAATATAGCTATATTAATAATAGGCCCTCTCCCTACCCAGCCTACAGACAGAAGTGAGCCTCAGGTCCAAGTCTCCATCAACCAAGCAAACACTGCTTACCCCACCGTGGTGAATCCCTGAGACTCAGCCCTTACCCAACTCACACATTGGCCTGAACCTCTTTCAGCAGCTGTTCCACACAAGTGGCCTGTACTGCATACTTTCCTAAAATCTATCAAAGGTCCACATACTCCAAATAAGCAGTAGCTTAACTTGGCATGTTCTGTACTGCTTGCTAAGTGGCCCCAAGCCTTGCACTAGTGGTAACTAGCCTCAGATCACCGCTTAGCATCTCTGAGGCACCTTCAAGCTTAGCACAGGAAGCTGCCAACTACAGATCACTTTGTAGCTCCTACCAGGTGCCCCTGGGCTGGGCACAGACAGCAGCTGATCTTGGCCTGCACCAGAGCCCCTTCCAAGAGGCCCTAGAACCAATGCACTCAGTAACCAGCTTTGGATCACTCCGGAGCACCACCTGATTAGCTCTACAAACAAAAAGCCCAAAGGGTGGACTTGGCAGGCAGAAGAGTTCTACTAAAACAAATCCCATTCTATGAAATCAGCCACTGTACAATAGCTCATCAGCTGTAGTCATGGACAGTCAGCCTGAGGGTCAATCACACTCACTGATGTGCTAAAAGCAATCAAAGCTCAGCTATAACAGGAGGGTCCACACCAGGAATACCTCTGGAGCACCTGGCTCAGGTGACCAGGGAGACTGCACCATTGGCCCCCACAGGACCCCTACTACATAAGGCCAACCCGCTAAGGCTGGGAGATTTATCAGATCAACATAATATATAGAAACAACACAGGGAGGCAGCCAAATGAAAAGACAAAGAAATATGTCCCAAATGAAAGAAGAGGACAAAACGCCAGAAAAATAACTAAACAAAATAGAAATAAGCAATCGACCAGATATAGAGTTCAAAATGCTGGTTATAAGAATGCTCAATGAACTTAGGGGAAGAGTAGATAAACTCAGTGAGAATTTACACAAAGAAACCATAGAAAACAACCAGTCAGAAATGAAGAATACAATAATTGCAATGAAGAATACATTAGAGAAAATAAACAGTAGATTAGATGAAGTAGGGGAGAGATTCAGTGATTTGGAAGAGAAGATAGCAGAAAACACCCAATCAGAACAGCAAAAAGAAGAATTAAAAAATAAGGAGAGTTTAAGGGATTTCTGGGACAATATCAACTGTAACAACATTTGAATCATGAGGGTACCAGAAGGAAAAGAGAGAGAACAAGGGATTGGAAATCTATTTAAAGAAATAAGGACTGAAGAAATGGAAAGATATTTCATGTTCTTGGATTGGAAGAATCAACATAGTTAAAATGACCATATTACTGAAAGCATTATACAGATTTAATGCAATCCTCATCAAAATCTCATTGGCATTTAAAAAAAAAATAGAACAAAGAATCATCAGATTTGTATGAAAGCACAAAAGACCCTAAATTGTAAAAACCATCCTGAGAAAAAAGAACAAGGCTGGAGGCATCACTCTGGCCAACTTCAAATTATACTACAATGCAACAGTAATCAAAACAGCCTGATGATATTGGCAGGAAAACAGACACATGGGCCAGTGGAACAGAATCAAGAGTCCAGAAGTAATTTGACAAAAAAGCCAAAAACATACAGTGTAGAAAGGAAAGCCTCTTTAATAAATGGTGCTGGGAAAACTGGAAAGCCATCTGCAAAAGAATGAAACTAGACTGCTGTCTATCACCACACACCAAAACTAACTCAAAATGGATTAAGGACCTGAATATAATACCTAAAACAATAAAATGCATAGAAGAAAACATAGGAACTAAACTCAAGGACCTTGGACTGAAAGAAGTTTTTATTAATTTGACCTCAAAAGCAAGGGAAGTAAAAGCTAAAATAAATGAATGCGACTACATCAAACTAAAAAGCTTTCACTCAACAAAAGTGACAACCATCCAAATGGGAAAATATATTGGCAAGCAACACCTCCAATAAGGGCCTAATATCAAAAATATACAAAGAACTCATACAACTCAGTAACAACAAAAAAACAAATGATCCAATCAAAAAATGGGCAGAGGATCTGAGCAGACACTTCCCCATAGAGGACATACAAATGGTCAACAAATATTTGAAAGATGCTCAACACCACTAGCTATTAGGGAAATGCAAATCAAAACCACAATGAGATACTATCTCACACCTGTTAGAACGCCTATAATCAACAGGACAAGCAATAACAAATGTTGGAGAAGATGTGGAGAAATAGGAACCCTCATACACTGCTGGTGGGACTGCAAATTGGTACAGCCACAATGGAAAACAGTATGGCGGTTCCTCAAAAAACTAAGAATTGATATACCATATGATCCAGCAATGCCTCTGCTCGGTATTTACCCCAAAGACTTGAAAACTCATATCCGAAAAGATATTTGCACATTGATATTCATAGCAGCATTATTCACAGTGGCTAGGACATGGAAGCAACCGAAGTGCCCTACAATAGATGATTGGCTAAAGAAGCTGTGGTACATATATACAATGAGATATTACTCAGCCATAAGAAGAGATGAAATACTTCCATTTGCAACAACATGGATGGACCTCAAGATAATCATGCTAAGTGAAATATGCCAGACAGAAAAAGTTGAAAATCACATGATATCACTTATATGTGGGATATAAACCTAAAAGCAACAAATGAGCAGGATAAACAGAGACTCATGGACATGGACTATAGACTAGTGGTTACTAGTGGTTACCAGAGGTCTATAGAGTAGTAGTTACTACTCTATAGTGGGGTAGGGGAGGAGGGGGGAGGTAGATGGGGTAAAGGGAGACAAATATAGGGAGGTAGGGGGAGGGCGAAGTGGGTAAAGGGGATCAAATATATGGTAGCTGAAGGAAACTGGACTTTAGGTGGTGAACACACAATAGAATACACAGATGTTAAATGATAATGTACATCTGAAAATTATATGATTATATTAACCAATGTTACCCCAATAAACTTAATAATAAAAAAAAAAAGACATAAGGACTGAAAACTTCCTTCCCTAATCTGGTGAAGGAAATAGACATATAGGCCCAGGAAACACAGAGAGTCCCAAACAAGATGAACTCGAAAGGCCCACAGCAAGACATGTCATAATTAAAATGCCAAAGGTTAAATACAGAGAATCTTAAAAGCAGCAAGAGAAAAGCAGTTATTTACTTACAAGAGAGATCCCCTATCTGTCAGCTGATTTCTCAGCAGAAATTTTGTAGCCCAGAAAGGATTGGCACAAAATGTTCAAAGTGATGAAAAGAAAGGATCTACAACCAAGATTACTCCACCCAGGAAAGCTATCATTTAGAATTGAAGGACAGATAAAGAGTTTCCCAACAATAAAAAAAGAAAGCCAAAGGAAATCATCACTACCAAACCAGTATTACAAGAAGTGTTAAAGAAACTTATTTAAGAAGAAAAAATAAATAAAAGTAAAAATATAAACAATAGAATAGTAATAACTACATACCTATCAATCATTATTTTAAATAAAAATGGATTAAATGCTTCAATCAAAAGATACAGGGTGACTGAATGGATAAGAAAACAAGACTCATACATATGCTGCCTAAAATAAGCCTACTTCAGGTCAAAAGACATACACAGACTGAAAATAAAGGGATAGAAAAAGATATTTCATGCAAATGAAAACAAAGGCAAAACAAAAACAAAAACAAAAACCCTGGGATAGTAATACTGATATCAGACAAAATGAATTTTAAAACAAAGACTATAACAAGAGACAAAAAAAGACATTTATTTCATAAAGATAAAGGGATCAATCCAGCAAGAGGATATACTCTTTGTAAATATTTATGCACCCATTGTAAGAACGTCTATATATATAAAGCAAATATTGATGGACATGAAAGGAGAGATTGATAGTAATACAGTTATAGAAGGGGAACTTAACACACCATTAATATCAATGGATAGGTCATCCAGATGAAAAATCAACTGGAAAACAGCAGCTTTAAATGACACATTAGATCAAATAAATTTAATAAATATTTTTAGAACATTTCACCCAAAGCAGGAGAATATACATTTTTTTCAAGTGCACATGGAACATTTTCCAGGAGAGACTACATGTTAGGCCACAAAACAAGTCTCAATAAGTTTAAGAAGACTAAAATCATAACAAGTATCTTCTCTGATTACAATGGTATGAAACTAGAAATTAATTACAAGAAGAGAACTGAAAAACACAGGAACACATGGAGGTTAAATAACATGCTTCTAAAAATTGAATGGTTTAACAACAAGATCAGGGAAGAAATCAAGATACCTTGACAAAAATGAAAATGAAAACACAACAACTCAAAATCCATGGGACACAGTGAAAGACCTTAAGAAACAAGAAAATTCTCAAGTAAAAAATCTAAACTTAGCTTTTTTGTCAGCTGGCCATGAAGATAGCAGACATTCAGACCAAGAGTGTTTACCAAAAGCAGCAGACCATCTTCCAAAATAAGAGGGCCCTACTTTCATGGGCCAGCCTCCCGGTATCTGTGCCACTACTAGAGGAAGGGATTGTCCCCTGGGAGTTGAAAGGGTTGACAACAAAGATGGGGTTTTTTTTCATCCTCTGGAGTATGTGGATGGGAATGGGGGCTAAATCCTGCCTCCTGCCTTCATCTCTTGGTGAAGACAACTTGTATTAATGATGCAGCACCTCTCAAAAATAAAATTTAATCTTACAACTAACAGAACTAGTATAAAGAGAGCAAATAAAGTCCAAAGTGAGTGGAAGGAAGGAAATAATAAAAATCAGAGCAAAAATAAATGAAATAGAGTCTAAAAAAATAGTACAAAAGATCACTAAAAACAAGAGCTAGTTCCTTTGAAAAGCTAAAAGAACAAACAAAAATGATAAACCTTCCACCAAACTCAACAAGAAAAACAGATAAATAAAATTAGTGACAATTGACATCATGGAAATACAAAGGATTATAAGAAAATTCTACAAACACTTATACGCCAACAAAGTGAATACCCTGCAAGAAATGGATAAATTCCTAAAAGCTTACAATATTCCAAGACTGAATCATGAAGAAACAGAAATTCTGAACAGACCAATAACTACGAACATAATCAAGTCATTAATCAAAAAAAAAAAAAAAACACCTCCTAATAAACAAAAGTCCTGGAGTGGATGGCTTCACAGGAGAATTTTACCAAACATTCAAAAAAGAATTAACACCTATTGTTCTCAAAATATTTCAAAAAATTCAAGAGGAGGGAAGACTCTCAAGCTCACTTTACAGGGCCACCATTACCCTGATTCCCAAACAAGACAGAGATATTCAAAAAGGAAATTACAGGGCAATATTCCTAATGAACATAGATGCAAAATTCCTCAACGAAATTATTAGCAGACCAAATTCAGCAATATATTAAAAAGATCATACACCATGATCAAGTGAGATTTATTCCTGATCTGCAAATCAATTAACATGACACACCATGTAAACAAAACGAAGGATACAAATCATATGATATCAATAGATACAGAAAAAGCATTTGACAAAATTCAGCATATATTTACGATAAAAATCTTCAGCAAAATAGGAATGGAGGGAACATATTTCAACATAATAAAGACCATATATGACAAAAACAGCTAATATCATACTTAATGAGGAAAGGTTAAAGCATTTTCCTTAAGATCAAGAACAAGACAAGGATGTTTACTTTTACCACTTTTATTCAACATAATATTGGAAGACCTAACCACAGCAATCAAACAAAAAGAAATGAACAGCATCCAAATTGGAAAGGAAGAAGTAAAACTGTCATTATTTGCAGATAACATGATACTATATAAAGAGAACCCTAAAGATTCCACAAAAACCTATTAGAACTGATAAATAAACTCAGTAAAGTAGCAGGATACAAAATTAATATTCAGAAATCAGTTGCATTTTTGTACCCCAATAATGAACTATCAGAAAGAAATTAAAAAAACAATCTCATTCATAATTGCATCAAGAAAAAACCTAGGAATAAACTTAACTAAGGAGGTAAAAAACCTGTACTCAGAAATTAATAAGACATTGAAAAAAGGAATTAAAGAAGATACAAATAAATGGAAGCATATACCATGCTCATGGATAGAATTAACATCGTTAAATGGCCATACAACCCAAAACAATCTATAGATTCAATGCAATCCATATCAAAATACCAATGTCAGTTTTCAGATACCTAGAACAAATAATCCTAAAATTTATATAGAACCATAAAGATCCTGAATAGCCATGGCAATTTTGAGAAAGAAGAATGAAGTTGGAGGTATCATACTACCTGATATAAAACTGTACTACAAAGCTATAGTAATCAAGATAGAATGGTACTGGCATAGAAAGAGATACACAGATCAGTGGAAGAGAATAGAGAGCCCAGAAATAAATCCATGCCTATATAGTCAATTAATCTATGATAAAGGAAGCAAAAATATGTCATGGGGTAAAGACAGCATATTTAATAAATGGTGGTGGGAAAACTGAACAGATACATGCAAAAAAATTAAACTAGACCACTTTCTTATACCATATACAAGAAAAAACTTGAAATAATTAAAGACTTAACTATAGGACCCAAAACCATAAATCTCCTAGAAGAAAATATAGGCAGTAAACTCTCTGACATAGCACTTAGTAATATTTTTTGGATATGTCTCCTCAGGCAAAGGAAACAGAAGAAAAAAATAAATAAACGAGACTATATCAAACTAAAAAGTGTTTGCACAGCAAAGGAAACCATCAACAATATGAAAAGACAACCTACTGGAAAGGAGAAGGTATTCGTCAATGATACATCCAATAAGGAGTTTATATTCAATATATATAAAGAATTCATACAACTTAACACCAAAAAACAAACAATCCAATTAAAAAATGGGCAGAGGTCATGAATAGACATTTTCCTAAGAGAACATACATATGGCCAATAGACATATGAAAAGATGCTCAACATCACTAATCATCAGAGAAATGCAAACTAAAACCACAAAGAGATGTCATCTCATACCTGTCAGAATGGCTATCATCAATAAATCAACAAACAAGTGTTGGCTAGGGTGTGGAGCCCTTGTGCACTGTTGATGGGATTGCAAATTGGTGCAGTCACTATGGAAAACAGTATGAAGATTCCTCAAACAATTAAAAATAGAACTATCATATGACCCAGCAATCCCACTTTTGGATATTTACCTGAAGAAATCCAAATCATTAATTCAAAAAGATATATACATCCCTATGTTTACTGCAGTGCTATTTACAATAACCAAGATATAGAACCAACCTAAGTGTCCAGCAATAGATGATTGGATAGAGAAGATGTGGTACACACATGCAATGGACTATTACTTGGCTATAAAAAATGAAATCTTAACAATTGCAACAACATAGATGGTCTTAAAGAGTACTATGCTAAATGAAATAAGTCGGACAGAGAAAGACAAATACCATGTGATCTCACTTATATGTGGAAACTAAAAATCAAAATAAACTATCAAAACAGAAACAAATTCATAGATACAGAGAACAAACTAAAGGTTTTCAGATGGGAGGGGGATTGGGGGTGCTGTGTGAAAAAGAGGAAGGGATTAAGAAGTATAAATTTGCAATTACAAAATAGTCATGGAGATGTGAAGTACAACATAGGTAATATAGTCCATAATATTGTAAATAACTATGTATGGTGCCAGGTGGGTGGGTACTAGACTTATCGGGAGTATCACTTAATAAGTTATATAAAAGTTTACCATTATGCTATTCCCCTGAAACTAATATAATATTGAATGTCAACAGTAATTTAAAAATAATTTTAAAAATAATTATAATATATAATCATTTATATTATAATTATACATAGTATAACTATTTATTGAGTGATCACCATGTGGTAGCCTTTATACTTATTCCATTTAAGCCTTCATCAACTCTGAAAGTATTATTATCATATCCATTTTAAAGATGAGGAAACTGAGGCACAGATAGGTAAAGGAACTTGCCCCAGATTACAGGGCCAACAAGTAGCAGAATTTGGAGTTGAACCAGAGTTGTTCTTCTCATAAGCCCCAGTGCTTTACCATTTGGCTATATCACTTAATAAACTAGGTGGAAAAGTACTGTACAATGACTATGCCAAGCACTTTGAAATGTGCTGTTTGATGCAAATTTAGGCCTGACTTCAGAAATGACTCAAGTTTAAACAAATGAATTATTTGGCTACTTTGTGTTTATTTTATGATCCATAAGCTATTTGACCTAATTTTCCTCCATTAGGTCACCCTCACTACTGTGCAAAGGTAGGCCAAGGACATAATTTCCCTGAACCTGTTTCCTCATCTGTAAAAGTGGTGAAAGTCATGCTTATCTAACTGGATTGCTGTAGAATTTTAAATGAGATCAAGTAGGTGTAAATCTAGTGCCTGACTCAATAAATGTGAGAAATATCCCTCTGGGCAGGAAAAGTGGTTCTGTGACCTTCTCAGGCATCTCCTAAAGCCACGCAGAGCGACATTCCTGTGTACCCTGCAGTACTTTACTGTACGGGGGAATGGGCTCCAGGGACAGCCACCACAGAGTTTCACCCCCTGTGCCTCTCCTTCCCTCTTCTGTTTGCTGGGAGGCAGCCCTCCTGAGGCTCCCAATTACACAATCAGCAAAAAGGGCTACATTCTCAGATGAGAAGGGGTAGTCCTCCAGTGCAGGCTATGCCAAAGCCACATTGCCCAGCCAGAACCTTCTTTCCAGCCTCCAGACAAATTAGAAAAATTTTAACCTACTCTACTCACTTTTCTTCAATGATGGTCTGGCCGTTGCTTCTAGTTTCTTCAATGATGAGTTTCTCTTCCTCGGGGAGTAAGACTTGTGGAACTGAATCCTTGCGAGCACCTACAAACAAGGGTTGCAAGAGGGAAGAGTTACTAGTGAGGACTATTTATAGGTGTTAGTTCCTTTCTTCTATTGTTATTGAAAGGTCTTGGTTGATAGTATTTTGCAACCTTGCACCCAGAGAAGAGTCACTCAACATTTAATGACTAAATCTTTCTGAAGTGAGGAAATACTAAATTATTAAATATATTGATTCAATCTTGGGGAGGGGAGCATTTTATACTCAGAGAAATAATGTGAAAGGGCCACTCTGATACCTGTCCTCAACCAAGACCCCATCTTTTTCTGTTTTGCCTCCTCAACAGCAAAAAACTGACTAATGATCATTCTGTCTCTGCATATCTCCAGGGAAGGACACACCACATCCTATGCTGTGCTGTTATATAATTTTAGTAAATTTAGAGTAGCACTGCACTGGAACACAATGTCCTTAAAGGGCTACAGAAGTATCACTCACTCCCATTTGTTCTTTTTACAGTCTAATAAGGTAAGGTAGGGTCAGGTAAGACCATTTTGATCAAGGGTTGAATCAGTGTTGGGAGATTATCATTTCAGCGGGAAAGATACAGGACTTCTCTCTGCTCAGATTGTCTCCAGGATCTGGGATTGGAAGAGGTGATAGAACAGACATGGGACCTGAACAAACAGCTCTCCTGCACTTCCAACCTCCTTCTAACTTCTGGATCCTTCCTCCCGGAGCTCGAGCCCTTGATCTTCAGTCTCCCTGAGCCTCTGGTTTCCGCTCTTCTAAGCCAGGCTCCTTCAAGCTGTGAACACTCATTGCCTTCATTTGATCACCTCCTCTTTCCTCAGGTGGCTGTGTCTCTGCCTTCCATAAGGCCTAGCCCTTCATAGGTACTTAATGAGTAAATAGCAGACTGACTAACTGACCAACCAACTGAATACATCAAGAAACAATAGCAGTCAGTTCTAGAGAAATTGGATTTCCGGCTGGAGAGGGATAGAGGGTGGTAGGTCACTAGATGTTGAAAGGCTTGCTGCACTAGACATCTTCCACATGCAAAAGGTAGGCTAGGGAGGAGAGGCGAAAATGTGACTCTTTAGGCCAGAACACCTGCCTGTACCTCTGAGCAGATGTATTGACTCTAGACTCTATTCATGTGAAGGGAGGTGGGGTGGGGGAGGAGATGAGATCAGATTTTACTATATGAGGGCTGTTTCCTGTGGTGTCTTCTTGTCCCCATCTCATTCCTAGTTTTACGATAAAAACTGCTCTCACTTTCCTTTCCTGGCTCTGCAAAACTTATTGTCAGAGCTGGACATGCCCAAAGCCACAGTCAGGTTTTATCTGTGAAGCAGAAGTTGTGACATTCCCCTCTTCACAGTCAAATGTGTCAACTTTCACATCGAGCATTTTCCTCATAACGGCCTTAGAGAAATGTCAATCTGAAAGCATATGTCAAGGCAATCCACCTAAGTAATCCCTTTCCACACTCAAGTGATGGGTTAGTGGTTGTCCAACATGAAGAATGATGAAGAACTTATTTCTTACCCAGATGTCAAAACCCCACGCAACATATCCTGAATGTCTATAATAATGGAAGACAAGAGACATAACTGACCTGGCTTTTTAAAAAGCACAAGGATGATTCAGAAAACTATCTCGCTTTCAATTTATGGCCTGAAAGTTGTTCGGGGAAATACCCTCTTCTAATATCTCCCTGATAAATTGTATACATTCCGAACAGCCCCTGCTAGGTAGCTACATTTCCAGATTTTCAGAGCAACTTTGAAATGAGTTTGGTGAAGCACTGTTCACTTAAATATGCAGCTGATCAAAGATAGTATTTTGACTTCCTTTTCAAATCTGCCTATAAGAAGAGATTAGCATCAGTTCACAGACACAGGAACTCTATGGGCTCTTTAATTCCTAACTAGTGTTGGTGAAGGTATCTGCGTACTTCAAAGGAGAATGACTTTAAAAAATTTTTTTCATTTCTATCACCTCCAACTTTTTTAGTCTTGCATCTCTCTCTCTCTGGGTGAAAAGAAACTGGGTAAACAAACCACTTGGTAGCCAAAACCACCTTATCTGAAAGATGCAGTCCTACACTGCTCCTCTGCATCAAGTCACCTGCTTTACACACCCTGCAACCCATGTGAGTTGTTTGTCTCTTATAAGAGGCAATGAGCAGTGAAAAAGAAACATTATTCATTAGAGAAAGTGGGGAAACCTACTTGAGCTATGGCCTTGTTGAAAGTTTGCGCTGGTACAGTAGGCTTCAATCACTTTAAGAATCTGAGCGTCTTCTTCCAGAGCAGCTGTACCTATGAAATTTAAATAATAATGACTTTTCATAGAGATATATGCCTCTGGACACTCAAAAAGTTGCAGAGCACTGGGGACTGCCTTCTGTGAACAGTGGTGTTTCTGAAAGGCAGGAGGAAAAGCTGTCAAACCCTCATAATGGAGTGAGAGTGACAATATCCCCATAGAGCTCTGGGGTCAGTAGTCCACCCAGAGCTCTAAATTGGGGATTCCTGTAGTTTTCTCTTCATGGCCACAATTATAGCACTGGGTTTGATCCTAGCCTCAGTTCTCATCCGATACACCACATCCTTCCTCTTCTTCAAATTTCAAGGCTCACCTTCTCTAGGAAGCTTTCCCCATTAACCCCACCCATGTTCTAACAAGCTAGCATAGTCATTGATTCTCTCTCCTCCTTCATCCTCCTCTGCCTCATTCTTGAAATGACTGGATGGCAGAATCCTGTTAACATGCTGATGTGCATACCTAAGTGTGGGGTGGGGGATGGAGGATGAAGAAGCTAGAGTTTTATCCACACTATATTTTTTGATTTTTAAACACAGTTCTGTCACCCATTTGTGAGACAAATCTACATGTCAGCAGGGTGATTCCTTGGCTAACTGAGAACATTACAGAGTATTAGATTTCCAGAAGGATTTCAGTTTTCAGGTCTATTTAGTCTATCTCAGTAGAGGAAATTATTGCAGGCATCAAAAACTAAGAGGGAAAAATGTATCTGCAACAAATGGTCCTTTTAGTGGTTCTAAATCAGATGGGTCAAAATATTCATCACAAAAATCATACAGATGGTATTTGCCTAAGATGATATGAAATGCAGCAGGAGATGGTTTATTCAAAAATCTTAGAGGTGACCAAAACTTTCCATGTGTTTTTTTTTTTACTTTGTGTAACACATGATGCCAGGAAAAATTTCTCTAATTATCTGCTTTAAAAAAATTCTTCTGTTATTTTATCCATATCAACTTTCAGGAAGTGCAAAACACATACTTTTTCGAATCACATATTCCTCCTCTGATGGCTTTCTTTCAGTCTTTCTTTTATGAAGAAACTTCTTCATTGTTTTGGGGCTTTTACTAGACTCCTGCAAGAACAGAGTTTTCTTTATGAATTGAAATTCTCCTCCAAAAACAAGAGCAAATGCAATTAAATAGAATGGCTCTCTCTTATTTTGACAGTCTCAGTTAGGAGTGCATCGAAATTTAATATTAGACACAAAAATGGCTCCAATAAACTTTGAAAGGTTAAATAAAACACATTATCCTCTCAATTGCCAGAGAGATGGAAATAAGAATGGAGTGTGCCTACTGAAGATGCAGCAGATTCTTCAGGAGGCCAAATGCCTTTAGGGTACCATCTGCAGAAAAAGTAATGGATGTCAATCCTAGAGAAATAAAAGTTTAACTAACTTGGTTTATATTCCCCACTAATACAGTTTAAAGGGAATTACATAACAATTGTAACTACTATTATAGTATATGCCACTTTTCAAAGAGCTTGAAAACTATTTAAATAAATTTTCCTTAGCAACAGTCCCACAACAAAGAATATTAATTTCTATTTGTCAGATGGGAAAATTAAGGCAGAGGGACTAAGTAATTTCCCTGCGGTCAGAGAGAAGAGCCAAATAAATGACTTACTGATAATAATTTTGAGTTAGGAGTAACTTTCCTATAGCTGAGCTTAAATATACATATATAAAGCTATATTTTTAATTAGTAGGTAAAAGAGATATGAATTATATAAATTATTGCATTCGCTTTTGCCATATGAATAAACAGATATGAAAAACTCACATGACAAAAATAGAAAAACACAGCATTAAAAAAAACAGGAAAACAGGCATATTAAAGGCATTATAAGATGACATTTTCATATGTATTTCACAAGAGCCTGCTTTTTGAAGAAAGTACTTACATGTCAGATTTGCATCTTCATATTTTAGCCACCAATAATAACAAGGGACAAAACAAGCATAAAAGAAAGCTTCATTCATCAAAGGTTATAGCATTATGATGTCACTGTAAGCCAAAGATAGTGTTCTACCCTTACCTTTAAGATATAAGACATCCTCTAAAGTGAATATGTAAAGAAAGAGAAGATGAGCGTGAGAGATCGATGGTTACAATGACCAAATCCATTTATCAATAATTCTAAAACAATATTTGAAATGTTAGTGTTATCATAAATCACACAGAGAGAATATCATCACGTTTCCCACATTAGTTTCAGATGCAATACCATCATGCAAAAGCCCAAGGAATACAGTTGTGTGCAGAATAACAAATGCTGAAAATAACTAAAATTATATACCACATAGTAAGAATTTATTAATAACTCCCTTCTCCCAGCAGAAACAAAGTGATCATGCCTTAGTTTTAATGGATTAGTTCTGTGAAAGATTAAGTCAACTTTACCATTCAAAGTTCACCTTAATTTGAATTTAGTAACAGACAATTATGAAATATCCATCATTAAAAGGGGGACCTACGTAATAACTATGAAGTGGCACTTCTGGTTTAGGTAGTCAAAGAAAATTGGATGATTGCAGGTATCATAGGTCAATTTCCAAAACAAACCCATGGAACTGTTTCCTGGCCAAATTCTAACTACTGGCACATAGTAAAGATTCAGCTCAAGGATTATTTTTCCTATCATGTTGGGTTGAAAGGATCAAAAACATCCTCCAGTGTCTAAATATTGTTCCACTTTTCACTACACTGAGAGTTGAGGCAACAATTAATTGAAACAGTAGCATAGTATTTTAAATCAAAACAAACTCAAAATTCAGCTAAATCTGCATCACTCATCAAACCACACATTTGATATAGAAGTATATGCTGCCTTTGCATCATAATTCTATGATGTGTCTCACAACTGTCACAAACTTAATTCTTCACTCAGTAAGACCTATTTAATGAACATTTACTAATAAATGAGGATCTTTTCTGAAAGCTGAAATGATGAGCAACAGGTTGGGGGGGGAAAAAGAAACACTGGATGGAAAAGGTAACACTCCACACAGTTACTGACATTTCCTGACTGCAACTTTGAGAGGAAAAAAAAAAAACAAACAAACCTTGAAATCCCCACACTACCTATATATCAAATTTCCTCTAAGGTTGTCGCTTAGACGACTCCTTTTAAAAGATATTCCTTTCATTAAATTCTTTTCCCTTTCCAACTGCAGCAAATAGTTCAGACTTTCATAGATCCGAGTCATGGCTTGCTCCCATAAGACTACTAATATGGTTCAATAGACCAAAATAATCCAAAATGCAGATTTGGGTCTGCTTGTTTAGAAATTCAACTCGTAATGAAGTGGCTCTTGTTTGAGATGTGTGTATATCACTACCAACTTATAAATGATCATATCATCATAAAGGTAAACCGAAGGCACTTCAGAAGGAGGCCAGGGAAATTCGGGCAGTGCACATAAACCCTGTTGATAGTCAGTAAATATTTGTAGATGGACAATGGAAAATAGAAAATTAAGAAATTAAGAAATTTTAAAAAAATCACCGAGTCTAGCAATTCAAGATTGACTAACATGTATCACCTATCATAAATTCTAAGCATATTCCCATAGAACAATTTGTAATAAGCTACAAAATTAGCTTGTCAGAAGCATTTTATACCACATGTAGCAAAATTACCTCTTTATAACCTAGAGCTGCTGATGGTCTAAGTGGAGGTGCAGGTCGTAGACAACTTAAACTCCATGGTTTTATAATTTGAGGAGGCTCCAAGGGTCCTCGAGTCTGTCCGGTAGAACTAAAAGACTGGGAAAATGTCCAATGAGATGTTGGCACTCTGCCATCCGAACCCAACCTTGTGCCCCACAGTGAGAGAACAACAATAGCTTCATTGGATCAGCAAAGCCAGCCATAGAAAGGGAAAGAAGGGAAAACAAATGTCTCCAGTTTGAGAACTGGTACTTTCTAGTCAAGGTTATGGGGTCTCTAAGGAGCAACACAAAATGGACTCAACATCCTATGATCCTGTCCTCCTGCTCTCTTTTGCAATTTCATTGAAGTCATTTTCCCCCTCTATAAGGGAGGAAAGTGGAGTAACAGTCAATTTTGAATTAGTGTAGTCATGTGTTTGGCACTCTATTAGATGCTTAAATAGATCATTCATCAGAACAACCTAAGACAAACCTTAGCAAAGTGAAGTAACTAGCTACCAATTGGTGAAGCCAAGATTTGGACCCAGATCTGATGCCAAAGCCCTTGTTCTTCCCACCACAACACACAGTGCTCAAAATGGGAATTTCAGTATCAAAGGTTTGAGTGTTAATAGACAACACAGCATATCTTCGATCTCACTCAGCAAGTACAATAAAATCTCATCAATTCAAGTTACATGAATACAAAATTTATGATAACTTGGAAGAAGGTAATGTTAAAAGTTTACTCTTGAAGTTTACTCAGTGAATGTGATAACATAAATGAGATTATGTGGAGATGCTTAAACACTTATGAAGGTAAACTATGTGTTTTGACTTAGCACATTATTAATATAAGAATAACAGTTATTAACTAATATAAATCTTATTATTAAGACATCTCAGCAGGACTTCTGGTTAGAAAAACTTTGCTAGCAGTTAGTTAGTACTCCAAGTTAAGGTCAAACTAAACCACACATCTCTAAGTAAACCTTTGTATTAATTTATATACTCCTCTCTCCAGAAGTTAGAATTAGTGAGGTTTAACTGTACTAAAAAACCTACAAATATAGATTACCCAAAGATTAAAGGCATGCTCACTGCTTCTTTTAAGTCCTCAGCAGGCAGAATTTGATGAGATTCAGTAACCCCTGGACAGAACAAACGGGCTACTTACAGAATGAGCACTACAAGATGACAATGATGTCTTGGATAACGAACTGCAGGAGGCAGGTCCTCTAATCAGTCTGCACAGCTGTTCCAGCCATTCTTGGAAATCCTGGTTGTTGTTGCAGTGAACCACAATTCTCTCTATTATGTTACCTGCATCACCCGATTATGAGCATTTAGAAACAAAAGGCAAGGAGAACCTTGAGCTTGTCTCACTCATAAACATACTTCACACAACTAGGACTTGGGTGTCTATTTTCAGGAGTTTTCAGACCTATGGGATAACTCTTTCAAAACTTCTAGATCAAGAACAGATAAGCTTTGATAATAAAGTAAAAAAATAAATATTCATATCTGATTTATAACACTGTTCTTGATTCTTACTGCTTACAGAGTCTTAGAAGTAGTATAAAACTTCACACAAAACAAACTCACAATCCATAATTTTAAGCACAGAGTCCAAGTAGTTCATCAACTAAAATGAGAATATTGGATTGCTTTACCCAATATCAAAGTTGAAACAAGATTCAATTAAGACTGGTTACAGCCAACACCAAATATTGGGCTCCTTATTGGGAAAGAGGTGGGTAAGGCCTGGAACCATTATCCCAGGGTTAGCCATTGCACCTTATCAGTGGAAAAAGTACAACCATTACATGTAAATCACAAAGGCCTGGCAAAAGGGACAACAGGCCTATATGTCAGGGAGCATTATTGAATCCTGGCATTTTGCTTAATTTGTGAAGAAAGTGTCATGGCTTTTCAGCACTTTTTAGAAACATAACCCAATCTTTCTAACTCATAGGCTGATGATAAAATTCTACATCTTTAGCTCCTCTGCCATAAGGGAACAGATGACAGAAGAGGGAGAAAATTGCATTTACATCATTCCATTTTGTTATTTCTTTGCTCTAACAAGTAGCTCTTATGCAAGAGAAGATTGAAACTAATGGCAAAGCCGAGGCTTTTGAATGACCAGGAGACTTCTCTTTTCTATTGCTGTACCTTAATTATCCCAGGAAATGGAATATACTTTGCCATGACCATGTAAAACTTGCTCTTGGACTATATAACAGAAAATAATAGTATTTTTCATTTAAACCCCACTTCTTTCCAAAAAAGATTTGAAGTAGCTACATGAAAAAGAGAAAATTACCTACCTGTGATTTCAAATATGTAGTCATTCCCTTCAATTTCGTCTAATCTAGTCATCACCATTCCTGCTATTGGTATTTTTCCCTATTGGGAAAAAAAAAAATTCCCATTAAATCTGTGTTTATATGTGTCTCCGCTTATTTTTATTAGATTTTCTGACTCTCTCAGGAATCACTGCTTAATTATGACTAGACATATTTCCCTGGTCTGTCAATAGATAATACATTTCCCTGCTTTAAATTTTAATCAGACAAGAAAGTAAGGGGGAAATGTGGGTTGTGTTTTCCTAAAAGATCAGGATTTACAAACAGTTTATTTTTCTAATACATTTTCATAAGAATCTGTAAACAAAGACTCAACTTTTGTGACAATTAGCCATTGCTAGGCCAAAATATAAGAGGCAACAGTAACTTATAATACTCCATATTTTGGGAGCAGACTGAGGGAAGTTTAACTGCTTTCTTTTTCCAGCACAAATCCTTTTATATAACCAGAGGGAAACAAACCATCAATTTTGAAGATGAATCCACTGAGAAGATAATAGTAAAATTTAAAAAGGAGATTGCCACGATCATGTGACTATTCCATTCACATTAAAACACTCATAATTGAAGTTTCTACTTTATATACAAAGAGCAAGCATTGTTTCTATAGTAAGGTAGATGTCTAGAATGACCCACTCAAGGAAGCTCACTTAGTCCAACTTAACGAAGCCTATATCCTTCGCACATGGTTGGAAACACTGGCAGTACATATAGAGGCCATATCTCCAGATCAGACTGTGCCAGTTTGAACAGATGTGGCAAGAACGAGAACCCTGGTCAAATTTTCTCAGATGGCTCCAGTAGAGTTACTGGTGACCCATCTTGTTCTTTTGGGTGCAACGAGGCAAAAGCAGAAGTTTAATTTCTTAAAGAATTTAATGACCTGTATCTCAGAAACCCAAATTATGTGATATGACTGTAATAAAGACGGTCATAGGAACAGGTCTCAGCTTCATGTTTTCTCAGCAGTAACGATATAATGTGGGCCTGTAAAATGCTGCCACTAATTGATCTAGTTGCAGACTTAGATTTCTATTTATACATTCATAACCTAACTCATAACCAGAGCAGTAGACATTCAGGATAAACTCATTAGAGTAATACAAAGGCCTTTGATGTAAGGAACATCTGCTCTTATAAGCTGTTTAATTACAATGAAGTGTTCAAATATTCTGCCTTTTCTGGCTGGAGCTTTTAAAGCTATAGTGGAAATATTGCATCTGGATGAAAACCTCTTTTCATTATGGTTCCTACTTTTTCTTTTATATGAAATCTACTAACCTGATAGATAAAGCCACTCATCCGAGGACTTGCAGATAACATTATTAAGACATTTGAAAATAACATGAGGTACCGCTCTTCTTTTTCCTGAAGTGGAATGAAAAATATGAAATGGAGAATAGAAATTGGATGTTTTGTTTGTTAAGAATTACTGGAATCACTGTTTTGCAATATAGGTCTTAAATAAGGCAATGAAACATGGGTAGTGATTTTTTTCTGAAAGATACCCAATTTTAAAGCACAGAACTAGTTGAATTTTACTTTGAAATGCATATAAACCCACAGTTTATCCCTCCTTCCTATACATAACAGTTAAATACAAATGACCATGCTTGTTTCCCAAGTATGTAAGCCTGAGAATTCACAGTTAATGCCTTCCTGTCCAAGCTATAGCCAGAGCACAAGACAATTCTGTAGGCTCACAAAAAGAAAATGACTTTACTTTGAAAAACAGCAAAATAAAGGTTTTTTAGGTTGATAGGAAATTTATTATGCTCTAACATGTTAAATTCTTATTTATAAAATTACTTTTAATCAATAAGAACAAGATAGTTATTATATCCATGTAAAACAAAGTAAATACTTTTTTTTTAATGGCACTAAAGAAAATCTTATATATAAGGACTTCTGAACTCCTTAAACAGATATGCAATTAGGAGATGCAAAAATTACATTCAGCTTACATGTCTAACCATCTTAGCTACTATTATCCTTATACTTATCTCCATCTCCCTCCTCTCACTTGAGAAGAGCAACCTTTTGAGGCTAACTCTTTTGACAAGTGCTCTGTATCCTTTGGCATTTTTCTCTTGCTTGGCTTCCTTCTACAGACATCTCATCTCCTCCTCCTTCTTCCAGCAGCCTTTCCTGTTCAACTAGCTTTTCCTCTTTTGCCTTTAACATATGCACATCTCCTATCCTAACAGGCCTTCACTTGTCCCTGTGACTCCTCATACAAAATATCCTATTTCTTGACATTTATTGCCATATTTCTTGCTGCCTTCATTTTCTCTCCATGGATCCCTCCCTGCTGACCCTCACCGTTTTCTCAAAGTCATCAATAACTGCCTTCTAGTGAAATCCAATGGCTTCTTCTTGGTCTTCATGTTCCTTGACCTCTGAACCTTCAGCAGCGCTCAGTGGGCTGACTACTTTCAAATGCTCCTACTGGAATTTCCAGGACAACATACTCCCCCAATTCTCTTCTAATCTTCCTCTTCCTCTTTTCTTTCTGGCACTGATTCCTCTTCCCTTCACCAAAGAGGTTTATCCCAAAGGTGTGAGATTAATAGTTAAACTCTCTGCATTAACCTTCCTCAAGGAATCTACATTTTAAATGAGATTACTTCTTAACCCAAATGTAATGAATCTAACAGAGACCTGTCATGGAGTATAGGAAGATGTTTTGTGAGGAGAAAGACAATCCTAACACCTGATAAATCATACCAATTGAAATAATCAATCTTCCTCCCCTCTCACCCCCCCTTTCTAAAAGATATAATCCATCTTCAGCCCTCTGTGCTTCTCTCTGGATATTTACTTCCTAGGAAGGCCCATCTGTCAGGGACATCTAAATCTCTGCCTTTAACTCTGTCTCCCACCTACATTTCTACACTGTTTTAACAGCTGCCTACAAACATCTTCATTGGGATACCTACAGTCACTCGAATATTAACAGGTCTAAAATTGCATCTGTCATCTCTAGCCCATAGGTCACAAATTCCTATAGACTTACCCTTCTAAACATGTCTCAGATTTGCCCCTTAAGTTTCATTCTCTCCACCACTACCTTCATCAAGAGTACTTATCACTTTCCAACTCAGCTAACCTTTCTGTTTCTAGCCCCATCCCCTCCAGTTTATCTGACATATATGGTTGTCAGATTAAGTGTCATAAACACCATTTTCATTGTCTTTCTCTACTACTCAGGACTCATAGTTTTCTATTGCCTGCTGCATCAATCTGAACTACTCTTGCCTGACATCCAAGGTTCTTCATAACCTGACTCTGACTCAATCATATTTTCTTTCACTCTGCCTAACATGCTTCCTCTGCTCTCAACACACTGGCTTCTTAATGTTTTACAGAAAAAAAAGGCTATGTTCCTGTTCTCTCCTGAAATAAGAATGAGCTCTGCCTTATGAAATTCTCCCCTTTTCTCTTCATGGCCCTCCTCCTCAAGTCTTATTTTCATAAAATCTTCTTGCTCTCTCCCTTCTCTGAACTTCTATGGAATCTATTATCGAGATTGCACAAACGGACATTGACAATTTTGGTTTGTTTTCTACTTGAAGCTTGTGATTTAATCTGTAGTTAAGGAGTTCTCTGAAGGCAGGGATCACTGCATTCTTTCCTTTTATCTCCCATAGAACCTAGCAGTGTTGGGAAAAGAATAAGCACTCAGTTTCTTTGAATATTTGAGCATTTGACCTTGATGGAAGAACAGATAAAGAAAAATGTGAAAGATGGAAAAAAT
Organism: Pteropus vampyrus; assembly: GCF_000151845.1. Classification (NCBI taxonomy): domain Eukaryota; kingdom Metazoa; phylum Chordata; class Mammalia; order Chiroptera; family Pteropodidae; genus Pteropus; species Pteropus vampyrus. The sequence goes on from NW_011889253.1 coordinate 922,622, forward strand.
GGTGTTGAGATTTGAAACATCTTACCTCACATGTTCCATACTGCACCATTACTTGTGACATAAAAATCACATTTCCCAAAGTTTTAATATCCTCGCCTTCCCATGCCTGAATAGGTTCAGATAGTATCTGCAACTCCAGCTGTTTTCTCTTTCTTAAATCTTGGCACTGCCCCTACAGAACCCAAAGCAGCACATAATGAGATAGGAATTCTTATGAAACAGACCTAAAACAAGACCGAAGTTAAGATGTGGCTTTTGACTTTCACAAATGTCCACTGAGTTCTATTCCTCACCAAGAATCCGATCACTGATGTACTGACAGACATGAAGATCCACTACACTAAATCTCTAGCCGTGAGCCCCCAAAAGTTTTGTGAGGAAGAGCTACTTTTCATTTTGCCAAAACATCAAGATGAAGTGGTAGAAGGGCCTTGCTACTCCTTCTCTGCAAGGAGCATGGGTAGACAAGTAGCAGAATCACTTCAGCCAGAGCAAGGAAAGCAACTGGTAGATTCAGATCTGGTGGTTGGTGTCCCTGCTCTAGCTTCTCTCCATTTCGTCTATCTGCATAAACAGTGCTTTATTTACAAAGCAATTTTATGTTCCTAACATATGCTCAGTTTCCAACTAAATAATATCTTTTAAAAAAAACTCTAGCAGTTACAGAAAAAGAGAAAATTAAATTCCTTAGGCCACAGTAAATCAAATTGATCTCATAATGATACATATGCACTGCCCTATACTTCGTTTAGGGACTAGTAGTAAATTCTATTAAGAAGACTAAATTAATTTTTATTCCTAAAAGGACTATAAAAAAAAAAAGATACAACTGAATTTCATGAATACAAACTGAAAATACAAACTAAGAAACAATATCTGAGGTATGAATACCACACACACACACACACACACACCCCACTGCTTCAGAAAGTGTGACGTTATCTTAGAGTAATTTAACAGTATTGATTCCAAATTGAATATGAAAATAAACATTTGGTTAGTTATGTCACTGTTTCTAAATGAATGTCACAGTTTTGGGGGATGTGTTTTTTATAAAATCTCTGCTGCCCCTTTTAGCTAAATAGAAACTTGAAGAAATAAATTCATTATGCAGATATTTTTGAAGCATCTATAGTAGAAATAAATATACTATAACCATCAAAACAAGTTTTACAACATGTAAAATGATCAGAAAGAAATATAGTTTTAGAAAAGAGGATTTTATATTCAATTTACATAGAAAAAATAAAAGGGACACAAATGATAGTAAATGCCCTGGGTTTCATGCATTGAACCACGTGAAACTGCCAACATTTGACTGTTCTTGATCTACAACAGCAATATTAAACTAATATCCTACTCTGGACTTCAATTTGCTATTTAACCATGGACATGTCATGTACTGGTTCTTTAACAGCAATAAAAACAAGGTGATGGTGAATGTTGCATCACAACATTACAGCAAGAATCAATAAACATTGATTTCAATCACTTGGAATGCTACAGAAATGTCTAAATTGAAGCTAAACTTAATCAATCACCCAAAATGACATTTTCTTTCCTCCTAAAATACCACCAAGTGATTTTATACCAGTTGGTTCAAGAAAACATTAACCATGATGCTCAAGATACAAGATTACAGGTACCTTTGATAGCAATCTATAGAGAGCATTGTATTTTAGTAGGTCTTTTTTCCTTTCAGATTTAATGAAGGATTTCTTTTTCATATGCAAATAATAAACTCGCACTCTATGGCATAAGTAGATTAATCCTGTATTGATGCCAATCAGTGAACAAGTTGCACTGACATAAAGTGAGCAACACAGGGGTAAAGACAAAGAGACTAAAGGAAACCCCCCACCTACACAGCAATGCTTAATGTGGCAGAGACTTCAAATGTGAGTGCTTTATCCTTCAGTCTGGCAACCTTTCATAAGTAAGCATGATTTTTGGAAGACAAAATTAAATAAAACAATCACTGCGATACTGTCACTAGAACCTTTTCCACTCTAAAGACCTTTGCATAAGGAAAGAAACGTTACACACAAATCATTCTTTTAGGAACAAAGTATAAAAATGGAGAAATAATTTTAGAGCATCACCTACCATGAGAGTTTTGAATGCTATGATTGCTTTCAGAATATCCTGATGATCTGGATGCGTATCCTATTAAAGGAATACATTTTAAAACAATATTAAAGGAGAACAGATTAGCAGTTGCCAGGAGTTAGGGGTGGGATGAGGGTGTATCTGCAAAGAGAGGAAATTTTAAGGGATGATGCAACTGTTCCATATCTCAATTGTGGTGGTGGTAACATGAATCTACACATGCGTTAAAAGTCATAGAACTGTACACCAAAAGAAAAGTCAATTTTACTGTATGCTAATTTAAAGATTAAAAAATAAAACAGCATTTGAGCATTTAGAATCTCAGCACCTCCAACTGTTAGGTGATTAAGAATTAAGACTGCTGATAACACATCACATATTGGGTAACAACATAGGTGTGGTTATTGAGGCACAAGTTCCCATTTTCTTTTGCTGTTATACTTTAGATAATAAATAATAATTATTTGGAAGGCATCATTAGTCATGTTGTTAGCAAATGACAAGAGGTTGGAAATTATGAAAACAGAGTGGTAGTTAGAGAAAAATCAATCCAATCTCATCTAAAATGCCTCTACTTTCTTTTGGCAGATTCAATAGGGCAGATGGGAAGAAATTTCAAGTTTTATACTATATGCTTCTTCTTAAGCAAGATTATTACATGTAATCTGCAATTCTATGGTACTTACAACCCTGAAAAGTGGACAGGTTGAAAAATGGCTTTGAGGTATGCACACCTACATTACTGTTTATGAAGGGAAAGTAGAGCTTCTTGGGGGTAGGTATCCACCTAACATTGGAGCTTCGGGGTATAGTTATGTACCTAAATTTGAGAATTCAGTGGGAATAATGAGGAGGCAATATGTGCTGCTTGACCAGCGTTGGGTGATTAAATAAAGAGCTAAACAGACTAGTGGTCTGACTCAAGCCAAGAACAGTATTGCTTATAAAAAGAGGGTTCTATTCTTTTATAGTTAAATTTATCCTTACCCAAATCAGTTGATAGCTGTGAAGTTCAGGTTCTAATGTACCATTAGCCAGAAGCCGTGCTAAACAATCAGAAAACTGGATCAAGTGCCTCACCAGATGATGAACTAGTGCTAAGGGTATGTATTATCTGATGGTGGGAAATGGAAGGCAGCTAAAGGCAGGTAACCAACAGCAAATGGAGGCAGGAGTAGAAATGGGCTCCAATACAAGGAAGGCTAAGAAAGAAGATCCAGGCAATGGAAACATTTGGGGATTTTCCTCCTCAAATTAAGTGTATATTCATAGTTCAGCACTGAGCAGTAACAGAAACTTAGGCCACTTATTTCTGGATTTTTCTGATAAACAAGGAGAGGCAAACTTCAAATGCCTCAGTGAACTGGTTTAGCTTTTGGAAAGGCATCCAGAGGTCAACATCTTCCCAAGCCTTAACTGAAATTTTATTCCTGCAGGCTTTACTAACTAGCTCCCCACTGCCTCCAGCTTTCTGGCAGGTCAAATAACCTGAGAATGTAGTTTCGCTCAGAGTTCATGCTTTCAATCCTTACAAATGCTGACAAGACCGTCAGTGTGCAACCTTTTTTTTTTTTTTAAAGATAATCTAACCCTTTAAAACCTCAAAACCTTTCCCCAGACACAGGAAGAGCAAGTAGGGTAAATGCAGCCTCCCCCAGTAGGCCCTCCTCTCCCACCCACACCTCAAACCCCATGTTCAATTGCACAAGAATGGCTCAAGAAACTCTCCATGTTGATTGGTTTTTAATAAGAGGATCTGGTCTCTTGATGAAAAAATATTAAATTATAAGGCCTCGATGAAATTTTCATATTTAGAAAAGATTATAGCTATGCTACAGCTGTTGGAAGTTAACTGTAAGTTTGTAAGCAAAAATTTTGATGTAAATGTATAGATGCATAGAGAGATAAACTAATATTAGACCTATTAATTAATCTTTAAGAAAATATCAGAAACTTCCATTGTAATCCAGAGTCAGAAAGCTGAATGACCACAGAGCTCTAGAGCTAAATTTTCCTGTCTATAGTGAAATGGTCTTTATATTTTCTAATGTTGTTTTGTTTTGTTTATCTCCCACAATAAAGTTGGTTCATATACCAGAATAGATTTCTTGGTTGATTTTGATTGAACCACTATCTACAGATGAGAAGGCAGAAGAAAACCTAAATCAACAAGCTAGCAGAGACTTGACAGAAGCAACAGGACTGAGGCTGGGAGGACTAAAGAAGGAAGAGTGATCATAAATATCTAATAGTAAAGGATGGGGATCTTTCCATTATAAGATAAACAAGTTAATGGTGATCATAGTTTATAACCCTATACTGTATATTTTTGATAATCAAGTAGATCTTAAGTGTTCTTATCATTAAGAAAAAAGGTAACTATGTGAGGTGATGGATTGTTAATTAACTTGATTGTGGTAATCATTCCACAATGTATATGTTATATTAAATTATCACATTATACACCTTAAAATATCATGTTGTATAACCTAAATATATACAATTTTTATTTGTATTATTACTTTCATATATATTTTGATATATAAAAAATATATTGATATATATTATTGGTCAATCATATTTCAATAAAGCTGGAAAAAATAAATAAAAACACATAAAAAGTAAAAAATCTTCAGAGGAAAAAAAAAACAACATCTTCTTATTTTGCCGCATGCTGAGGAAAAGTAAAAGCCTGGGAAGAGGGAAGATTGGATTAAGTAAATTTGGAAATCAAGGCTTTTTCTGAACTCTTCAGCAAGGCTAGCTTGGAGGCAAACTGGCAGCTTCTTCCAAAGCAGAGATCTATACTTTGGACCTGAGCTTAAAAAAGCGTGCCTTCCCTTACCTCCATATGCCGTTCCAACTCTTGCAAGAGAGTCACATACTTCTCCAGTCGCATGAATGGTTTGCTGAGGCTTGTTGTTAAAATGAGGATACCTGGGCTGGATGCGCCTTGATTTTCCATAAATTGCTCTAGATCATCACTAGCAAAATAACAAATACAGTTCTGTTACTGCTTAATATTCCATGTAAAGAATTACCAACTGAACATTATTTTATTGTCTTTCACAGAACATAAAACCAAATAAAATTTTGTTTCACTAGTCCAAATGCTGTCCAATTCATTTTAACTCAAGTCAGTAAACCTTTATTCAGTTCCTCCTATGCAATCAGCACTGTGCGCAGCACCGAGGCTACAGTGGTGAGCCAGACACTCATGATGGTTGGCTTCATTTACTCGTCTAACAATGATTGTATCTACTAAGGCTCCATTCTCTGCTGGGGATACAACAGTGAACAAAACAAAATCCTCGCCCATATGGAGCCCGCATCGTGGGCATAGGACATACAGTCTATCAGGTGACCTCAATGTCAGGTTTTAAAAAAAAAAAAATTTCTGAGTCACTTCAAACATTCTAGTTATTTGCTGGTCAGATGCCAAGTGTCGCAACTCACCAAGTGCTCCCTATCACTGGGGAACCCACTTGTAATGTTCCAGAACAAGTCCTAAATTCAGATAGCAGCCTGTTTATGTGACTAATTACAAAGTCACTCAGCCTAGGATCTGAAACCAGTATAGCAAGATACCCAAACAATTTGGTAGAAAATGAAAAAATATAACTATGTCCTATAAATATCTAATTCTAAGTTTGTGCTTTCTCTGCCCTTTAGCATCCTGTATATTATTTCCTTTCCACCAACAGATATTGAGTCCTGAGGCTGGAAGATCATTTTAATATACATTTCCACAAAATACAATTAAAGGACACCTATTGCCTGAAAGCATATTTTGAACTTTCTGCTTATCACTTGACCCCTTTACCTCCTTCATTGCCCATGCATACACAATCAGTCACTAGTCTTCTTGTATCTGTTTATTCCTTTTCATTCCCACTGCCACTGCCACTGCCTTAGTTTAGGCCTTCTCATCTTATCTGGTTCACTTCAATAATCCAACTGGTCTCTCGGATTTCCAGGCTTTTTCATTTCTGAACCATACTGCAGACCACCACTTTAAACTCGTTGCTTTCCTACTCAAGGACCTCTGATTACCTATGAGATCAAGTCTTAACTTTTTAGACTCCTACTAGCTCCACCAATCTTTCTCATCATTTTCCAACAGAAGATCTCAATTACAAAATGTCGTACTTATTCTCCCTAGAACTCATCTTATGCAGTGGTTCCCAACTATGGTGTATTGCAATAAGTTAGGAAATGTGTTCAAAGAAACTTGCTATCAGTATTAAATATTGGGTGGTGAGAATAGGATGTATCATAGGTTATATTAATTTCTATTAATAGACTCTCTCCCTCCTTGGGTTTTGTTAGCAGGAGAGAAAGAGATGGCATTTCATTTTACGTACTAGCTTTGAGCATCACTTGTATATCAGAGGGGAAAAAGGCTGAGATCAGATATCAACTGAGTGGTCACATTTAATAATCGATGTTATTTTAGCAGGTGTTGCAGTCTTGCTCCAGAAGCGGCTGAGGGAAGTGCTCTGACTTGGAGTCATAAAACAGATTTGATGACCCTGGATCAGTGACCTAGCCTCAGCTGCCTCATCTGTAAAATAGAGATAAAACCTACTTCCTACTAAAACTGTGAAGATCAAATGCTTGAGGTTTATAAGGCTATTGTTTCATGCTAAGATCTTTGCATGCATTTGTTCTTGTTTAATATTCACATTTCAACACACATGTTACCCTCATTTTACGGATGAGAAACTTGAGACTCAGGAGGGGTGAGTAACAGCAAGTACATGGCTAAGTTGGGGTTTATACCCAGATCTGACGTCAAAGCCTCAGGTCTTTCCATGACACTACACTGCCTCTGTACAGGAACGTATTTTATAAATTCTAAAGTACTTAGTAGATGCATTTTTATTACTATAATTATTATTCCAAGGCAAATATCTTGCTAAAATCACATCTTTAAAAGCTACCATTAAACTGGATTTCCAGCTTAATGAAAATTCAGTCGATGTTTAATTTCTAACCAAGAGCATAAAGTGTACAGAGATTTAAAAATTCATCTCATATGAAATATAATTAAGAAAATAACTTGAATTTGGAGAGTGCATTTGAGTAGAAATGTAATTTAGAGAAAATCACCTTGCTAATTTTTAAATTTGGTAAACAGGTCTTACTTTTTTCTTTTCATAACTAACTGCTTGCATCCTCAATGTTCTACTCCAGTACAACAAGGGCTACAACAATTAAAACTGCTAATGTGCATGCTGTTATTACTTTTCATGCAGCATTCTAACTTCTGGGCTTGTTAAATATTATAAAAGTTTTTTTAAATTTTTCAATATAACATGAGGTCACTGGTTATTGGGAAGAAAAGAACATTTTACTAGTGCAGCAAAAGAACAAAACTGTCTTATAAAGCTACTGCCCATTATGATAAATAGATCCTGAAAGATACATTTTACTTAACCAAATAAATTTAATACATAAATGTCAGTGTACACAAATATAATATTCAAATATATATTGTTATATCAAAGAACAATCTGTCTTTAAAATGCATTTTTTTTAATTGTATACAGCCTGTTTGAAATGCCAGCAAGTTAAGACTTGCTTATCAAGCTTGACATGTTCTGTATATGTGATGTGATACAACAGAAGCATTTCTCAATGTATAAATGTTTGAAAGTCAGCATACATTTATCTCATAGACTTCATGGTGGATGGGGGCTTTAGTATGTTCTGGGTTGGGCTGGAAAGCTCAAAAAAACTATCTTACATTATAATATCACTATAGAACTTAACCCTCTTGTGTAACTGTGTTTCTGTGGAATCTTTGCATAAACTTCTACTTTAAATGATAACTCTACCTGGAACAGCTAGAAAAAGATCAGCTATTTCCCCTACCCGCCCTATTCCTTTCTTCTAGGCTGTCTGCTCCTTTTTTGTCCCTACAACTTTTTGTTTGTGTTCAGTCTCACTTGCTCCCTTCCCTGGTTCCTCAAAGATAGAAATAGAACAGAACCTAGTCTCAGAATTTTTCCTGTGTTCCTTGTGCCCAAGGCAAGTAAACAACTTTTGGGGTTTTTCCCAAAGTCTTCATTGTTGACAACAGTGATAGACATAGAGTCAATAAAACAAGAGGAAAAATACACAGCGATGTTTGTGATAGTTGCTGCAATAGAGACGGAAGTAAGGTCCAGATCTGTTTCAGCACTAACTCTCTCCTCCTCTTTTTTAACTCCAGGTCCCTCTCCCTTATGAAGAGGATGGATGCCACACTGAAGCACAGTAGAGAAGCGAGTATTTTTAAAAGGGAGAAACACAAGCTACAGTAAGTAGTAAGCCAGAGGGGAGAGAGAGGGGAAATCCCAAAAGACCTCACTCAGAGGATAGCAAAAGACCGGGGCAGCCATTCAAATATATGTAAATCTGGAGACATACCAAGGTTGGGGTCTGCTTATATATCCAAATTCAAATAATACATTACTGCATTTTTAACAAGGTGCCAACATACAATCATACAATTTTAAGGCTGCAGGCTTTCACATTGCCAATTGTCACAGGAATTTCTGGTGTGATATTGCCACCTGCAGGTTGAAAGGAAGAAGTTCAACTGACTAGCCTCAGGCTCACAGTGATTTTCCTGCTTCTAAGCATCTATTGCTTCAGCAGGTAAAGAACAGAAATCCACCAACGTCCTTATTTCAGCAGAAAACTTCATCTGACAGGATTTTAATCTGAATTTCCTGTGAATTTCATTCAACTATGATTTTCATCTACTGTCAGCATAAATTAAAGATGTATATAAAATAGCTGAGATTATATTAGAAGCACATCTGAGGAAAACCTCAAGTATTTTAATTGAATTTTTATCCTTGACATGTAAATAAAACAGTAAGATAAAAATTCTGTTCTATGGGACTCCGGTGAGTCTTCTATCATTTCAAGTGACATTATAAACGTCTCAAAAAACATCACTAACCAAAATCAAGCAAAAAAGATATAATAATTCCCCCCAAAGTTGAGAATCTTTAAATTAACTATGTAACGAACTTTAAATCATAAAATTTGAAGGACACTATACTGTTATTTATAAAATTAAATTAGTAATATGGGTAAATTCAGTCTAAAATTTTAGTACACAGAGTTACCACAGAATGTTTTCTAAACACTATAAAAGTCTGCTGTTTGAGGTACACCATTTCTTTTTGGTATTTATCCAGCATTGCTGTTCTCGGACTAAAAGGAAAAGAATATGTTGGTAAAATGGGTAGCTAACATGTGGGGGATCTCTTTTTATTGGTACTAAAAAATTCGCCCTTATAGAGAGGAGAAAAAAATGGCGTAAATGATAGAGGCTCTGTTCATCCCTCTGGCGACCAAATCAAAGTTGTGACAGAAACAAGGAGCAACAGCAAAGAAAAATCGCCTGGGATCTAGATGAACAAGCCATATAACTAGGGAGAAATATAAGAAATCACCCTGCAATGGCAGAAGGTAGGACGGGGGGAGGACACGGGGCTGCCCAGTCCTGAGGGGCTGAGTGAGATGGAGGTTGCGGCAGTGGCAGAAGCCTCTTAAAGGGGCCGCGCCCACAAGCGGATTTTCGCCGTAAGGACCTGCTTGCTCTGAGCACCAGTGCACGTTCGGCTGCACGAAGGAGGCACCAGGGACTTACAGGGAGACGTTGTCAGAGTGAGGGCCAAGGCAAGACTCACTCTGTATGGAAGTGCTGGTGGTAGCCACTGTTCCCTGTTGAGCCCTCCCCACTCCCAGTGTGCGGACACAGCACCAACATCAAACTGGATAACAAAGGTTGCTCCACCCAGAGGATTCCATGAAACTCCACTTCCCCCAACTTGCGGCCCTACCCAAGCTACAACCAGGTGTATCCTCAGTGAGTCAGGTGCTCCTTGCTGAGACTCACACTGGTGGAGGCAGCTGGCCTCGGTTTCTGGTGTGGCCTTTTGAGGCAACTATAAGCACAGCATCTGTGGATTGCTTGCTGAATCTTAACAGGTGGCCCCAGAGGGGCACAGGCTGGGGCTAAATTTGACTTTCAGCGGAACCCCTCTCAAGACTGTGCCACTGGACACCTACTTCACAAATCCAGACTAATAAGACCGGGAAACTTAGAAGCTTTGCTTAGTACATAGAAACAAACATGGAAAGGCAGCCAAAATGGGAAGACAAAGAAGCAGAAACCATATGAGAGAACAGAGATCCAGATATAATGGAGTCAAGTAATCTAACAGATGCAGAGTTCAAAACACTAGTTATAAAGATGCTCAATGAACTTTTGGGAAGTGTAGAGAACTCCAACAAAGAGATAAAAATGGAAATGGAAATAATAAAAGGAAACCAGTCTGAAATGGAGAACACATTATCTGAGATGAGAAGTATATTAAATGGAATAAACAAAATGAATAAAGAAAAAGATCAAATGTCCTGTCTAGAGGACAGGAAAGCCAATCAGGACACTCAATCAAAATGGCAAGGAAAGAGATGCCAAGACTATAAAAATAATTTAAGGAGCATACGGGACACGATTAAGGCTCTAAATATTCATCTGATTGGTGTAACAGAAGAAAATCAAGATGTTGAACAGCTGTTTGAAGAAATAATGACGGAAAACTTCCCTAACTTGGTGAAGGAAATGGACATAAAACTCCAAGAAGCTCAGAGAATTCCAAAAATCAGAGAATTCCAAAAATCAGGGATCCAAAGAGGCCCACACCAAGACACATCATAATTAAAATGCCATAGGTTAAATACAAAGAAAGAATATTAAAAGCAGCAAGAGAAAAAGAATTACTTATAAGGGAACACCCATAAGACTGGCAGCTGATTTCTTAAAAGAAGCTATGCAGGACAGAAAGGCTTGGCAAAAAATATTCGACAGGATGAAGACCCAGGATATACAACCAGGAATAATTTATCCAGCAAAGCTATCATTTAGAGTCGAAGGACAGATAAAGAGCTTCCCAGACAAAAATAAGCTAAAGGAATTTATCACCACCAAGCCAGTATTATAGAAAATGTTGGAGGGACTTCTATAAGAAGCAAAAACATGTATCAAAACCAGGAATAAAGAATGGTAACAACTACATTCCTATCAATAAGTACCTTAAATGGCAAAGAATTAAGTGCTCCAACCAAAAGATAGAGTGGCTGAAAGGATAAGAAAACAAGACCCCTACAAATGAAAAGGAAGGGGATAGAAAAAGTTATTGCTTTGATGGACCTAGAAGGTATTTAAGTCAGACAGAGAAGGATAAACTCTATGACTTCACTTATATGCGAATTTAAGGAATAAAAAGAATGAACTAATCAAAAACAGACTCACAAATATAGTGGACAGAGATGGGGAGTTTGCGGGGCTGGGAGAATGGGGTGAAACATTAAAGAAGTACAAATTAGTAGCTGATAGATGGTCAAGGGGATGGGGAGCATGGCATAGGGAATGCAATTAGCATTAATACATTGGCTAGGTGGAGGGTCAGGGGAGGGAGGGAGCAATTAGGGAGATCATTTTACTAACTATATAGATGTCTAACCAAACTACTGTATACTTGAAAATAATTAAAATTTAAAAAAATTTTTAAAAAATTAAAAATTTTGCCCTTATATATATAGGATGGCTATGTATCCATCACAGGAGAAATGCCCATGAACCATTTTTTTTTCTTGATTGAAGATAGGTAGCAAAGTATGAAAACATTACTGGAAATGATAAAAGCAAATTTAGGACTGTGGTTCCCTCTAATGGGGGGGTGGGAAAGGAGTAGAAAATATTGGAGTGTACATACAGGACTCCAATTGCAGCTATAATTTGTTTCTTAAGCTGAATGGTGGGTTTGTGGGTATACTTTATTTTATCTCTGTTTCTTGTGTGCTTGAAATATATCCATTTTTTTCCCTAAAAAACAACTAGTAGCTGGTAGAAGATGAATAAAGTAGAAATGGGTAGTGTTGACAACTACCTTGTGCTATATGCTGTGGACTTTGTATGTGCTATTTCATCTAATCCTCATAGCAACCCTAAAAGGTAGGTGGTTTTATCTTCACTTTACAAGTGAGGAAACCATGGCTTAGAGTTAATTACCTTAGGAAACACAACTTATAAGTGGCAGAATTGTAAATTGAGACAATATAAAAGTGGTAAAAAGTTTAGGCTGAGATCAAGGAGCATCACGAAGGGGCTTAAAAGAAAATGGTACAGAGTTTCACTTTCAGGATGATGGCATGAGATACTCCATGAACTCATTCCCCAGGGAAGCAAGCATAGTAGTGGGAACCATAAAAACAACCATTTAATGTCTCTAGAAATCATCTTAATGGCATATGATATATATAAAAAAAAACATTTATTCAAAAAAAATTCTAAAACTCATGAAGAACAGGGAAAGTTCAGACATTTAAGCTATGACCTGCTATCTCCCCTATCCTTCCTTCCCACCTCAGCTTGTCACAAGCTCCACTCCAGGCAAGTGTGGCCAAGAAGACAGGCCTCCCTATTCCCTCAGTTCTCAATTCAAGGACAAAATCTCATCAGCTTCAACTAAGTCGAAAAAGCTAAATTCCTGGCAAGGGTGACTGAGAAGTTGAAGGCTTCCTTCTCCACTCAGCCCCCACACATACAGAGGAGGATCTATCCCAAGAGTGGCAGACTGAAAATAGTAGGGCCTAATCACCTTCACTTCAGCTCACTTTTAGGGTACTGTGCTGGAAGAGGCAAGCAGAGAGTTATTGCCCTGCTCAGCACTTAAATTTGTGGCTCAAAGATGTTTCCAAGGGGGAGCAGCAGTCCTAGGTGCAGAGAGTTCTAAAGCTTTCCCGAAAGAATTGGTTTTAGTTGAAAAACAGAGAGAGTAGTGGGGTGGGGAGGGGGCGGGAATTTAAGCCTAAGGGCTCTTGTAAAAACAATAAAGATTTGGGGGTAATCAAATAAGAAGCTGGTAGCTCCTTTTAATTAAGAGCAACAAGCTAAACTATAGTCTAGCTAGGTCACTAGAGAGAATTAAGGAAAGACAGCTAAGAAGCGTCGGAACAGGCTTCCAGACAAGACAGCAGAGGAGGTAAACATTGTGCTCACCTCCTCCCACAACCACATCAAAATTACAACTAAACTACAGAACAACCATCATTGAGAATCACCTGAAGTCCAACTGAACAGAAGTCCTATAACAAGGGACATACAGAAGAGGCCACATGGAGACTTGTAGGAGGGCCAAGACTCGAAGTGGGCTGCTCTCACACCCACGTGTGGCAGTTGCGAATTGGGAGGGGTATCTCAGCTGTGGAGGGCCCCTGTGAGGATAGATGGGTTCAAGCCCCACACCAGGCTCCCCAGCCTAGGGTTCCAGTGCCAGGGAGAGAAGTCTCCATAACTTCTGGCTGTGAAAACCATCAGAGATTATGGCTGAGAGAGATAGAGGGTTGCAGGTGTCTCAGGTTTTTCCCTTAAAAGCCCAGGCATGAACTTACTGACAGGCTTGCTGTTTCTGAGCTCTAAGAGCACTGGGGCAGCAGCTTGAAAGTCACCAAGGACATACAGGTTGAAACTGAGTTATCTGGTTTCAGGGCAAGGGCTGGAAGGGCAGCTTTCACACAGAAGTGCTGGCAGAGGGCATAGTTCCTTTGTTAAGCCTTTCCTCTACCCAGCCTGTGGAAGCCATATCCGGGTCTCCATCAACCTAGTTTGCTCTGTGCTGGTGAATCCCTGAAAACCTTTCCCACCCAACTGTAGGTCCACTTAAATGGCTTCCAGTGGTTTTTCCATACAAATGGCCTGTTTTGGCTCATGCTGAGTCTGGACTTTCCTAAAACCTCTCAAAGTTTTACAAACCAAAAATAAGTAGCATATGGCCTCAGCATGCCCTATACCTCTTGCTAAGCAGCCCCAAGCCTGGCCTCAGTTCACAGCTTAGCCTCTTCCAGGCACCTCCAAGCCCAGTTCAAGTGGCAATCATCTGCAGATAACGTTATAGCTCATATCAAGTGGCCCCAGGCAGGATACAAGGAGCAGCTTGGCCTGCACCAGAGGCCATCCCAAAAGGCCCAATAACCAACATGTCCATTTGACAGCTTCACACCACATGCCCAAAGGGCACATTGGCCTGGCACCAGAGCCCTGCTGAAGCAAGTCCTGTGTAATAGGGTCAGCCCCTGCACAATAGCTCCTCTACTGTAGTCATGGCCAGTCCTCTCAACCAATCAGCCTGAGGGTAAATACCTCCCATTAATGAGCAAACAGCAACCAAGGCTCAACTACAACAAGAAAGCACACACAACCTACACAGTGACACAGCTGGAGCACCCAGCTCAGGTGATCAGGGAAGACTGCACCACTGGGACCCACAGTATACCTACTACATAAGGCCACTCTACTAAGACTGGGAGATGCAGCAGCTCTACCAAACACATAGAAACAAACACAAGTAGGCAGCTAAAATGGGAAGACAAAGAAACATGTCCCAAGTGAAAGAACAGAACAAAGTTCCAGAAAGAGAACTGAACAAAATGGAGACAAGCAATCTACCAGACGCAGAGTTCAAAACACTTATTATAAGGATGATCAATGGTCTCAGTGACAACTTCAATAAAGAGATAGAAAACATAAAAATGGAGATAGAAAAAATAAAAACCAGTCAGAAATGAAGAATACAATAACCGAAATGAAGCATACACTAGAGGGGATCAACAATAAATTAGATTTAGCAGAGGATCAGATTAGAGATTTGGAAGAGAAGGTAGCTGAAAACACCTCATCAGAACAGTGAAAAGAAAAGGGAGTCTAAAAAATAAGGATATTTTAAGAGGTCTCTGGGACAACATCAAACGTGCCAACATTCGCATCATAGGGATACCAGAAAGAAAAGAGAGAGAACAAAGGATTGAAACTTACTTGAAGAAATAATGACAGAAAACTTCCCTAACCTGGCAAAGAAAATAGACATAGAAGCCCAAGAAGCAAAGAGAATCCCACACATGAACCCAAAGAGGCCCACATGAAGATACATCATAATTAAAATGCCAAAGGTTAAAGACAATGATAGAATCTTAAAAGCGGCAAGAGAAAAGCAGTTACGTACAAGGCAGCTCCCATAAGACTGTCAGCTGATTTCTCAACAGAAACAGAAGGGCTTGGCACAGAATGTTCAAAATGATGAAAAGCAAAGACCTGCAGCCAAGATTACTCTACCCAGCAAGGCCATCATTTAGAATTAAAGGACAGATAAAGATCTTCCCAGATAAGAAAAAGCTAAAGGATTCGATCACCATCAAACCAGTATTACAAGGAATGTTAAAGGGACTTCTTTAAGAAGAAAAAGAAAATATCAAAAATATGAATAAAATGGCAGTAACTACATATCTATTGACAAGTACCTCAAATCAAAAAGAATTAAGTGCTCCAACCAAAGGATAGGGTGGCTGAATGAAAAAGAAAATGAGACCCTTACATATGCTGCCTACAAGAGACTCAGTTCAGATCAAAAGACACACACAAACTGAAAATAAAGGGATGGAAAAATATATTTTATAAAAATAGAAATGAAAAAAAAAAAAAAAGCTGGGGGCCCTTCCACCACAGCAGCCATTAAGGAACAGCAGCCATGGCTCTGCACTACCCCATGGCCATGGGCCTCAACAGGGTCACAAGGTGACCAAGAATGTGAGCAAGCCGAGGCATAGCTGCCGCCTTGGGCACCTCAGCAAGCATAACAAGTTCATGCAGGACATGATCCAAGAGGTATACAGCTTTGTCTCCTATGAGCAGCATGCCATGGAGCTGCTCAAGGTCTCTAAGGACAAGCAGGCCCTGAAATTCATCAAGAAAAGGGTAGGGACACACATCACATCAAGAGAAAGAGAAAGGAGTTGAGCAACGTCCTTGTAGCCATGAGGAAAGCAGCAGCCAAGAAGGACTGAGCCCTATCCCTTCTGTAATAAAGCCTTTTCAGAAAAAAAAAAGCTGGAGTAGCAATACTTATATCATTTTTGCCACTTCAATTCAACATGGTACTGGAAATCCTAGCCAGAACAATTAGGCAAGAAAAAGAAAAGGCATCCAAAGAGAAAAGGGAGAAGTAAAATGATCTCTGTTCACAGAAGACATGATTTTATATGGAAAACCCTAAGGACTCCACAAAGAAACTGATAGAACTAATAAATGCATTTAATGAAGCTGCAGGATACAAATCAATATACAAAAGTCAGTTGCATTTCTATACATTAACAATAAACTATCCCAAAAAGGAAATTAAGAAAAAAAATTCTCATTTATAAGAATATCAAAAAGAATAAAATACTTAGGACTAAACCAAAGAGATCAAAGACTTGTACACTGAAAATTACAAAAAAAATGATGAAAGAAATTAAAGAAGACACAAACAAGTGTCCCATATTCACGGATCAGATTTCATATTATTAAAAATGTCCATACTTCCTAAAGTAATTTACAGATTCATTGCAATCCTCATGAAATTCCCAGTGGCACTTTTTTTACAAAAATAGAAAAACAATCCTAAAATTTGTATAAAACTTAAAAGGACCCCAAATCACCAAAACAATCTTGAGAAAAAAAGAACAAAGTAGGAGGCCTCATAATTTGTTATTTGAAAACATATTACATAGCTACAATAGTTAAAATGGCATGGTATTGGTATAAAAATAGGCAATAGAACAACAGAACAGAACAGAAAGCCCAGAAATATTTTTATATGCTTAATCAATCTTCAACAAAGGTGACAAGAATAAACAATGGGAAAAGATCATCTCTTTAACAAATGGTGCTGGGAAAATGGGATATTCATATCAGAAAAATGAAATTTGACCCTAATCTTACACCATACACAAAAATCAAATCAAAATGAATTCAAGACTTAAACCTAAGACTTGAAACTCCAAAACTACTAGGAGAAAATATAGGAGAAAAGCTTCGCAACACTGGTCTTAACAATGATTTCTTAGATATGACGTCAAGAGCACAGGAAACAAAAGGAAAAATAAACAAGTATAACTACATCAAACTAAAAGCCTTCCTCACAGGAAAGGAAATAATCAACAGAGTGAAAAGGCAACCTATGCAACAGGAAAAAATATCTGCAAATCATATATTTGATAAGGGGTTAATCTCCAAAACATATAAAAAAATGAACTCCTACAATTCAATAGTAAAAACACAAATGACCAGTTTAAAAATAGACAAAGATTTGAATAGACATTTCTTCTAAAAGGACATGCAAATGGTCAACAGGTATATGAAAAGAAGCGCAACATCATTAATCATCAGGGAAATGCAAATCAAAATTGCAGTGAGACATCACTTCACATCTGCTTAGAATGGCCATTATAGATAGATTGATTGATTGATAGATATAGATAGATAGATGATGATGATGATGATGATGATGATGATGATGATGATGAAGATAGATAGATAGATAGATAGATAGAGATAGATAGATAGATATAGATGTGTGTTTCTGTGTGTGTGTATGTGTGTGTGTGCAGGCAAAGATGTAGAGAAATTGGAACCTTAGCGCACTGTTGGTGGGAATGTAAAAAGGTGCAGTCGCTATGTATAGAAAACAGTATGGAAGTTCCTCAAAACATTAAAAATAGAACTACCATATGATCTAGCAATCCCACTTCTGGGTATTTGTCTAAAAGAATTGAAACCAGGATCTTAAAGTATTTGCATTCCTGTGTTTTGTGCAACATTATTCACAATAGCTAAGTTACGAAAACAACCTTAGTGTCCATTGATAGATAAATGAATAAAGAAAATGAGGTATGTACATGAAATACTACTCAGCCTTTAAAGAGGAGGAAATCTTGTCATATGTGACAATATGGGTGAACTTTGAGGACATTATGCTAAGTGAAATAAGCCAGCCACAGAAGAATAAATACTACATGATTCCATTTATATGAGGTATCTAAAGTAGTCAAACTCAAAGAAGCATAGAGTAGAGTGGTGGTTGCCAAAGGCTGGAGTAAAGGGGCAATGGGGAGTTGCTGTTCAATCAATATAAAATTTTATTTATGAAGGATGAAAAACTTCTAGACATCTGCTGTACAAAATTGTGCTTATAGTTAAAAGTACTATTCTGTACACTTAAAAACTGTTTAAGAGGGTATACTCATGTCATTTTTTTTACCACAATAAAAATAGAAGGGAAAAAAGGAAGTGGAGGAGAAATAAAATTTTCTTAGACAAACAAAAATTAAGGGAAATTATTGCCAGTAGACTACCTATGCAAAAAATGTTAAATGAGTCTACAGCCATGCTGTCCTGAACAAGCCCTATCCCATCCGACCTTAGAAGCTAAGCAGGGTCAGGCCTGGTTAGTACTTAGATGGGAGACCACCTATGAAAACCAGGTGCTGTAGGCATAAAAAAATAAGGGATTGTAAGCTGACAAGGTCCTTGCAATCTGTGAGGTCAACCAAGGGTTGCCTCACCTAAAAAAAAAAATGTTAAAAGAAGGTTTTTAGAAAGAAACTTGGATCTACATAAAAAAAGGAAGAGTATCAGAGAATAATAAATTCAAGTAAATACAACCTTTTCTTTTTCTTATTCTTAATGGATATAATAGATAACTGTTTAAAGTAATAACAGCAACAATATATTGGGTGATTTTTCTGTATAGATAAATGAAATGAATTAAAACAATGTTAAAAGAGGTGAGGAAGAATTGAGAATGCTCTAAGTACCTGCACTATCTATGAAATGGTAAAGTGTTATGCAAACGTGCTGTTAGTTATAAATGGATATTATAAACTCTAGGGAAACCACTAAAATTTTTTCAGAAGAAGAAAAATGTGCTACGAGATAAAAGAAAATGAAATAATATAAAATGTTTAACTAAAACTAGAGATGGCAGTAAAAGGAGGTGGTGGAAAAGAAACAAAGAACAAGTACAATGAAAACAGTTACAAACATAGTAAATATTAATCCAAGTATATCAATAATCTCTTTTAATATAAATGGCCTAAATATGCCAATTAAAAGACAGAGACTGTCAGAATAGATTTTTAAAAAAGTTTCAAGTGTATGTTGTCTACAAGACACAGATAGATTAAAAGTAAAGTGATGGAAACTCTATACTAACAATAATCAAAAGATAGCTGGACTAGCTTTTTAAAGGTTTTTTTTTTTTAATGCACTGATAAATGCTACAATGTAGATGAACCTCACAAGCATGCTAAGTAAAAGAAGCCAAAACCAAAAGGCTGTATGTTGTGTTATTCCAAACTTAAATGAAATGTCCAGAATAGCAAATTCATAGTGACAAAGTGTTTTTCAGTGGTTGCCTTGGGTTGGTAATGGGGAGTGACTACTAATGAGTATGGGTTTGTTTGAGAAGTAATAAAAATGTTCTAAAATTGATTGTGGTGATGGTTGCACAACAATACACTTTAAATGGGTGAATTGTGTGGTATCTGAATTAAAACTCAATAAAGCTGTTATATAAAAAGGAAATGGCAACATTTTATTTCTTAAGCTGGGTGGTGTGGTCATGGGTGTTCATTTTATTATAATTCTTTAAATTTTCATTTAGTGTATTTTCTTTGTAGGTGAAGTATACATCTTGCTAAAATATCTTTTAGAAGTCTGACAAACCTGGATTCTAATTCTGGCTTAACCACTTAACAGCTATGAGTTCTTGGACAGATTACTTGACCTTTTAATGTCTTATCTTTAAAGCAGAGATATTAATAATAGTAACTCACTCATAGGCTTTTAAATCATGTGCCTGGCACATTGACAGTGTTATTATTAGCTAATATGAGCTCTAAGCAATTGAGCCACTTGCCTAAATAACCAGAGTCATGGCTTCTCTTTCTTTAAACTCAACTTCCATATTTACTATTCTGTCAGAGTTCACAACTTTGATCAGAGGGGAAAAAAAATTAACCTTCAAGTAGGACCTACTGAATTCTATTTTTAAAACGTCCTTACATAACAGCTCTATAAAATCAATAAAGCTCCTAACAAATCAGGACAAAACCAAAATTTCTGCCACTTCTGAGGGTTGGTATCAATTAATGTTCTAGCCTGGCTCTTGGAGTTCAAGTCTAGGCTTGATTAAGAGAAGAATATTCTTTTTGGTCTTGAGCAGCCTCCAGAATTCATGTCCATTTTGAACCTAGTCTCCAGGTTAAGTCCTAAGAACCTCTGTGTGTAGGGTTCTAGCTCAGATGAATGTACCAGTAAATGAGTCAGGGATGGGTAATCAGAAAGTAAGGAAGGGCAGGAGATTTATCCCAGTCTCTTTCAAGGACTCTTAAAGGAAAAGCTATTCTGTTGTTCTCCATGAATCAAAATCAATTTATATTCAATGTGTAATTATTATCAGAGCCCTTTCCTTAAAGTACCTGCCACACAGTTCAGTGTTAGTTCCCTTCCACATTTCCATGTTAATAGCTGCCTTTTAGCCATAGCACTGTCTGAGACTTCCTCTACCAGACCCAGAGAAATTGAATAAAAGATGAACCTAGGCAGTTTAGCTATTGTTAGCAACTGAGGTAAAACATTCATTAAGGCAGGCGAAGACTAAACCATTGGATCTAAATAGAATTTTACTTGAGCAACACTATCCCTAATCTTTCACTCATCCCACACTAAGTTGATATCAAGTTGCAAAGTCTCATAGCATCCCTTTAATTACCCTTTTGTATATAACATGTTTACAGTATTTGATTTCTTGTCTGTCATTCACTCAAGATTCTATGCTCTATGAGGGGAAGGACCAGCTCTTTCTTATTCACTACTGTAACCCCATCAGCTAGTACAGGACCTTTCACATATTAGGTGCTCAGTAAATTATTTGTTACATTAATAAACAATCAATCCATGTAACAATGAATCAGTTCCTGGCATGATCAATGGGAATAATTAAGAATTTGACTGGAGACCTTGAATTTCCAAACAAGGTGGTCCTAGAAAAGGATCTCATTGTAAAACAGCTTATTTGGGGGAAATATTAAGAATTTACCTGTGTTGAGTGAGTACATTTACAGCCGAAGGATGATTTGCACAGTAAGCCAGATACATGGATTTAAAATGAGGCATGAGGTTCAGCAGACAACCTCCTACTTTGTGTTGGTTTTCTGGAAACCTGTAGGTAAAACAGGTGAAAGACAGAATGTAAAATAAGAAATGAGATAAAGGAAGATAATTCTAATTAAACGTGGCAACATACAAACCTTTCAAATTCTTTCGCCAAAGTTAAAAGAGAAATTATATTACAACCACTTATCCATGAAATGCAAGTTCTTGACTACTGCTTTAACTAACCACCAAACATAGTGCCAATACATAGGGTCAGATACTTATTAGGAATTAGTAGGTGGAATTTTAAGATGTTTATTCAAATTATAATATTCAAATTTATAGCCAGATACACTAAAAATACTCTTGGCTAATTTAGATGAAGTTCAAGTACAGACAAAACTAAAGGAATCCAAAAAGGAGTATTACAGTGTCTTGATGGCCTGCTGGTTGCTAAGCAGCATGGCCTCAAGATTTTTAAAAATTAACATTTTAATGACAAGCCACCTGTTAATATAAAAGACATGATACTACGAATGACCAAAACGGAAAATCGAGCTTGTAAAATTAAATGAATAACCTGAATAACTTTTCCAAGTAATTTGCAATGCACAAAAGAAAGTATCTAATCAATGTCACAGGCAATATATCCATGGTCAATTGAGACCTTATTCGTCTCTTATACTGACCAGAAGCAGTAAACTGATTTGATTCTTAAATAAAATAAAAAATACAACTAGTGGTTTGACAGTGTGAGTACCACCACCTGGTGCATTTTCTTTGCACTTGAACAATTTATCAAAGTTATAACAAATGCATAAATATAAAGTGCCCCTATTTAAGGCAACAGTTAAAAGGAAAACAAAACAGAAAAACAACATTCTTATTTATCCTTGGCAATATACAACACTTACTTCGAACATTCTTCCAAGGCTTGGCAGAGTGTCTGTTGAAATGTGCATACTTCCTCAAAGTTTCCCAATAAAGATGTAAACTCCACAGTACTCAGACTGAAAAAAAAAACCATATATATATATTTGGAAACATATATAATATCAGTGAATAGAACTTGAGGATGACTCTAATTATCTATCTCTAGTCTAGTGAGCTGATAGTTTGCTAATAAGTGGCAAATGAGATAAGGGAAGCAATGAGTAAATGAATAACAAGTTATTAATATCTAAGTATCTACAGAGAACAGTTTGGTAGTTGCCACAGATGGAGGGTGGGAAGTGGACAAAATGGGTAAAGGGAATCAAAAGATACAAACTTCTAGTTTTAAAATGAATAAGTCATGGAAATGTAATACACAGCATAGTAGCAATAGTTCATAATAGTGCACTACATATTTGAAAGTTGCTAAGAGAGTGGATCTTAAAAGTTCTCATCACAAGAAAAAATTTATATAACTATGTAGTGTGATGGCTCTTAAGTAACTTATTGTGGTAATCATTTCGCAATATATACATATATCAAATCATTACATTGTACACCTGAAACTAATACAATGTTATGTTAGTTATACCTCAATTAAAAAAAAAAAAACTCTTAGCATCTAAATAAGTAAAATATATAAAATCATAAGTGGGGATAAATTTAAAAACTTTTGAGTACTCTCCTAGAGGAGCTGGGAAAGTAATTGAAAAGTATTATATATGTTCATATAATGCACAGGGAAAAATAGCATAATCCAGTTTCTCCTAAATTAAAATGCTCATAAATCAGCTAAAGGAAATCGCTATGAGAGGGAGTAGGAGGGAAGAAAATAGTACTGATTTGTTTGCTTGTTTGTTTTTGGAGTGGAATGGAGTCAAATAAAGGCAAATTGAACAATTTTATTCAGGGCCTCTGTATTAAGAATTTTCTTATTCGTTCTTCCCCTATCAAATAGTGGTAGGTGATGATAACAACAAGAGCCAACAACACTCACACAGCATTTAACACTTATGTAAGCATTTTACAAATAATAACTCACTTGAACCTTACAACAACTTTATGATGTTGTTTCCATTTTACATGTAAGGAAACACAGGTACAGAGAAGTTAAGCAAATCCCCCAAAGTCACAAAGCTAGTGAATGGTGAAGCCAGAATTTGAATTGAAACATTCTAAGTTCCAGAGTTCACACTCTTAACCACTTTTTTTGGGGGAAAAAATTGCTGAAGATTTATTTCCCTTATCCCATGGCTTTATCCCATTTAAGGCTAGTGTGTGCCATATGTCCTTTGTCCTTAATATACTAATACTAGGGGAGT
Organism: Pteropus vampyrus; assembly: GCF_000151845.1. Taxonomy (NCBI): domain Eukaryota; kingdom Metazoa; phylum Chordata; class Mammalia; order Chiroptera; family Pteropodidae; genus Pteropus; species Pteropus vampyrus. The sequence continues at coordinate 946,022 of NW_011889253.1, forward strand.
GTTTCCAAAAGAGTAATTTTTGCTGACGAAGAAAAGGAAGACCCACAGAAACGTTACCAGTAACTCCTAGAGTATAAAAAGCTCCCAGTTCCTCTGCTCTATTGCCCTCCTAAACCACAAGATGGAAAACCCCTATTATGGGTTTCAAAAGCAAAACGTTCAGCTAGCTTCCCTGGCTGTTGATTTCTCACAGCCCTAAGAACCTGACTTGGGGGTTTACTTGAACCTGACTGGGGGCTTATTGAGCTCCTCCAGGATCAGACAATAAACAGTCTGGCTGGCTCAAATCACTCTGGGATCTATGAAATAGAACCAATGGAAACTTACTATAACTGCATCTTGAATTCATCTGGGAACAATGCAATTCTGACTCAGGTTTCTCACCTCCTCTGCACCAGCTCTTTTCCTTTCCTCTCACTGCTTCTTGATTGCTAATCAGTCACCCCTTCATTGAGATCTTACCATCTCCCCTCCCAGGGTGGCCATTTCAGTTTCCCTGTCCTCCTCTGCCTGTCACCTCCAGAAAACATTTCACTTTGTGGCAGGAGACACAGTGGGCCCAATCTGGCCACTGACTGGCTATGTAATGGGTATGGCAGTAAGCCTTTCCTGACTTCGGTTTTCTTAATTATTCAATGGGGATAGTCATTTCTTCCAGGGCACTAGACCCAGTGATTCATGGAGGTCCATTCAGCCCTAAGAACTATGATTCACAGAACACTTCACATTTTACATAATGACAAAAGACACTTTGTTGTTGATTATGTTTAAACTCTTACAAAGCACAGGAATACAAAATACTTTCATACTGAAGTAAGATTCTCATACTGCCAAGAAAATAACCAAGTGGGAAATTTAGCAAGACATCATGTCTAAGCAAATACAATTTGGGAAAATGGGAAAATAGTGAAAAAAATTGAGCTTATTTAAGTCTGAAGTCAATAGTTTAGGTAACTGTCTAGCAAAAGTAAAGTTTTAGTGAGATAAAAGAGGAAGATTTTGTTCTCCATTAGATACACCCATTGCTAAATTTTCTTTGGACTTATAGATCATAATATCTATTAAAATTTAATCGATTAAAATAAAAACACAAACAAATGCGGTTAGCCACTGTTTGTTAAATATGCCATGCCTACAAGCACACGCACACGAAAATGAATGGTCGATATTTCTCTTTTATGAAAACTAGGTTTTCAATTGAGGCCTCAGAAATCACTTTTGATTTCTAAGACCAGAATAAGGTTTGAACATTTTATTTTTAAAAACGTGTTAATACCTCTTTATCATTCACTTTTGCCTGGTTAAAATACTGACTTGAATCTCCCTTATGAACAGCTACAAAATGCCATACTCTTTCCACTCTCAGAGCATGGGAAAGAGTTTCTTCCTGGGCAAGCAAAGGTCAGAATGAGTACAAGAATTTCCAGTTTATGTGCTTTCTGCATAAAAACACCAGCATGTCTTTTTTCTGTATAAGGTAAAACCAGATGTACCACTTTTCAAATGTACAAGATAAAAATTGTGATAGAAATGCAGATCTGCTCATCCCTTCCACTGCCAGAAGAGAAAGAAACCAGGCTCTCCAAAAGCAATATCTTGCATAATTTCTGTTGTCTTGACCATGTTCTTGGCAACCTATCATCAGTAGAAATTCTTCTAAAGGGTAAAATCAATTATTCAGTGATATAAGAGTAATGACTCCACATGCTAACATTATCTTGCTTTATTTAGTGAAGGGTTTGAAATACAAATCTTACTTGTTATTGGACTGCAGGGGTCTTAAGTACGTAACAAGAAGAGACTGAAGTTCTTTAGCATATTCTTTTTCAGTGTCCAGGATGTTCTGTAACACCTATGGAGAAGCAAAGGTCAAGGTATTGTAATTATCAGGACAGTCCAGGGTAAAATAGAGCTCTCAACCTTTTAATCAAACTACTAGAAAAGAAGTCCCATTTACTCAGGCTAGCACTGTAGGTAAGAAGCAGAGTCTGAATGCACTTTGTTTCATTCTAGCGAACTATTTTAATAGTTGCATCATAACTAGTTATGTTGCGTAACTCAGATGAACAGAATTTTTCAGTTACCCATAACTGGATAGGCTTTGCCATTTACATAGTACTCTTCAGAATGCTTTCATGTGCTTTAAATCATTTTATCCTCAGGAAAGATCTCAGTTAGCTAACAAAGGATCACTAGTCCCATTTTAAGGATGAAAAAATTGAGACCAGCTACCTTAAGACATAGAGTAGGTCTTTGAATAACGTTTCACTCAACATTGCTTTGTTATAACGTTAATGAGATGCCATAGGAACCTAAGTTTTGTTTATATCAATTAGTCTATGGTAAAATTAGTTTTTTTATATGTCATGTCACCTAAAGTCACAGAATCTACTGACAATGTTAAGTGAGGGCTACTGTAAATTCAATGTCAGGGTGATTTAACAATCACTGATGTCAAACATGACAAAATATTTTTTTTAAGTTATGTTTTTGATAAGGCCTTCATGGGACAAAATCTGAGGACACTGGATTTTTAAACAAGGTTAAAACTGGTCTTTTAATAAAGGTAAAAGGTGCTAATATAAATAATACAAAAAGAAAAGGAAGCTGAAATATGAAGAATTTAACAAGGGAAATAATGTTTACCAGTATTATTAATGATAACCAAATTAAATCCTATAGGCAAAACAATCAATGTACAGGCCCACAATTTTTCTTCCCCCATCAATCCTAGGGTCACGGTCCATTTCCCAACCTCTTCTGGAGGCAACTACAACCTTCATTTTGAGCTCCTAGCTCAAATTGATAATTTCCTCTCATATCTCTTAATTCTTTCAACGATAAACTCACTGTATGTCTACTCCATGCCAAATTCCATGCTGCTCACAAGAAATTTCCACTCTATTTGTAGAGGGAGATATTAAACAGGGGACCACAAGACAATGTGAAGCATTCTTAGCTAAGAGAAGCCCCCGAGTCTACCAATATGCCAGACATATACTCACAAGACAATGCATGGTGACCTGCTTTTGAAAGGTGAAATGGACAAAGCAAGTGGAGCCCAGGTAGCTGTGGGCTTTTTGGGAAACGGATAGGCTGAAGGGTGGTTGTCCAGGCTCTGCTACTGACTAAAAGGTTGCTTCAGTTTTAAGGCTTCACTTACCTCATCTCAAATTGTGACATTTCACCTACCTCAGGGACCATTGTGAAGAGGCAGTGAGACAGTGTACAGGTAGTTGCTGGGTGAGTGAGAAACAGTCCCACCAATTTAAGGGGTTAAAAAAGGTTTCTGAATGGCAGCAGTGTTGATATTTCAGACCAGATAACTCTGCTCTGAGGGAGTACACTGTACACTGTAGGATGTTTAGTGGCATCCCTGGCCTCTACCTGCTAGATGCCAGTTAAACGCCACCCCCTACTGTAGTTATGAAAACCAAAAATGTGTCTAGACATTGTCAAATGTCACATGAAGGGCAATATCACTCCTAGTTGAGAACCACTGGTTTAGAAGAACATAGGCCACAGGGTGGCTTCAAAAGCTAGGGCTTAAATTATAGCCCCTCCTCTACAACCACTCATGTCTACTTTCAGTTCCTCTGTTCCTCGGAAGTTACACTCTAAAAGTATAAGTCTAAATCCAGGGGCTTAGAGATATTAATTCTCTGTGAAATTAATTTGGTGATGGAATAGAAATGTTACCGCCTGTGGAAAGTCTAACGACAATAAAATAAATAGAAACTATCTTGAGATAAATAAAAAACATTAAAAAAAAACATGGGAGGCAGTTAAAGCAGTGCTTAAGAGACAAATATATAGCTGCAAATGCTTATATGAAATAAGAAAGAGGACTTCAGATTTCCAGTCCTACATTTAAGGAGCTTGGATGTCATTACTCCATCCTAACAATAAGTAAATTGCTGAACAAACTGGAAAAAAAACTAACTTTTCTTACATCTGTCAGGGAATTGAGGTCACAGGGGAAAATGGTACCCCTCCAAATTGGAGAGGCAGACAGGCAGATACAGAGAATCAAAACTTGCTGGAGCAGAAACCCGGGAGCAGAAGCTCTCATGGGAATCAGTACAAGGGGAGGAAAACCTGAACTGAAATGAATAGCTGGGGGCTCAGTGCAAACAAGTCTGAGACTTAAAAACTCCAGGGGAACGTACCCACACTTTTGTGAGTTTTACTTCCAGTAGCTCTAATGGGTTCTCACAATGAAGATAAGAGGATAATCCCCCTCATCCTTCAGAAGAGGGAAGGAAAAAACAGCTATTTTGAAACACACCACAGTATTCTGTTCTTTGTAACAAGGTCTGCCCTCGAAAGAGAAATGATTTTACCAGAACCTAACTTATTGGGGTTTTATCAGAGCTTAGCATACTTAGGGGAAAGGAAGTGCCTTACTCCAGCTCCCTCTAGCTTTCCTGTTCCAACTAAAGAAGGAAGAAAAACCTGAGAGGCATTGGTGAAGTTCACAATCTAGGGACATAAGCTCACCAAAAGACTAAGACCTAATCATAAGACTTTAGAATACTTCCCCACACCTCACCACCCCATTTCTAAAGGTCTATTTGTCTGGTTTCCAATGGAAAATTGCATAGCATACTAAAAGGCAAAAAAAAAACAGTTTGAAGAGGCAAAGCAAACAGAACCAGAGTCAAATATGGCAGGAATGTTGGAATTATTAGACCAAGATTTTAATATAATTGTGATTAATATGCTAAGACCTCTAATGGAAAAAGTAGGTAATGTGCAAGAACAAATGGGTATTGTAAGCAGAAGGAAATACTATGAAAGAATAAAAATGAAACCCTAAAGATCAAAAACACTATAAGAGAAATGAAGAATGAATCTGTAAGCTTCAGGATACGTCAGTATAAACTCCCAAAACTGAAAAGCAAATAGGAAAAAAAAGACTGAAAAAATGAGACATAATATTTGAGAACTGCGGGACAACTACTAAAAGTGTAGCATATATGTGATGAGAATACCAGAAAAAGAAGAGAGAAAGGAACAGAAGAAAATATGTGAAACAACAATGACTGACAACTTCCCAAAATTAATGTTAGACACCAAATCACAGATCCAGGAAAAAACAAGCAGAATAAATGCAAAAAAAAAAAAAAAAAAAACCCGAAACAACTCTAGGCATGTCATTTTCAAACTCCAGAAAAACCAAAGATAAAGGAAAAATATCTTGAAAGAAGCCAGAGGGGGAAACCAGCTTATCTGTAGAGGAGTTAAGATAAGAATTATTTCCAACGTCTCCTCAGAAACCATGCAAACAAGAGGAGAGTGGAGCGAAATATTTAAAGTGTTGAGAAAGAAAACATTAACCTGAAATTCTGTACTCTGTGAATCTTTTTTCAAAAATCAAGAAGAAATAAAGACTCTTAAACATGCAAAAATTGAGGAAATTTTTTTGGCAGTAGACCTGCCTTGCAAGAAATGTTTTTAAAAAGTTCTTCAAAGAGAAGGAAAGTGTTATAGGTCAGAAACTCAGAACCATATAAAGGAAGAAAGCATGAGAAAAGGAATAAGTGAAGGTAAAAACTTTTATTTTTCTTATTCTTAATTGATCTAACAGATAACAGTTTGTTCAAAATAATAGAAACAATGTATTAGATTATATACATTTATATATAATACATATGTTTATGTGTAAGTGAAATGAATGATAACAATGATACAGGGATGGGAGGAAGGAATTAGGAATACTTTGTTATTATAAGGTATTTGCACTACCTATGAAGCTGTATAGTGTAATTGGAAAGTGGACTTGGACTAGTTCTAAATGTATATTGCAAACCAGGACAATCACTAAAAAAAGTAAAATAATTTCTAGAAAGACACAAACTACCAAAACTGACTCACAAAGAGAGAGAAAATCTAAATAGACTGATAACAAGTAAAAAAATTGAACCTTGAATTAGTATTCAAAACAACTTCATATGAGTTAAAGTCCAAGCTAAGATGGCTTTACTGATTGATTCTATAAAAAGTTTAAAGAATTCACATCAATCCTTCATGAACTCTTAAAATCCTGGAAAAGAACAAAGTTAGAGTGTATATTTTCCAATTTCAAAACTTACTACAAAGCTATATTAACAAGACAGTTTAGTACTGGTATAGGATAGATATATAGACCAACAGAACAGAATTGAGAGTCCAGAAATGAACCTATGGTCAATTGACATTTTTTTTTCATTATTATAAAAAGTTAATGAATATACACATATAATTATAGGGAGTAAAATTTCCCCCATCTAATTTTACTCCCTAAGACAACCACACAAGGGTCTGCTGTATATTTTTAGATGTTTATAGTTGATTTTTGACAAGGGCAATAAGGCCTTTCAAAATGGAAAGAACAGCCTTTTCAATGAATGGTACTGGGACCACTGGACATCTACATGCAAAAGAAAGAATCTGTACTCATTATTTACACCATATACAAAACTAACTCAAAATGGATTCAGGACTTAAAACTCAAAACTCTTAGAAGAAAACAAAGAAGGAAATCTTCATGACCTTGGATTCAGTAATAGAATCTTGGATGACACCAAAAATACAAGCAACAAGAGAAAAAATAAATTAGAATTCATGAAAAAAATTTGTAAGTGTGCATCAAAGGTCAATATTATAAAAGTGAAAGACAACCCACAGAATGGGAGAAATATTTACAAATCATATCTCTGATAAGGGTCTAGTATCCAGAATATATAAAGAACTCTTACAACTCAATGATAAAATTAATCAATTATAAGTTGGCAAAGAATTTCAATAGACTTTTCCAAAGAAGAGATACACATGAATATATACTCAACATCATTAACCATTACGGAAATGCTAATAAAAACAATAATGAGATACTAGTTTGCACTCATTAACATGGCTATAATTTTTTTAAAAAGACAATAACAAGTGCTGGTGAGGATGTGGAGAAATTGGAATCCTCATATTTTGCTGGTGGAAATCTTAAAAGGTATATCTGCTGCTGAAAACAGTTTGGCAGTTCCTCAGAAAGTTAAACATAGTTACCAAATGACCCAGTGATTCCACTCCTAGAGAAATAAAAACAAATGTCCACAAATGAATTTTCACAGCAGCATTATTAATAATAACCAAAAAGTGGAAATAACTCAAAGGTCCATAAACTGATAAATAGATAAACAAAACCTGGTATATTCATATAATGAAAATTATTCAGCCAAAGACGAACCTTGAAAATATTATGCTAAGTGAAAGGAGCCAGACATAAAAGAAAAAATTGTATATGATTCAATTTATATGAAATGTCCAGAATACACAAACTCCATAGAGACAGAAAGTAGATTAATGGTGATTCTGAGTTCATCTGGACAAGATGACAAAGTAGTAAATGCTGTGCCTGCCTCCTCCCATGACCACATTCAAATTACAACTAAGTTATAGAACACTCAATGTGGAGAACCATCTGAAGACTAGCTGAAAAGAAGTCTTATAATTAAGGATATACAGAAGAAGCCATGCCAAGACTGGTAGGAAAGGCAGAGTTGCCAAATAGGCTTGCCCCACACCCATGTATGGCAGTTAAAAATCAGGAGGAATATCTCAGCCTCAGAGGTCCCCCTCTGAGGAGCAAGGGGTCCTGCCCCAGACCAGCCTCCTCTGCCCAGAGCACCAGTGCCAGGAAGAGGACCCCCCCACAACATCTAGCTGCAAAAATCAGCAAGTATTCTATCTGGGTGAGACAGAAGGCTGCTGGAAACCAAGCATCCCCCTAAAAGGCCCATACACAGACTCTCGCTCCCAGGCACTCACCCTGGGCTCCGGCGGAGTGTCGGTGGCATCAGAGATGCCAGAGACACATGGGGAGAGACTGAGTTGAGTGGCTTCAGGGCCAGGGCTGGAGGGACGGCTGCCATCGTCCGTGTGTTGAGACCTACTTTCATGTAGTTGGTTCTCGGACGCCATCTTCCCTCTGTTGAGCCCTCCCCAGACACGGCCAAATTTAAATCTTCCTTGACCTGACGCACTCCACTCGCTCCACCCTGATGACTCCTTGAGACCCCGCCCCACCCAACTCATGCACCGCCTGAGGCTCTTTCGGCGGCAGGCAGCCATGTCCTGCCTCTGCTGTAGTCTTTGGTGGACAACTCTCGGGAACTGGTGGACACTAGGTGAGTGGCCAATGGACTTGGTGTGCTCACTCTCTTTTGCTGAGTGGCCCCAGGCTCAGCACAGGTGCCAAATCTGCATCTGCATTAACACTGTAAACACCACTCACCCCACTCTGATGACTCCCTGAGACCCCGCCTCGCCTAGCTCACATAACCTGACGGGTGAGGCTTTTTCAGCCGCTGAGCCTTATGGGCAGCCAGCAGGTGGCAGCAACTCTCTGAATGCCCTGGCGTTTTGCAAAGCTGCCCCAGGACCAAAACTAGTAGCAACTAGCCTCAGTTTGAAGTGTGGCTTCTCCCACACACCTCCAGGTCCACCACAGGCAGCGACCAAACAAGGATTGCTTTGTAGCTCCTGCCAGGTAGCCCCAGGCCAGACACAGGCAAGAGTGGAACTTGGCCTGCACAGGAGCCCCTCCCAAGAGGCTCCAGAGCTAAGACACCTGGTGGCCAGCTTCAGACCACAACACAGCACAACCCAATTAGCCCACGAGTTGCACACCAAAAGGGTGGTTTTGGCAGGCACCAGAGCCTACTGGAGTGAATACCACTCTGGGGATCAGTCCCCACACAGCAGTTCATACACCGTAGTCAAGGCCAGTCTTCACAGTCAGTAGGCATGAGGATCAATCCCACCTACCGACATGACAGCAGCAATCAAGGCCAATAGGAGGGCACACACGAGGGACAATCTTGGAGTACCTGGATCAGGTGATCAGGGAGACTGTGCCACTGGAACCAACAGGACACCTATTACATAAAGACGCCCTGCCAAGATTGGGAGACATAGCAGATCTACCTAATACATAAAAACAAACACAGGGAGGCAGCCAAATGAAGAGACAAAGAAACCTGTCCCAAATGAAAGAACAAGGAAAAAACTCCAGAAAAAGAACTAAACAAAATGGAGGCAATAAATCTACCAGACATAGAGTTCAAAACACGGTTATAAAGATGCTCAATGATCTCAGTGAGAACTTCAACAAAGAGATAATAAGCATTTAAAAAGCATATAAAACATAAAAAAAATTCAGAAATGAAGACTACAATAACTGAAATAAACTAGAAGGAATCAATAGCAGATTAAATGAAGCAGACGATTGAATTGGCACTTTGAAAGAGAAGGTAGCTGAAAACAATCAGAACAGCAAAAAGGAAAAACAATTAAAAAAAAACCGAGGAGAGTTTAAGGAATCTCTGGGACAGCATCAAGCTTAACAAAATTCACATCACAAGGATGACAGAAGGAAAAGAGAGAGAACAAGGGATTAAGAACCTATTTGAAGAAGTAATGATGGAAAACTTCCATAATTTGGCTAAGAAAATAGACAGATAAAACCAGGAAGTTCAGAAAGTCCCAAACAAGATGAACCCAAAGAGACCCACACCAAGACACATCAGAATTAAAATACCAAAGGTTAAAGACAAAGAGAGAATCTTAAAAACAGCAAAAAGAGGTAGCTAGTTGCCTACAAAGGAGCTCCCATAAGACTGTCAGCTGATTTCTCAACAGAAACTTTGCAGGCAAGTGATTGGCATAAAATATTCAGTGATAAAATGTTAAAGGAACTTCTTTAAGAAGAACATAATATGAATAATAAAATGGCAATAACTACATTTCTATCAATAATAACTTTAAATGGAAATGGATTAAGTGATCCAATCAAAAGACATAGGGTGGCTGAATGGATAAGAAAGCAAGATCCATACATATGCTGTCCACAAGAGACCTACTTCAGATCAAAAGATACACAAAGACTGAAAGTAAATGGAATGAAAAAGATATTTCACACAAATGTAAATAACAACAAAAAAGAAGCTGGGTAGCAATACTTATGTCAGACAAAATAGAATTTAAAACAAAGGACAAACGAAAGACGTTTCATTATGATAAATGGATCAATCCAACAAGAGGGTACAACCCTTGTAAACATTTCTGCACCCAACATGGGAGCACCTAAATATATAAGCAAATATTGACCAACATAAAGAAAGAGATTGACAGTAATATGGTCATAGTAGAGGACTTTAACACCCCATTGACATCAAAAGATAGATCCTCCAGAAAGAAAATCAATAAAATCAATAAGGAAACTGTGACCTTAAATGACACACTTGACAAGATGTGTTTAATTGATATTTTTAGAGTTTCATCACAAAGCAGCAGAATATACATTCTTCTCAAGTGCACATAAAATGTTTTCCAAGATAGACTACATGTTAGGCCACAAAACAAGCTTCAATACATTTAAGAAGACTGAAATCATATCAAGTGTCTACTCCAACCACAATGGTATGAAACTAAACATCAATTACAAGAAAAAAAACTGAAAAACACACAAACACATGGAGGCTACATAACATGCTACTAAATAATGAATAAGTTAGCAATGAGATCAAGAAAGAAATAAAAAGATATCTTGAGACAAATGAAAATGAAAACACAATGAATCAAAATCTATGGGACACACTGAAAGCAGTCAGAAATTTATACCAATACAGGCCTACCTTAAGAAACAAGAAAAATCTTAAAAATCTAACCTTAACACCTAAAGCAGGGGTCCTCAAACCCCGGGCTGTGGACCAGTACTGGTCCATGGCCTGTTAGGAATGCGGCCTACACAGCAGGAGGTAAACAGCGGGCAAGTGAGTGAAGCTTCTTCTGTATTTTCAGCCGTTCCACAGTGCTAGCATCACCACCTCAGCTCCACCTCAGATCATCAGGCATTAGATTCTCATAGGAGTACCGGTCCCTGGTGCCAAAAAGATTGGGGACCGCTGACCTAAAGGAACTAGAAAAAGAAAAGCAAACAAAGCCCAAAGTGAATAGAAGGAAAGAAATGGTAAAGATCAGAGAGGAAATAATGAAATAGTCTAAAAGAATCACAAAAGTTCAATGAAACCAAGAGCTACTTCTTTGGAAAGATAAACAAAATTAATAAAACTTTTACCAGACTCATCAAGAAAAAAAGAGAGAGGACTCAAATTAATAAAATCAGAAATGAAAAAGAAGTGACAACTGACACCACAGAAATACAAAGGATTATGAGAAAATACTATGAACAATTATATGCCAAAAAATTGAACAATCTGGAAGAAATGGATAAACTCCTAAAAGTATACAATCTTCCAAGACTTAATCAGGAAGAAACTGGAAATCTGAACAAACCCATTACTAATAACAAAATCAAATCAGTAATCAAAAAACTCCCAACAAATAAAAGTCGTGGACTAGATGGCTTCACAGGTAAATTTTACCAAACATTCAAAAAAGAATTAACACCTGTCCTTCTCAAACTATTCCAAAATATTCAATAGGAAGGAAGCCTCCCAAGCTCATTTTTACAAGGCCACCATTACCCTGATTCCAAAGTCAGACAAAGACACTACAAAAAGCTGATAGTCCTGATGAACATAGATGCAAAAATCCTCAACAAAATATTAGCAAACTGAATTCAGCAATACATTAAAAAGATCAAACACCATGATAAAGTGGGATTGATTCCTAGGATACAAAGTTGGTTCAATAGCCACAAATCAATTAATATGATATACCACATAAATAAATCGAAAGATAAAAATCATATGATCATATCAACAGATGCAGAAAAATTGTTTGACAAAATCCAGCATCAATTTGTGATGAAAACTCTCAACAAAGTGGGAGTAGAGGGAACATACCTGAACATAATAAAGGCCATATATGATAAACCCATAGGTAACATCATATTTAACAGAAAAAAGCTAAAAGCATTTTCTCTAAGATCTAGAACTAGTCAAAAATGTCCACTTTCACCACTTTTATTCAACATTGTATTGGAAGTCCTGGCAACAACAATTAGACAAGAAAAAGAAAAGCATCCAAATTAGAAAAACAGAAGTAAAACTGTCATTATTTGCAGATGACATGATACTTTATAGAGAAAACCCCAAAGATATTGCCAAAAACACTATTAGAACTGAAAAAAAAATTAGTATAGTATAAGAGTGCAAACTTAATATTCAGAAATCAGTCAGTTGCATTTTTATATACCAATAACAAACTATCAGAAAGAGAAATTAAGTAAACAATTCTCTTTACGATTAGATAAAAAATAATAATAAATAAAATACCTAGGAACAAATTTAACCAAGGAGGTAAAAGAACTGTACTTGGAAAATTATAAAACATTGAAGAATTTGAAGAAGACACAAATAAATGGAAGCATATAATGTGCTCATATATAGGAAGAATTAACATCATTAAAATGTCCATACTACCCAAAGCAATCTATAGATTCAATGCAATCCCTATCAAAATACCAATGGCATTTTTCACAGAACTAGAGTAAATAATTCTAAAATTTATATGGAAATGCAAAAGACTTCGAATAGCCACAGCAATCTTGAAGAATAAGAACTAAGTTGGAGGTTATCACACTACCTGGTATCAAACTATACTACAAGGCTATAGTAATCAAAACATTCTGGTTCTGGCATAAAAACAGACACAGAGATAAATGGAACAGAATAGAGAGCCCAGAAATAAACCCACACGTATATGGTCAATTAATCTATGACAAAAAAGGAGAGAATATACAATGGGGTAAAGACAGTCTATTCAATAAATGATGTTGGGAAAACCAGACAGATACATGTAAAAAATGAAACTAGACCACCTTATTACGCCATATATAAGAAAAAACTCAAAATGGTTTAAATATTTAATTGTAAGACCCCAAACCATAAAACTCCTAGAAGAAAACATAGGCAGTAAACTCTTTGACATTGCTCTTAGTAATATATTTTTTTCCCGATATATCTCCTTGGGTAAGGGAAACAAAAGAAAAAATAAACAAATGGGGCTACATCAAACTAAAAAGTTTTGTGCAGCAAAGGAAACCATCTACAAAACCAAAAGACATCCTACTGAATGGGAGAAGTATTTACCAGTGATATACCCGATAAGGTGTTAATATCCAAAAATTTATAAAAAACTCATACAACTCAACACCAAAAAAAAAAAAAAATCCAATTAAAAAATGGGCAAAGGACCTGAATAGACATTTCTCCAAAGAGGACACAAAAGTGGACAATAGACATATGAAAAGATGCTCAACTGAAAGATGTGTCACTAATCATCGGAGAAATGCAATTTAAAACCACAATGGGGTGAAGGGTTAAAGAAGTACAAATTAGTAGTTGATAGTTGGGCACAGGGATGGGGAGCATGGCAGAGGGAATGCAGTTAGCATTAATAAGATGGCTAAGTGGAGGGCCAGGGGAGGGAGGGAGCAATTGGGGGGATTGATTTATGAACAATATAAATATAGATGTCTAACCAAAGTACTGTATACTTGAAACTAATTTAAATAAATTATTTAAAAACACACAATGAGATATCACCTCACACTTGTCAGAATGGCTATCATCAATAAATTAACAAATTACAAGTGTTGGTGAGGATGTGAAGAAAAGGGAACTCTTGTTCATTGTTGATGGGATTGCAAATTGGCGCAGCCACTATAGAAAACAGTTTGGAGTTTCCTCAAAAAATTTTTTGACCTAGCAATTGCACCTCTGGGTATTTGTTCAAAGAAATCCAAAACACTAATTAAAAAAGTTATATGTACCCCTATGTTCTTTGCAGTGTTTACGGTAGGCAGGATATGGAAGCAACCTAAGTGCTCATCAGTAGACGACTGGATAGAGAAGTGGCACGTATATACAAAGGAATGTTACTTGGCTATAAGAAAAGAATTAAATCTTACCACTTGTGACGATGTGGATGGACTAGAGGGTATTACGCTAAATGAAATAAGTCAGATAGAGAAAGACAAATATCATATGATCTCACTTATACGTGAAACCAAAGAACAAAATAAGTGAACAAATGAAACAGAAACAGACTCATAAATATAGAAAACAAACTGGTGATTACCAGATGAGGAAGGGGGGTTGGGGGACTGGGTAAAAAAGGTAAGGGGATTAACAAGTACAAATTGTTAGTACATCATAGGGAATATAGTCAATATTGTAATAACTATGTATGGTGACAGGTGGGTACTAGGCTAATTAGGGGATGACTTTATAAATTATCTAAATGTCTAATCACTATGCTATACACCAGAAACTAATATAAAATAATGTTGCATGTCAACTGTAATTTTTTAAAAAATCTTTTAACTGAAAAAAATTTTAGAAAGAAAGTAGATTAGTGGTAGTCAAGGGCTTGGAGGGAGTGACTGCTAATGGGTACAGAGTTTCTTACTGGGGTGATAAAAATGTTATAAAATAAGCTGGTGGTGATCACACAACTCTGTTAATTTACTAAAAATCAATGAATTGCACAGTTTATAATGGTGCATCAATTATATGTCAATAAAGCTGTTATTTTAAAACATCAAAGCACAAATTTCTTATATGTTAATAGAAACATTTTTGTTTTTTTCTCTGATTCCAAGTCCTTACCCAGTATATTGACCCTGTCAAAGTCAAATTTTTCTATCATTATAGCTCTCTACCCAGCTGAGCTGTTGTTCACTATAGTAACTCAAGTAATCACTTATATTCTCATTCAACAATAGTACTTTTTTTTTTAATTCTTAGAAATGGAGAGAACTGCACCAGAATTCAATGGTAGCATGTTATATTAAGAGGTAAAACATATTCGGATTATTTTATCAATATGATTTATTGTAATAATTATTTATTATCTATAGTATTTGTATTAGGAGGGAAAAAAGGATGGTTCCATGCCTTCCCAGTTATATTCAGGAGAGAATGAAGTCATCTAATCACCTCCTTTTGTTCACAGTTTTTCTAAAAAGACCATGTCTGGTAAGGAGCCATCTCACGTCCTTACCCTCCTTTCAAACACTGTTTATAACTGTCACGCTATGCAAACTATAACGTCTGTTGAGAAAAAGAAAAACAAAACAAAAAAACAAACCAGTCATTGCCTGAAGGGGATTTTTAAATTAGAAAAATGATAGCTATTATTTACATCATAAAATGTGATTTGTAAAATGATTAAACAACATTTCACATATTGATTAAAGTAACCATGGTTGCTATAATTCAACCTCTCTCTCCCATTGAAACAGCTTTATTATCTCAATTTCTTTTAAAATGTTATCATCTGGGGCTCCTTTAAAAGAAATCACTAAGATTTTGCAAGAAAGATGGCAACTGTCTCGTTCCAATGGATTTATTTGCTAGGCAAGGCAACATGCTTTCAAAGAGTCCTATCTCTTTTGGAACCACTAGCATGGGACACACAGAAGACAAAGGTGAAGCAAGCAAGCAGACACTTCCTGTGCCTTTGAGTGAGTTCCAGAGAGCTAAACAGAAAAAGTACATTAAACTCCTATTGTTGCCAGTTTTGAGGGTGGTTGCATACTGATTTTGCAAAACTAAATTTAAAAAGGTGATTAATGAGTCCTTCATTAAATAATGCAAAAAAGTTTTGAATGGTAAAGTGTTAAATAACACTGTGGTTTGAGAAGTAGAAATGCTCATCAGGGTGTGTGTTTGAGGTTCTTTCCCAAATTCCCTTGTACTTTTATTGCTTTCCTCAATCTCAAAAGACCAAATGATGAACTTCTGAGACTAGTTCTTTATTTTTCAGGCCACAGGGCATCTACTGTAAAAGGATAAAAACGGAAGCAGACAGAGAAGGCTATGTGCTCCCAAACAGAAGGCTTCAGTGGTGAGTCAGAAGCAATGTGTTTGGCAGGCCAACCAACTTCAGAGTAGCACAATTTGATTGAGATGAAATTCATTCAAACTTACTAAAATAGACTGTGTCGAGACATTGCATTTGCCTCCCTGACTCTGTCTTCACAAGGACAACTAAGTATCCTTTACTCAACTAACCTTTAATTAAATTCAAAATAAAACAGATGGTGAGAAGCCATAGAAAAAGAGTTGGAGGCCTTTTTTACCTCCATCCTGGACTATAGATTTTCTGGTAAAATATATTTCCTACATTTACTGGAAAGGCTTTAGAGTGAGTTCATTTTCATAACTCTGTTTTCAAAAGGGAAAACATCATATAAGAATGAAAAAATTATTTTATAAGGCATTGTCAAAGGCTGAAAATAGAGATATATTCAATGATAAAGGAAGATTATAATGGCCCCAGGAAACCTTAAATCCAAGCAAAAACATCATATTATAGGATTTCTAAGATAATTATGATGCCTGTAAAAATGAGTTAATGTTGCTAAATCTTATGAGATCAAAAAAGACAATATATTATTATACTGCATTTATGTCATATTTGACTTATATGCCAGCAAAGCCATCTATTTACATTTAAGTGCAGTGATTGATTTCATATCTCCAGGTCCTCGGCTTTCACAAAACAAGCAGCACTATCCCCCATTATTGACAGATAGACTATGAAAAATCCTGTCACCTCCTCTACCTTCAGCCATCAGATAGAAGAGATATATGGATGAGTAAGGCAGGAAATGTGTAGGTAAAAAGAATACGAGATATGGAGAAGGAACAAATGGATAGATATGTAAGGAGGTTTAGGCTCATGGATTTAAAAAAGGAGGATGCAGAGAAATCTGCTGGAAACATGGCAGAGTGAGAGACATCCCCAGATGTCTCCCCTTGAAACAACAATAAGCTGAACATTTAAAACTCAACAAAAAACACCCAAACTGCACACCAGCACGTCTGAGTGTGGTTTCTGCACATAAGAGCTACCACAGGTCAGGACCCCAGGTGCTGGGAGGTGGACTGGGAGAAATAAAGAAGTTGCCTCTCGCAGCCACTGGATCTCCCTATAGGAGGAGGGGGAGGGAAGAAGGTGCGGCGAGTTCCCTGAACAGCTCTGCCTGAGAATGCGGTGAGCTCCAGTGGCCAGCGGCAGGGCACAGTCATCAGGGCAGAAGGAGGAGAAGCAGAACAGCAGAAAAACAACAATTGATTTTTACTGGCTGCAGTTTCAAAACCGAGGCTGAGCCACAGCCCTCCATCCCCCAACCCAGAGAGTCCCTCTCCCCATATCCTCTGAGACCAAACACTGCGGAGCCCCAGGGGAATCTGAGAAAACGCTACCAAAAGTGTCACTAACACTGACAGGGACCGAAACTTAGAGTAGCGAGCGTGATTAAATATCTATCACAAAATAAAAAGGCATTTTTAAGGCTTTATGTAAAGCAGGGATCCAAGAGGTTTAGAAGCCACCTACTGGAAACCAAAAGAAAAGCACCTTCTTTGCAGCAGGCTAAAGAGAGACCTTTATATAATAAATCTTCTTTCTGGAAAAAAAAGCAGAATACATTTCCATTAATGCCCAGGCTGAGAAATAATCCATTAAACACCGTGAACAACCAAGGCGACAAGGTATCTCAGAAAGAAAGAGAAAAATCTCCAGAAAATGAACTCACAGACATAGAAACATGCCATTTAAATGACAGAAAATTCAGGATGCTACTTCTGGAAAAACTCAGTGAGCTCTGAAACGAGTCATATCAACAATTCAGGAATTGAAAAAACACCTAGATGAGCAGAGCAAGGAGATCGAAACCCTCAAAACAAACAAACAAACAAACAAATAGAACTTCTGGAGATGAAGAACACACTGCAGGAGTTGAAAAATGAAATAGCAAGCTTGGGAAATAGAGTTAACCAAATGGAGGAAAGAATCAGTGATATCAAAGAGAGAAATCTAGAAATAAATCAGAAGGAAGAGGAGAGAAAACGAAGAATGAAAAATCATGAAAGAGAAATACAAGAACTAGCTGATACCATCAGGAGAGGAAACATAAGAATAATGGGAATTCTTGAAGGGGAGGAAAATTAGCAAAGATTAGAAAGCGTTTTCAGACAAATACTTGATGAGAACTTCCCAAATGTAAGGAATGAGCTGGAGCTTGGAATTCAAGAAGTCAACAGAACACCCAATTATCTCAACCCAAAAAGACCTTCACCAAAACACACTGTATTAAAATTATCAAAAATCAATGACAAAGACAGAATTCTCAGGCAGCCAGGGAGAAGATGATAATTTGTAAAGGAAAACCCATTAGATTATCATTGGACTTCTCAGCACAAACCTTACAAGCCAGAAAGAAGTGGAGTCAAATATTCAAGCTATTAAATGAAAGAAACTACCAGCCAAGAATAATGTATCCAGCTAAGCTCTCCCTTAGATATGAAGGAGAAATAAAGATCTTTCCAGACAAACAAAAATTGAGGAAATTCTCCACTATGAGGCCTGCACTACAGGAAATACTGAAAGAGGACAGCTCACCTAAAACAAAATGACAAAAAAAAAAAACAACCATATAATTAGGAGTAAGGTGACTATCATGCAAACAGAAGCAGAAGAGTGCAACCCTTACTAAGAACAAGGTATTATAAGTTTAAACAATAAGAAGAGAATTGCTATAGCAAGATAGTAATGAACGTTCAGCATACATAGGGACAAATTGAAACAACGACTGAAAAAGGGAGGATTCAAAGATACAAATGCGCAAAGGAGAATGGAGATAAGGCATGCGCAGAAAAAAAGTATGACTGTATATATATATAACTATCCTTTACATATTCTTAATGGTAACCACACAACAAAGGTTCAGAACTGAAGTATATAACATAAAACAAGAAGAACCAGAGAGAAAACCCCCAAAAGCTAACCAAAATAAAGAAAACAGAAACACAAGGACGAGGAAGCAATGGATATACCAAGCTACCAGAAAGCAAAAAATAAAATGGCTATAAGAAGATCTCATATTTCATTAAATCACCCTAAATGTAAATGGACTGAACTCATCAATAAAAAGGAACAGAGTTGCAGAATAAATAATAATAAAAAAAACCCAACCATATGCTGCCTCCAGGAGACACATCCCAGCTCCAAAGACAAATATAGACTCAAAGTGAAAGGGTGGAAAATGATATTTCAAGCAAACGGCATTCAGAGAAAAGCAGGAGTAGCGGTACTAATATCAGATGAAATAGACTTCAAAATCAAAAAGGTAAAGAAAGATACTGAGGAACACTTCATAATGATTAAGGGAGTCATGCACCAAGAAGACATAGCACTTATTAATATCTCTACTCCCAATCGGGGAGCCCTGAAATATATAAAGCAATTACTAACAGAAATAAAAGGGAGAAACAGACCAAAACACTATCATAGTAGGGGACCTAAATGCCCCACTGTTGGATATGGACAGATCATCCAAACTGAAAATCAATAAGGAAAGGACATCCTTAAATAATGCATTAGATCAACTGGACATAATTGACATTTACAGAGCTTTCCATCCCCAAACAGCTGTTTATATATTCTCTAGTGCACATGGAACATTCTCGAGGATTTACCACATACTGGGACACAGAGATAGTCTCGACAAATATAAGATGGTTGAAATCATACCTACCATATTCTCTGATCATAATGCTTTGAAACTAGAGATTAACTGCAAAAAGAAATCAGGAAGAACCACGAATACATGGAGATTAAATAACATGCTACTGAAGAATAACTGGGTCAGAGAAAAAATAAAAAGAGAGATCAATAGATACATAGAAACGAATGATAAATATTGTACAACATATCAAAACTTTTGGGACATAGAAAAAGTGGTCAAAAGAGGAAAGTTCATACCATTACAGGCCTATCTCCAGAAGCAAGACCAACCCCCCCCAAAACAACTTAATGCTTCATCTGAAAAAATCTAGAAAAGGAAGAACAAATGAAGCCTAAAGTCAGCAGAAGGAAAGAAATAATCAAAATGAGAGCAGAAATAAATAAAATGAAAACAAAACAAAAAAATAGAAAAAATTAATGCATCGAAGAGCTTGTTCTTTGAGAGGGTTAATAAAACTGAAAAACCCCTGGTCAAAATCACTAAAAAAAAAGAGAGAAAGGGCACAAATAAACAAAATCAGGGATGAAAGAGGAGAAATTATGACTGACATTGCAGAAATACAAAGGATCATACAAGAATACTATGAAAAAGTATATAACACCAAATTTAATAATCTAGAAGAAATAGACCAGTACTTAGAAAAATACAACCTTCCTAGACTGAATCAAGAAGAACTGGAAAATCTAAATAGACTGATCAGCAGTATGGAAATCGAAACAATCATCAAAAACTTACCAAAAAATAAAAGTCCAGGACCAGATGGCTTCGCCAGCGAATTCTACCAAACATTCAAAGAAGATTTAATACTGATTCTCCTCAAACTCTCCAAAAAAATCGAACAGGAGACAATACTTCACCACTCATTTTATGAGGCCAATATTACCCTGATACCAAAACCTGGTAAAGATAACATAAAAAAAAGAAAACCACAGACCAATATCTGTCATGAACACAGATGCAAAAATCCTAAATCAGATACTAGTGAACTAAATACAGCATCATATTCAAAAGATTATACGCCACAATCAAGTGGGCTTCATCCCAGAGGCTCAGGGATGGTTCAACATATGCATATCGATTAATGTGATACACCACATAAACAAATTAAAACATCAGAATCATATGATCATATCAATAGATTCAGAAAAAGCCTTCGACAAGATACAGCATCCATTTATGATCAAAACACTTAACAAAATCAGTATAGAAGGAAAGTACCTTAACATAATAAAGGCCATACAGACAAGCCCTCAGCCAACATTATACTTAATGGTGAAACACTAAAAACCTTCCCTCTAAGATCCGGAACAAGGCAAGGCTCTCCACTATCACCACTGTTATTCAATAAAGCATTAGAGGTCCTAGTGAGTGGAATCAGACAAGAGAAAGATATAAAAGGCATCCGAATAGGAAACGAAGAAGTCAAACTGTCACTATTTGTGGATGACATGATTTTCTATATAGAAAACTCTAAGGACTCCATAAGAACACTGCTAGAAATGATAAGCAAATACAGCAAAGTTTCTGGATACAAAATAAACATTCAAAAATCCATAACGTTCCTATATTCTAATAATGAACTGTCAGAAAAAGAAGTGGAAAAAATAATTCATTTTGCAATTGCAGCAAAAAGAATAAAATGCCTAGGAATAAATTTAAATAAACATATGAAAGACTTATATAATGAAAACTACAAGACCCTATTAAAAGAAATCTAAGAAGATACAAATATATGGAAAGATATTTCGTATTCTTGGATTGGAAGAATCAACGTAGTTAAAATGACCATATTACCTAAAGCATTAAACAGATTCAATGCAATTCCCATCAAAACCCCATCAGGATTTTTTAAAGAAATAGAACAAAAAATCATCAGATTTGTGTGGAAGCACAAAAGACCCTAAATTGTCAAGGCCATCCTGAGAAAAAAGAACAAGGCTGGAGGCATCATTCTGCCTGACTTCAAATTATACTACAAAGCGACAGTAATCAAAACGACATGGTAAAGGCAGCAAAACAGACACATGGACCAGTGAAACAGAATCAAGAGTCCAGAAAGAAACCCATATTTATATGGGCAAATAATTTTCGACAAAAAAGCCAAAAACATACAGTGGAGAAAGGAAAGCCTCTTCAATAAATAGTTCTGGGAAAACTGGAAAGCCACCTGCAAAAGAATGAAACGAGACTGTTGTCTATCACCACACACCAAAATTAACTCAAAATGGATTAAGGACCTGCATAAAAGACCTGAAACAATAAGATGTATAGAAGAAAACATAGGAACTAAACTCAAGGACCTTGGACTTAAAGAGGATTTTATGAATTTGACCTCAAAGGCAAGGGAAGAAAAAGTTAAAATAAATGAATGAGACTACATCAAACTAAAATCTTCTGCTCAGCAAAAGAACTCATTGACAAGGTAAAGAGAGATCCATCCGAATGGGAAAATATATTTGCAAGCAACACCTCCAATAAGCGCCTAATAACCAAATTATAGAAAGAATTCATACAAGTCAATAACAACAAAAAAACAAATGATCCAATTAAAAAATAGGCAGAGGATTTGAACAGACACTTCTCCCCAGAGGACATACAAATGGCCAACAAATATATGAAAAGATGTTTAACATTGCTAGCTACTAGGGAAATGCAAATCAAAACCACAATGAGATACTATCTCACACCTGTTAGAATAGCTATAATCAACAGGACAAGTAATAATAAATGCTGGAGAGGATGTAGAGAAAAGGAACCCTCATACACTGCTGGTGAGACTGCAAATTGGTACAGCCACAATGGAAAACAGTATGGAGGTTCCTCAAAAAACTAAGAATTGATCTTCCATATGATCCAGCAATCCCTCTACTGGATATTTACTCCAAGAACTTGAAACCTTATATCCGAAAAGATATTTGCACACCAATGTTCATAGCAGCATTGTTCAGGGTGGCCAGGACATGGAAGCAACCGAAGTGTCCTATGATATAGATAATTGGATAAAGAAGCAGTGGTACATATATACAATGGAATATTGCTCAGCCGTAAGAAGAGATGAAATACAGCCATTTGCGACAACATGGATGGACCTCGAGATAATCATGCTAAGCAAAATAAGCCAGGCAGAAAAAGTTGAAAATCACATGATATCACTTATATATGGGAAGTAAACCTAAAAGCACAAACGAGCGGGACAAACAGAGACTCATGGACATGGACTATAGACTAGTGGTTACCAGACGGGGGGGGGGGGTAGGGGGAGGTAACTGGCAACCAGAACCGAATGGGCATGTAGAAAGTAAAGAGCTGTGGGCAGGCCATCTGAATTTCAACTC
>NW_011889253.1:968949-971576 GCF_000151845.1 Pteropus vampyrus
GGGGGGGGGTGGTAGGGGGAGGTAGATGGGGTAAAGGGGTTCAAATATAGGGGATAGGGGAAGAGTGAAATGGGTAAAGGGAATCAAATATATGGTAGCTGAAGGAAACTGGACTTTGGGTGGTAAACACACAATAAAATATACAGATGTTAAATTATAATGTACACCTGGAAATTATATAATTGTATTAACCAATGTTACCTCAACAAACTTAATTAAAAAAAGAAAAAAAGGGAATAAAGCATAAATAAACAATATTTTAAAAAGAGAAGAAATAAGCTAGACAGAAAAAGTTGAAAATCACATGATATAACTTATATGTGGGATATAAACCTAAAAGCAACAAATGAACAGGACAAACAGAGACTCATAGACATGGACTATAGGCTAGTGGTTACCAGAGGACTATAGACCAGTGGTTACTAGTGGGATAGGGGAGGAGGGGGAGGTAGATGGGGTAAAAGGGGTCAAATATAGGGGGATAGGGGGAAGGTAAAGTGGGTAAAGAGTATCAAATATATGGTAGCTGAAGGAAACTGAACTTGGGGTGGTAAACACATAATAGAATATACAGATGTCAAATTATAATGTACACTTGAAATTATATAATTGTATTAATCAACATTACCCCAATAAACTTAATTTTTTAAAAAAGGGAGGGTGCACAGAGGACTTTTTGAACAGTGAAAATACCCTCTATGATCTTAAAAGATGGACATATGTCATTATACATTTGTCCAAAACCACAGAATGTGCAACACCAAGAGTGAACTCTAATGTAAACTATGGACTTTGGGTGATAATGATGTGTCAACACAGAGTTTTCAATTATAATAAAGGTATCACTCTGGTGGGAGATGCTGACAGTGGGGAAGTCTGTACATGCATGTGGGCAGGGAGCATATGGGAAATCTCTGTACCTTCTACTCAATTTTGTTGTGAACCTAAAACTGCTCTAAAAATATAAAGTCTTTTTTAAAAGGGCATATAAGCACTTAAAAGGTAGAGAAAATTCAGGGTAGTAGCAAGTGGGTAGATAAATGAGTGAGAGAGAAATTGGGGGTAAACAGAAGGTGGATGTCAAGAGCAAGGATTACAGGAGGTTTTCTGGGATTTTTATGTGATTTAATATGCCACAGACTTCTTCCCACATTTCCTACTGCATATAGTTTCTGTGACACTTACCCTTTAGGCATTTGCCACAAGTTACAATAAAGTAGAAGAAAGTTAGAAAAAAATAAACAATACTGGCCTTTACTGTTTTTATTTTCCTATTTGGATGTAGGAGCATCTGCAGACAGATGCTGATTCCCAGAATTGAATATTAGGATTAATGTGAGTCCACTCTATGACCTGCAGGGATGGATTGTGGGCACATACATCCTTGCCTGGGTGAATCTGCTCATATAGTTCCCCTTCCCCCAATTCTCTTTCAGTTCTTCTCTGCATATTTAAGTCTTGACACAGCTAGAATCCTAACTCTTCCATTCAACCTATCCCTTTATTGGTTATCACAGGCCAAGTCAAGAAAGGAGACATGTAGGAAAGCAGAGAGCATATTAGGGAAAAAGATATGCTTTCTTTTTCAAACGGGAACTTATTTTGAGTATTATACATGCTCTATTTATAGCTAATATATTTTGACATATCTGCATTCAAGCCAGAGCCATTTAATTTCTCCCTCTGTGCCAAAGGGCAGCCTTTCCTTTGGGCTCTCCTCAAGAACAAAGTTGATAATATTTCAGAGGATATATAATAAATTGACTGATTCTAAAATAAAATCACAGTATGCAATCACTGAAAACTTATTGCATTAGAGGAACTTGGGAATTCACCATCTAAACATCTGGTAAGGCTATATCTAACTGCCGAATTTCCCCATAATGTCTACATATTCACCAATTTCTCTTTCACTGCAGTTCAATAGGTCTTGCTCTAATTCTTTGTGTTATCCTTGAATTTTTCAGTGCAGTGAATGTAAAACTTCCAGACATCTATAAGAAGCCTACAAGCAGAAGAGTTCTACTGTAATGCAGCTGACACTAGACCCTTGCAATGAACTTTATCCAGCTTTCCATTTGTATCACCTCAACACATCAGTGGTTCAACAAGTAAAAAGGTTCCATACAGAGAGTCAAGAAATCACTCACCACAGAATAATAATTCTTGGTAAGTGGAGTAGTTTCAAATCCTTTGACAGCCTTGGGGGAAAGAGGTCTCTCTGTGAAAAAGACATTTAAATTATGTTAATGTCATATAAGTCTAAAATGAACATTTTATAACATAAGTCAACTAACGTACTATAAATATTGTCAAGTGGAAGGATCAACAGAAATGTGCATTTCTAAATAATTTTACCAAACTATACATGGTCAAAGTTAGATCTTCTTGTCCAGACCCCTCAATTTCTGAGGGAGAGAATAAACCAAAGAGTTACAGTCTAGTTACTTAATGGCAAGGCTGGGGCAAGAACTTCACTCCCAGTCTGGGCTTGTCTCTTTACTGCAATCAGCCTCTCAATTCAACTTATTCAAAACAGATAAGCAAAGCCAAAGCTAATCAAATACATACACACACACACACACACACACACACACACACACACACACACATACACACATTTTTTT
>NW_011889253.1:972218-1026836 GCF_000151845.1 Pteropus vampyrus
CCTCCCATAGTTAGATTTCTTTCTGTCACCACATATTTGACCCCTTTTACCCCATCTATCTCCCTCCTCCCACCCCCCCACCCTCTGGTAATCACTAGTTATTTTCTAGTTTTTAAATCTACCACATGTTCACCTTAAAAAATGCAAAATATAGAAAATAAATAAAAATCAACAATTAGCCCATCACCCAGAGCCAACCATCATCCTGAATAACATTTTAAAGTGCGTCTTCCCATTCTCTTTATATATGTGTTTGTAAACACACACACACACACACACACACACGGCTCTTTCTTACTTTACCTACAGTTTTGTAAATCTCCTATTACAGGTTATTTCATGAATAATTTCCCATTTAACTTTGATTTCTAATTATTATATTTAAAATATCCCTTATGTTTATTTGGCACTTAATAGCTTTTAAGACATTTTATTTGATCTTTACAAAAATGCTATCAGGAGGTCATTTTGCAGAGGAGGTCAGGAAGGTGATGTCAGCTGCCTAATAGCATGAGTCTGGGAAATGGCAAGGCCAACACTAAAGCCCAGGTGTGTCTTGACAAGGGCCTATACTTCTAACCAATATGATACTGAAGGTCTCAATCGATGGTATAGGTAGTGGTTCCTACTGGAGTTCAGAGGGATGAAGAGTCTGGGATGGTCAGAGAAGAACTTGCTGCATAGGGAGTACTTGATCTGACCCTGGTAGGTGGCTAGAATTCAAACAAGCAGAGAAGACAGTAGAGTGTTTTCTAGTCAGGGAAGATTCCAGAAGCACAGTTGTAGAAATTGCAATGCTCAAGGCAGGACTGTTCTGTGACAGTGAATTGTCCAACTGTGCCAGGCTAGGTATAGCAAAAACAAAGCAAAAAGGCAGCAATGGGGGCCAATTCTATCACTTCATAGTAATGACAAGTGATGTATAGTCAGTTTGGGGATGCTTTATGCTATTTTAAGATCTGCCTGTATCCACCTGATGGCTTCACAAGGCTTTACTGGGTAAACCTGAGCAATATAGAACCATTCAGCCTATTACTTGAAATCATAAGCGGTAGAGCCAGGACTTGAACCCAGGTATTATATTGCCAAACCTGGTGTTCTTTCAAGTACACCAGTTTTGCACTCTTAGACATATTCAAAATTGACCATTACCAAATTCTTTTAGTTTTTTATTAGGCAAGTTTTCTACAATGTAGCTATAATGGCTCTACTTAGAATTAAGTTGTTTTGTGGAATTATGACATAAACCAATATTGATAAAAATAAAACTTTCTAGAGATACCAGCAAGATGTGGTCACCTTTCGAAAGCAAGGCCAAACGGAAGGGTGAACAGTAATGGAGAACCTGCCAACACATAGAAGAGGAAAGGAAAGGCCATAGGAATGGGTCATTGTAATTGAAACAAAGTGTTAACTATGTAGAACTGAGAAACATGAATTAAAAAGAGAGAAGTAGCTGCCATTGAGATTACTGTGTGCCTGAATGTGATGTAGAAGGAGCTGGTGCTTTGATTTTACTTATACGTGGAATTTAAGGAACAAAATAAATGAACAAACAAAACCAAAACAGACTCATAGATACAGAGGACAAACTGGTGATTGTCAGATGGGATGGGGGTTGGGGTGACAGGTGAAAAAGGGGAAGGGATTAAGAAATATAAATTGGTAGTTACAAAACAGGCATAGGAATGCAGAGTACACTATAGGGAATATAGTCAATAATATTGTAATGGTTATGAATAGTGCCAGATGGATACTAGATTTATTGGAGGTATCACTTCATAAATATATAAATGCCTAACCATTGTGCTGTATACCTGAAACTAATTTAAAAAAAAAACTATCAAACCTCTAGCAAGACTGACAAAAGAAAGTGAGAAGACACAAATTACCAATATCAGGAGTGAAAGAAGGTATATCACTGCAGACCCTAGAGATATCAAAAAGATAATAAAAGAATACTGTGGAAAAACTCTACACACATAAATTCGATAATGAAATGTGAAATAAACCAATTACTCAGAGAACAAAAACTATCACAACTCGGCCAATATGAAATAGATCATTTGAATAGTCTTATAATTATTAAGGAAATTAAACTTATAAATTTAAAACTCTGAAAAAAGAAATCTCCAGGTCCTTATGATTTCACTGGAGAATTCTATCAAACGTTTAAGGAAAAAGCAATATCAATTCTTCACAATCTCTTGTAGAAAATAAAAGAAGAGAGACCACTTTTCAACTCTTTAAAGTCACTCTTACATGACACCGAAACAAGACAAACACAGCACAAAAAGAGAAAACTGGAGACCAATAACTTTCATAAATGTAAATGCAATAAAAATCTTAACAAAGTAATAGCAAATAGAATTTAGCAATATTTTAAAAGAATTATATACCATGAAACTCATCCCAGTGATGAAAAATTTCAATTAATGTAACCCACAATCATAGTTTAAATTAAAAAATCACATGATAATATCAATCAATGCAGAAAAACCACTAGGCAAAACTGAATACTCATTCAAGAAAAAAAAAAAAGAACTTCCAGAAAAAAATAGAAATAAAGAGAAACTTCTTCCACTCAATAAAAAGCATCTATCAAAACCTACATGTAGAGCCAGAGGGAAGATAGAGTAATCAGGGAGATAGTTTCATAAACTATATAAATGTCTAACCAAGGTACTGTATACTTGAAACTAATAATAAAATTAAATTTTAAAAATAAACCTATAGTTAGTATCTTACATAATGGTGAGAGACAGAATGCTGAATGCATTCCCTTAAGATCAGGAACAAGGCAAGGATGCCTGCTCTCATCACTCATTTTTTAATTTATTTTTCGATTACAGTTGACATACAATATTATATTAGTTTCGGGTGTAAACATAGTGATTAGAAATTTATAGCACTTACGAAGTGATCACTCTGATAAGTTTAGTACTCATCTCACCACTCTTATTCAGCATTGTGCTGGAAATTCTAGCTATCCCTGCAGGCTTGGCCTAGGATGGGTGATCAAAACAGAAAAAGTAAAAGGAAGATAGATTTGGAAGGACAAACTTGGGAAGTCTAAAAAATTGTAGTCCTTGCCAATGACTGGCCCCATGGGAAAATTCAAGGGCTGGCTACAAAGAGAAAAACATCAGTACTATGCCTCAATGACAGTTTCTTACTTCTGGTTCCTCTTTGTCCCCCACCTCCAACCCTCCCACTGCTTACTCTTACAATGTGCAGTTCTCTCTGAAACCCCAATTCAGTGACACACAGAGAAGGAATAAAGATGTGGAAGTTCAGAGGAGACAAGTTCAGTCTCTGGGGGTTGTTCAAGGTGACCTAACTGGAAGTAACATTAAAACATAAACCTTTTAGGTGGTGTTTCTAAGGCAATGAAATGATCAGTCAATTCAATGCAGTCACTGAAAAAATATCAGCCAATGTAGTGTAGAATTCAAATGGGTTATTTGATATAATATAACAGTAACAATAACAGTGCGATACAGATACGCCCATACAAAAGTCTCCAAATCCTGATGTAAAGATTCCTTTTCAATTAACTTGATTCTTTCCCTTCCCTTGATGATGTACAGATTCCTATTTCCTGCTGGTGGTGATAGAACAACAAGAAATCTAATGACAACTAGTTTCTTTGGATATGAAGCATCTACGTGATATACCCAAGGGATTAAAAGAGGAAGTCTAAATATAAAGCTCAATCCTAGTTTTGGTATATAATCAGTAGGAAGAGTCATTTCCTAATCCATCTTAATGCAAATTTAATTAGCCATCTACCTAATCCCCTCATTTGATATCTGTATTTACCTGCTAATAAGAAGTTTTAGAAGGATTTAATGAGTCCTTAACTGAATCAGTTGTAGAAAACAAAATTTGCTTAAAGTATCTGCTTTAATCATACTTGCCTCAATATTGTCTTGGTATGGAAATTTTGTCAGGAAAATGTTAATGCAAGGTCCTGACAAAACTCTTAGATTTCTTAGTAACAAAGACAAAGAATTTTAAAAAGAGATACAACTTACTATGTTATTGATGTATTGGCAGAAATTATTTTCTTGTATAAATAGCATGTTAATTTACACGTGATCACTGATTTTTAAGAAAAAGACTGAAAATTACATAAATGGCTAATTTTCTTTCTTATTTGATTTCTTTTCTATTTGATTCAAATGAAATAAAGGAGCAAAAGCCCTTAATATATCTTCTGTAGCTTATATAATGACTAAGGTATTTATACGTGCATTTTTTTATGAAGTAAAATCTTTGATAAAAACATGTTTGCTCAAAATAGAGTTTATTTTTCTCATGTAACAACAAATCAAGAGAGAGGCAAACAGGACTGATAATAATGGCTTCATAATATCACCAGTGTCCAGGGTCCACCATAGTCACAAAAATCTATTCTAATTTCAGCATCAAACTCAAGTTGAAAGGAGATATTGTGATGTGCATGTGTGTGTTAAACTCAAATACTCTATTTCTTAACTTTCTACAATATTAGATTGGTGGTCCTATAAGTCTTCTAGCATCAGCCACCTCCTAAAGAGAGGGAAAAAGCTGTCCTGGGTGTTGGCCATAATTATCTCTAGATTAAAGCTACAGTGAAATCTAAAACTTAAAATGCTACACAACACAGAAAAGAATGCAAACTAAATTTTATTTTAAATTCTTTAGGGGAAAGGTCCTAACAGTGGTTATCTGGGGGTGGGGGAGGCAAAGGAGAGATGGATTTTTATTATCTACATTATATATTTCTGTAATGTTTTATTTACATTGAGCCTATAATTTTATTAATAGCATTAATTTTGAGGCATTAAAAAGCAATAAAGATATTTACAAAAGAAAAAATGCACTGAGAAGCTAACTACTCAAAGGGGCCCTTGGTTAAATATTTTTGAAAAGTGAAGAGATATAATGAATAACTGAACGTCATTTTATCTGTGTCATGACATTTTTATATATCAGAATTTTTTTGGTAATTTAGGTAGGGCCTTCTTTCTTAAATAATAAAAAGCAAATAAGTTACCTAAGGAAGCTCTAGAAAGAGTACTGAAGAGCAATTAGATTACACTCTCTGAATATCATTATGGAAAAGGGTAAGCAGTTAACAGCATGCAATGAGTTAAGGGCAATTTTATCCAAAATCAAAGTGGCCAGACAGCTTCCTGCAGTCCTATGATTGTTATTTCTCGAACACATCTCTGAGGTATTTAGACTTAGATCTACTTAAAGAGCTTCGGGCTAAAAAAGGAAGTTAGCACATGGCCTCTCTTATTATTGTATTTTGCCATGGTGATTCTTAGAGTAGCAGGAAGGACTATGTACTATGTTACATGGGCTAGAATTAGTAGACAGAAGGGGACATAGTTAAGGTGGAACAGTTGTCTGAACTTTGAATTCTTTTGCTTTTTTAGGTTTTTGCTGTCTTGATGTTATCTAAATACAACTTCATTTCGAAATATCTAATTATAGATTCTTCCAGTTCTGTTCTAGCCTTATTTTTGACATACACATACAAGTACAAACAGTTTTTGATAACCAATTAAAACTACAAGATTTTCAGTAAGAATACCAAGAAAGTATAAGAGCCACATTCAAAAAGGCTTTTAAAAAATTTACTTACCACTGGATTTAATTTCTCGGACATAATTACTAGGAAACCAGCCTGTTCTCCCATTTAATGTGCCTTCCCACCAGCCTCCTTCTTCAACCCTAGTGACATAAATGATATCCCCTTTACAGACTGACAGTTCATCTTCATTGGTCTGCTTAAAGTTGAATCTTGCCTTTACTATCAACTGGTGACTTCCATTTTCCGTCATCTCCTATAAAAACAAAAGCCACCTCAGATTAAGTACTCATGCAAATGTGGCAGAGACAGAAATTATATGTTTTTAACTTAGGAGTGGGCCTAATATGGATAGGCCTCAGAGAGGATTAAGAAACCCCTTGAAACTGTGTGCAAACTTTTGCATTTGTGAGAATGTGTATTGGAGGGAGTCACAGCTTTCATTTCCCTCTCCCCCTACCAGTTATCTAAAGATACTTTTTTGAATGATCCAGGAAACAAAGTAGAGTGATAAACTATTCCATCCTGCCTCTACCCAACACACAGACATATCTTACATAATTATATGACCAAGATTAAGTCCTAACTTACTCTCATAAAATCTGCCTCCCACATCCCAATTACTAAGAATATCTTAAATTGGCTAAGACTTAGTCATATGCAAAGTTGAAATACCCGATAGTTACCTAAGTCAGGAGTTCTTAACCTGTCACAGGCTTGTTTGAGAATCTGATGAGCAAAACTGAACTTTACCCAACACACACAGGAGATTTTGCACACAATTTGAGAGGGTTCAAGAAGTGAACGACAGTGTTCATTACCTTCTCAAAGGGATCTGTGATCTCAAAAGATTAAGTATTTTGGAAGTAATTAAAGTGCTTTGGAAGTAATAACTCATGATAGCTTAAAGCAAGTGGGTGGCTTTTGACGAGGAATAAGATCTCAGAAGATGATCCCAAACAAAAGCTCCAATTAAGACCAAATGCAAAGATAATTGGGCTATCCCAATGTAAGAGCTCATAATATGCCCAATAGAAATACAAAGAGAAAAATGGAATGACAATAATGATGATGCTAGCAAGTAATATTGCTTGCCTACTATGTGCCGTGCAGTATTTAGTTCTAATAAACCAAGGAATAAGGGAAACAACAAGCAAAATGCCATCAGGAAGTAGTCATAATGATATATTTGCATAGCATTCTCTGTTAGACTTGCTCAGTTCTAGGAAGAGACAGACTTTGGGGCTTCAACTCCAATTTTCTGACTCTGTGACCCATATGCCTTTGATTTGTTCAAAGGCATTTGAGCCGGCCTGAGTTGGTGTTAAGTTTAAATCTAGTTTTCTCGAGACACCCCAAACAAACAAGATGGCTGCCTTACCACATATAGAGATGCAACCAGGATTAGATCTAATTTCATTCTAATTTCATAGATTTTAAAACAGGCAGGAGAAATTGGAGACTATACTTACCACTGCCTTTGACTGCCTCTGCAGCCCTGGAGCTGTGCTAGAAACTGCTCCCTGTGGGTTTGTCTGAGAACTATAAGCAGCACTAAGAGAAGAGGAACGTCCACATGGTCTTTCTGATAGTTGATCTGTGAAAAAAAAAGAAAAGGCATGGTAAAGGGAACCACTCATATCAGAACAACATCTACAACATAACATTATCTTTCATGGGACATTATCAAAGTCAACCTGGCCTTAATTCTAGCTGTTAGTATGAATGTGCCAAGCATATTTTGTTCTCCCCTTCCCTTTTTGGAAGCCAACGTCTTTTTCTTAACCTTACTGGCCATTGCTCTCCAGTAGAATGAAAAACAGCGACAGAACCACATTTTCTCTTAACCCATTTCCCTACAACTCTTTCCTCCTGAGCCAGTTGCAACAGTATGCCCTGTTATCCCAGGCAGAACTATACTGGGTGCCAAACAGCTGTTTGTGGCTCTTATTACTCTGAAATATTTCAAATTTCTTTCTTTGTTTTTTTTTGGGGGGGGGCATAACTAAGTGGTTCTTTTCTCCCTCACATATAAGAATATGTGTGGTATATATAATGTGATATCTTCCTTGTGCCTGGTATGGGGAGGGGAGAATGAAAATGAGAGAGTCTGTGTGTCTGGGAGGGATTCAATCTTGACACTAAAATATTTTTTTTAATCAAACTCAAGAGTCTTCTCTTCCTTGAAACCATGTGGAATTTGATCAGACCAGTGCTGAGCTGGAGGTTTTCAGTATGCTCAGAGTGTACTAAAAAGAGGAGCTGGCTTCTTGACAAATTCAAATGAGGGTTCTTTTCCTCTCCATTTATTTTTAAAAGATATAAACTGCAAAAATCTAAAGCCCAAACATTCCCTAGGCGACAAGCTCAGTATCCAAGTAGTTTCCTTGATGCTGTGGGTTTTAACTTTCACCTCCTTGTATTTTATAAATATCTGTGGCAAGGAAAGAGACTATAAAATTTACTAAGAGAGTTTGGCAAAGGAACGCATAATTCGTATGGCATAATGTTAGAATTATACGGTCCTCCCTGCCCAGAACTAGAGAGTTGTCATGTATGTTAAATATAGTTTCTTGAATTAACTGTACTTTCTGCTTTACGCCTTGCAATAGCTCAAAAGCATTTTTTTTTCCCAAATAGCAAATGAACAACTTTGGAGAAGTATTTTTACATTTATTGCTATTATATACAGCTCTTTTTACTAAAACTATAATTACTTGATAGCTTCCTAGATGCTCCATCCTATTTGGCACTTGATTACATTGTCTGCTCTTTTTCTCTAATTGTTTCACGTGGGTAAGTTAAATCTCCCTAAATAGGAGGTAATTTTCTCAAGGAGAGGACCATAGCTTACACTATCTTTGTAGCCACTGGCAGTGCTGGCCACACAGTCTGCTGACTCTCTAACAGCTTGAGCAGCAAGACCCATGTTTGGGCATAAGGGCTCTGGAGTCAGTCAGATGTGGGTTTGAATCCCAGCTCTGCCAATTAATCTCTAGTTGGGCAAGTGTAAGCCTGATTTTCCTTATCTATAATAAGGGCTTAATAATAATAACATCAACTCCCAGGGTTATTTCAAAGATTGAATGAGACCATCTAAACCTTGTAGGATAGCCTAGACCCATGGTAAGGGCTCAGAGCACTCTGTGGTTATTACTGCCCAGTTGTAGGTAAGATACTAGATCACAGAAGGAGTGAAGTTATATGCCAAGGTTATCATAATTTTCTTTACATTTACTAGGATTTATATTTAATTCCTCCAATGTAGTGAGTATTAACACTTAAATAAAAGATATTCTTTTCACTCAATATGAACCTGAGCTTTCTTTTTCAGTGCAAAGTTCCTGGAGGGTTCCTTTACATGGACAAAGACATACAGAAAACTATGAGAAAAATGTCTCTAGTGGAGAAAGGGAAGTAACAACTATAATCTGTAAACTTTATGAAAAAGGGAACTGGTCTTTTCCTTTTTATTTTTCTGTCTTGTTACACTCAGTTGCCTATTCAATAGCTTTGAATGAAATAGTTTCCTTGTTCTTATCATTATATTAAGGGTATTATAATGACATCTCTGATAGATATATGTAAATCCTAAACGACACAAACTTAAAGCATTCGATACCCATTGGAGTTTATTTGTGGGGAGGGGAGAAATTTGCACCAATCAATCCTAGCCATAGTGGCTCCTAGGTAATCAGAAACACGTGGGTCCAAACATGTCACCCAGAACTCATAAATCACAAGCCCTACTTACCTTCTGTTGCTTTGTTGACAGCTAAAAGAGTGCTGAGAACCTTGGAGAAATTGACCCCTGAATAAAGGTCATCAGGATCAAATACCTATGAGAAAGGAAATTGAAACTGTAAGACACTGTAAGAATTCAGCTCAACAAACCAAACTATCAAAAGACCACTTCCTTTAGCTCTCAGAAAAAAAAAATGTAAAAGCCAAGACCCAAACCTCTGTATACCTTTGGGAGAAATGAAAGCAGCAGCTGAACTGCCTAATGACATGTGGCAGGCCATCAGTGAGTCAGAGCGAAGCAGTAATGGGAAATGAGAGCCAAGCTGAGAACATGGGGCCCACCAGGAAACGCACAGTGCATACTCAGGCCCACTCTTCTGACCTGAATATATCAATACTCTCAACCCAGTTACGGGAAACTCATACGCCTAGGTTGCGGTTAATGCCCATCACCTATAGAATGTCCTTAATGCTAGACAAATAAGGAGGTGGAGTCTTTTTGTACATGTTTTCATCTGTACAATGTATTTATTGTACTCAGTAGGGTCATGGTCAGCCGTGCCTTTCTCTCTGCTCTCCATCATCCCCACTGCCACATATTGGGTTCCAAATCCTAGAACATCCAAACTTTGCACACAGGTCTGCCTTTTGCTCCCAGCCTCAGTTCCTCGTTTCTGCTGCTTGACCTTGACCCCCTCAGCTCATCTTCATAGAATTGAACCTCTGCTTCCCTGAGCCTATAGTTTCTTTTTTTTAAATTAAATTTAATAGGGTAACATTGGTTAATAAAATTATATAGGTTTCAAGTACAATTCAATAATACATCCTCTGCATGTTACATTGTGTGTTCACCACCCAAAGTCAAATCTCCTTCTATCACCATATATTAACTCATTTACCCTTATCTACCTCCCCGCTCCCCCTACCCTCCGGTAACCACTAGTCTATTGTTCATGTCCATGAGCCTCTGTTTGTCCTGTTCGTTTGTTGCTTTTAGGTTTATATCCCACATATAAGTGATATCATGTGATTTTCAACCTTTTCTGTCTGGCTTATTTCGCTTTGCATGATTATCTCGAGGTCCATCCATGTTGTTACAAATGGCAGTATTTCATCTCTTCTTATGGCTGAGTAATATTCCATTGTATATATGTACCACAGCTTCTTTATCCAATTATCTATCATAGGACACTTCAGTTGCTTCCATGTCCTGGCCACTGTGAATAATGCTGCTATGAACATCGGTGTGCAAATGTCTTTTCAGATATGGGTTTTCAAATCTTTGGGGTAAATACCCAGTAGAGAGATTGCCGGATCATATGATAGATCAATTCTTAGTGTTTTGAGGAACCTCCATACTGTTTTCCATTGTGGTTGTACCAATTTGCAGTCTCACCAGCAGTGTATGAGGGTTAATTTTTCTCCGCATCTTCTCCAACATTTGTTATTACTTGTCCTGTTGATTACAGCTATTCTAACAGGTGTGAGATAGTATCTCATTGTGGTTTTGATTTGCATTTCCCTAATAGCTAGTGATGTTGAACATCCTTTCACATGTCTGTTGGCCACTTGAGAGAAGTATCTGTTCAGGTGCTCTGCTCATTTTTTAATTGTATTGTTTGTTTTTTTGTTGTTGACTTGTATAGGTTCTTTATATATTTTGGGTATTAACCCCTTATTTTCTCCAGCTTTAACTGTCTTTTCCAGATATGACTTCTGGCCTTCCTGATACTACTCAGTTGTCAGTAGCAAAATATTAAATAAATATAACATTTTACTTTATCAATCTAAACAATAAGTTAAATAAATACAATATTTCACCAGTCTTCTGATATGCCACTGTCCCAAGTGAAGATACCAATTAGTTGTTTTAAATATAATTTATTAATTTTAAAATGTATTCAGACTTCTAATTTTACATATGTGTATTTGAAAATAGAAGTATTCTCAAGTGCAAGCACAATTTATTAATCTCCTATCCAATTATGTAGATATGTATATCTATAGGTAACCAGATGTCCACTTTCTGGATGGAAATGCACCTGCTAAAAACATTCCATTCCAGGATGTATGTGTTTGCATCTTTTTTCCCCCAAATGTGATGATGGGAATAAAATGTACCTTTTCATGTAGTACATGATTGGGTCTAAGATTTCAAAAGATCTCTCTTCCCATTAGGTAGAGGCATTCGCTCCATTTCTGATCTGCATGTTTTCTGGGAGCCACATCTAGACAAAATTTTATCTTCTTTGTGTACATATTCTTGAAGACCTAAAACCCATCTCTAGAATGAAAAGATACAGTATTCATTTTCTGTCAATTAGGGAGGGCATCCATATAAATAATAGATGCAAATATAAACATATAGAAGTCTGCATACTCTGGGATTCACAGCTCTACTATTCATTTAATCAATAAATGTTTTATATTCAAACTTAAAAATGACTAAGAACCCAATCACATGTGAAAATGAGACACTAATATACTTTTAGTAAAGGAGTAATACCAATATTACTAAAGAGTTAAATGACATTAAAATGCAAACATGTTTCTGAATGCTACAATATATATTTCAAAATTTTCCAGGAATAAATTGATAAGCATTCTGTTTTAGTTTGCCAAAGCCTGGATGAACAAGAATAGACCCTGATAAGAGTATCTACTATCTCAGGAGATTCCAGATTTATTGAATCTCCTTTAAAACTGATCAATGGGAAAGTGTTAGTGACATGTATGCCAAAATGGTAACAAAGCAAAAAAGTTTGCTAGTTTTTAGCCCATAATTTTAATGGTATGCGTGTGTATGTGGGTACACGTGTTGGGTAAGTGTGGTGGACAGGGCTAGAGTCTAAAATAATAAGCAGAAGTAAATATTGGCAGAATAAGGAATGAGAGCAAAAGATGTGATAAAAACTGCCCTCCTTTTTTATGTTGCTCCTTGTCCAAGTTAATTGATTGCCTGTATGTGGCAACACTGGCATTATTCACTTGTATCGGTACTTGACTGAATATGAGAATAAATAAATTGATGGAAAAATAAAATGTGCATCAACAAGAGTCATTGTGTCTGTTTGAGGGAAGTTGCCTGGAGTATGCACAGTTTCCTTTTTAGAGACTCCAATACAGTAGAGTTTACCCACAGATACTCTTCTTCTCTCTGTAAGCCTATTCTATAGCACTAGGAACTGCATGAGAAGGAGTTGAAAGAAGCCTCTAGGGACTAGTAGTGAAGTCAACACCTAAGGGTTATAATTTCAGAGCAATTTGAAAATTATATATGACCACGAACACTCTCCACTACGCCATACTCTTCCAAGTCTCAAACTGAATGCTATTGAATATTCCACCCCAGACCTTTCTTCCATGCACTTGAGATTGGTCCCCTAATTAAATGGAAATATTAATTGGAGAGAGTGCAACACTTTCAGCCATTACTAGTCTTTCATATCTTAGTGGAAATGAGAGGCATAAGACCAAATTTAGAGATGATGATGTAGAGAAAAACTAAGGTCCCTGGTGCCCAACTGGGAATAAGCAAGGAAGAATGCCCCAACATGAAGAAGGGTATAAGGAAAACAAGGAAAAGTAGATTACAGTATAGGCCATTTGCCTAGGACTAAGCATAACCATTTACCCATACAAAATTGAAACCAATTTCCCTTTTCTATCTGCAAAGCAGTGGGACTTGTTAAAAGGTAATGTGAATTTGCACATTTATGCTGTATGTGATTTTCCAATAAAAAGTCATGATGATACCCATCTTCTGGTACACTGTGCAAGTTTCACTAGCCTGTTTAGCATGGTATGAAATTAGACTTTGTCTATATCTATTCTGGTCCAGAAATTAGCTGGTTAGTTCCAGTTGGATCTGTGATGGTCAGATTAACAGCAAAATTCCCTCTCTCCATTTACCACGACTTTATGCAGATAAGAATGAAAGGATTGCTTCTTAGACTACTGCTAGATGGTTTCAAGGTTTTACTCCTGTAATGGAATGAGGCAAGTTTCAAGTATTGCAACAACAACTACAATAAAAATAAAAATAAAAAAACATTTACTCTACTCTGGGTAAGCAATGAGAAAGACAAGGATTAAATTTCACTAAAGATTTTTAAAAATTATTTACATATAGCATATAGCCAGTCTAAGGTCCAATCCTACATCAGTGGTTCAAATCAGACAAGGCATTTAATTTTTAACTGTTTTTTCTATATTTTCCATTTCTACATATCCACAGTGACAGCAAAACCTATTTTCCATCCACTAAATGCCAGGTGTTAATTCTGAACTGTTGGGGACCTGCCAGTATAAATTGTACAGAAATTAATATTTTTATGGTTTTACAAATAGATACCTTTGGAGTAGTTTTCACTTTCAACGTATATGCTGTTTTATGAAATTTTTCCTAAACTGACAGATGCAAAGTATTACATGAAAAGAAACTCCTCCAACCCCTTGTTCCATTCCTTCACTAATCTTATAGCTACAATTTACTGCTATGCGTTCTGTGCTGATACCAAGCTTAGAGATTAGATAGATAGATGATAGATAGATAGATGATAGATAGATAGATAGATAGATAGATAGATAGATAGATAGATAGATAGAGATAGATAGATAGATGATAGATAGATAGATAGATGACAGAGAGAGAGAGAGAGAGATCTCCATTCATTGCACTTAATTCTCCCAACAAACCTATAATGTGGGTACAATTATTTCCTCCATTCTATAGATGAATAAACTGAGACTCGGTAAAATCACAAAGCAAGAAAGTAATGAAACCAATAAAAATACACAGGAAAGTGTCGTGAGAGGCATTTTAGCTCTGCATGCATACTTTATGATTTCATGAGACATTAAAAAGAAAAAGAAAAGAAAAATGTGGGTTTGTACACAAAAAGAAATCCCTTGCTGCTGTCACTACAAGAAGCATCTGTACCACCTGCAGCAAGTTTATCACAACCACCAAGATGACTAATTCAACTAATCATAGCAGAGGAAAATCTCCTATATGACAAGACTGTCTTCAAAGAGGTCTTGTCTAATTCCTGTGTGGTCCCTCTAATTTCAAGGTGCAGCCCTGACCCAGCCAGCACCCTTTGCGAGAAGCGGGGAAGGGCTGCACTGAGCTACTCCTATTCGTTCATCTGGTTCCAACTTGTGAGCCACCGTCCATATTTGTGAGGTGCTGGTTGGGTGGAGGTCCAGCCTGTGGTTATAGTATCAAGCTAAACCATTCCTTGGCATCATGTTCAAACCACTTAAGGTAACAAGAGTCACAGCTCCAGTCACATCTTTCTTAAAATAAGCCGTACCATATACTAGTTGAGAAGTGGGTAATGTCTCTAATGTCATGTGGCTTCAGGCCCACTCAATCAACTTCCATTTAAAGTTAATTTAGAGTTTCAAGTGATCACATCATGCAACTATTGAAATATAATCAACTGAAAAGCCAGGGATTCAGTGGAAACACATGGACATAAACTTAGGTCTCAGGCCCATTAAAACAAGATTCCAAATATTTTAGGAAGATTCAGTCTCTCCTTTATTCTTATTCTTATTGAATAAAATCTTAAATTAACTTAGCCCATCTTGAATCATAATCTTGAATTCTCACAGCTGAGCATGCTGCCTCTGTTAACCCCTGAACTTTGGAGGAAATGTCATTATATAGTGCGACAGAGCAAGCACATATGAGCTGCTTAATCATATTTCACTGGATGGCACTGCTCCTAGCTCTGTTGATGCAACCTGTAATGCTTCCACATAGTCCCTAGTAAAAGTAGTCATAAAGTCGGCAATAAATGATGCTCTAAGTTCAGAAATTACACTCAACTAGCCATTGTTATCACAGTGGATAGCATTTGTGCCTGCCTAGTTTTAAATAATAACTGTTCCTATTTGATATGGAGCAAACTTAAGAGAGCAAACCCTGAACTCTTCTCTCTTATTTCCTTCCTTTCTATTTTAGCAGTTTAAGGAACAAGATCTTTCAGCAATTTAGGGAACAAAATCTGACATGTGTATGTAGCTGCATTAACATTGGTGTATTGAAAAGAGCACTGTAAGAGGGTCAGAAGACTTTGACTCCAATCTCAAATTTGTCATTGCTGAGCAGTTGTGAGGGCTTTAGGAAAGCAACACTACTTTTTGTGGCTCTGTTCCCCATCTGGGAAGTGAGAGATGTGCTGGCCCATCCTCTGAATAGGGGCTCTCAAAGGCTACATCCCCAAGGTCTAGAATCTGGTTTTCGATTCTCAAGGCTCTTGAGAATGAACTCACACCAATCAAGTTCACCAAAGGTCAATAAATAAACCAAAATGCCAATTTGCTATTTTTTTACTTAAAAATGAAACATTAAAAAGATGGGATACTCCCATTTCATGGCCAGATCACTCTCTCCCAATAGAGAAATCCACATTGAAAGCCAAATTAGAAGTAGAAACTTGTTGGATAGTATAGAATCAAAGCAAAGAGAGTCTGGGGTATCACAGCAAAACATAATTGTTACTTGTTTATTAGTTGACTTTTTCAAAATGTCATTTTAAAATTACCTAATTATAAATTTTCGCTCTATCTGCTGCCACTGCCTAGTGGAACTTAGACTGTTATTGTAGTCAGCTTTAACCATTTATGTTCTTTTGTCTCTGTGGGTTTATATATAGTCAATTTACATAACTACTGTGGGCTTCTAGATTACTTGGATCTCATCAAATCCAAAGCCAGGAAGTTCAACTTCATAGAGCTCCTATAATAGAAGCAAAGATCTGAGAGTAATCCCTCACTGTTAACCCCTCATTGCAAAGTCACCAAATTCACTTCCTGATGGCCACCTCTGCATCACCGACATCAATGTATCACACATTATGACCTCTATTTCTTCCTTGTTACACTCTTTTAGAGGAAAAACACTTTCTCCACAACAGAGATTTATCTTCAGTTGAGTTTTTAAGTGTTTAGGGAAAAGGGGAATGAATGAGGAATGATATAAGCATCTTGGTAGAGACGGTCACAGGATTAAATAGAGAAAGAGAGAACAACTGGCTTTGGATAATCTCACCAAAAAGAGAATAGGCATGAAGGAAAGGGTAAGATAAAATCTCTCCTGTCAATAATGCTTGCCAAGCCAAGGACAGGAAGTGGTAGCCCTAGAACCAACTGCCCCTCAGCCAACCATTGTGGCCTGCCCCCTACCCGCTACTCCTCCTGTGCAACTGTAACTAGATCCTTTGCAGGAGCCATACTGGCTGCCAGCTTTGACGGGTTGGGGTAGAGGGGTAATGCCTCAGCTGCTAGAGCATCTGTGTGCTAGAACTGGGAGTGTCCTCCCCAAGCCCCTCACCCCACCCCTTCAGAGAAGGGGACTTATTTCTTCATGTTCCAAATTGGAATGCAGAACACATTTTCCCAGAGACACAGTGTCACACCTGACACTTAGTCTCTGTGAGTTCTATTGTCAACCACGTTAGTTATTGAACAGACTGTTGTGGACCAACCATAAAATAATCACCATGTAGAACCTCATTTCTATGGGAAAATGTTTTCTGTGTTCCCAACAATAACTTACAAATGAACTTTTGGAAAATAATCCATTTTTACATTAAAGAATGTCTGGATGTGTGTTCCCAAATCAATGTCCACATCCTTTATAGTTTTTCCTGTCCTATCGCATAAAAGATGAATACCCTCGACACTCTGAGGGCTATTTATTTTAGAACTCCCTGTGATGAGAGAATCAAGTGATAGGTATGAAGACTACGAGAATATCCTCAGAAATTGTAATAGTCAACAGCTCCTGCCTGTGTAGCAGTCCTGGCAGTTAAAGGGGAGACTCAGCTGTGAAGATAGGGCTCTTGCAGCCTCTGCTTTCCTAGAAGGCTACTATGATTTAGGGTTGAAACCTGAAAGTCTACAGAAGCCACTACTGCTTCACTATGATTTCCACATACAGGATAGACTGTTAAATGAAC
Source organism: Pteropus vampyrus (assembly GCF_000151845.1). Lineage (NCBI taxonomy): Eukaryota > Metazoa > Chordata > Mammalia > Chiroptera > Pteropodidae > Pteropus > Pteropus vampyrus. The sequence continues at coordinate 989,520 of NW_011889253.1, forward strand.
TCCACACAAAGATTAGGGCAGGAGGAGGGCAATAAGAAAATGAACTCCTACAGGTTGCTTTAAGCAGAAGCTTCTCTGGCAGTTTCATTTGCAGCCTTCAGTAAAGGCCTCCATTGACTTAAACTCACATTTCTTTCTTCTGAACAGCTACAGCCTTACAGTCTGTATAGATGCTGCACATTTAAGCCCTCAATCACCCACCACTGTAATATGCTATATTTATTCTGTGGGTGTTAAGATTAGCCCTGGGTTTCAAGTCCAAATTGCCCCCATAGCCCTGGCTCAGTATTCAACATATATGAGACACTTGATAAATAAATCATTCATTGCTTGATTAACAGCACATATTGTCAGAGAACCTTAAACATAAATTGTGCCTAGAATATAAGTCCATGAAGCTAGGTTTTTAAAAACTTTCATTTCTGTATCCTCAGTGTCTAAATGAGTGCCTGTCACATAGTAGGTGCTTAATAAATATTTGATAATTTTTGAAAGTTCAGAAGTTCTTGCCAATAGATATTAATCGTAATTGAAGAAAATGCATTGCTGAAGTTATAGTAAAGTCAAAAAGAATTACCACTCCACTTGCGACAACATGAATGGACCTAAAGGGTATTATGCTAAGTGAAATAAGTCAGATTCCACTTACTCATGGAATCTAAAAAATAAAAGGACAAGCAAAACGAAACCCAGATTCACAGATACAGAGAAAAGATTGGTAGTTGCCGGCGAGGGAGTGGCGTGGGCAGGGAAACTTGAAATAACTGATTAAGTCATAAGATTTTAGGGATTAAAAACTTTTTGTTATAAGATAAATGTCATGGGGATATAATATACAGCATGAGGAATATAGTCAGTAATATTGTATTAACTTTGTGAGGCAACAGATGGTAAGAAGACATTGTAATGACCACTTCACAATGTATACAAATGTCAAATCACTGTGTTGTACACCTGAAACTTTTATGTAATATTGCATACCATTTATACATATACATATATATACATATATATGTGTGTGTGTGTGTGTGTGTGTGTGTGTGTGTGTGTGTGTGTGTGTGTATATATATATATATATATATATAATTAAGGAAGAAAAATCAATTTCCATGTGACCTTCAAGGAGATACAGTATTTAAAATAACATACACCTGCACTCATCTGCAAGTTAAGCCCTATGACCGTGAAGTAACTAAAGATGCTTCACACTCCATGCTTGTGAATTTCGTTGAGTTGTGTGTGGAGCATGGGCAAAGTCTGCAATTGTTGGCCTGTCTCAGGTAGTATAGGCTCCTTTAAATCTCCTCCTAAAGAACCATGACCTAAGCATTACAGAGAAGGGAGACAGAAAAGAACTTGGGGTTTTATTGCTTTGCTAGAGTTGGCTATATTTTTCGAGCGGTTTTATTGTAAAATAGCTTAAATGACAAACTCACCTGTTCATACTCTGCTCTAAAACAGTGCCAGAGCACAGTGGGACATGGAAAAATATGGCAAAGTAACTGTCAAGAAGCAAGAAAGGGGTGACAGGCAATTTAAAAGAGACTACAAATCACATGCACAAAGTCCCTCTTATACCAGATAATGTGGGTAGGAAAGATGTGCTAAATTCACTACCATTTTCTCTATTTAGAGATCACCTTCAATAAAATATTTGACAATGATTTTTGGCACTCCTTGCTTATGTCTACATGTGAGTCACTCTTTCAAAAGTATGTCATTTTCAGAGATGCCCATCAATGCATAATAGACATAGTTAGTTAGTTAGTTAGTTAGTTAGTTAGTTAATTAGTTAATTAATTTTCCTCCATCTTCACAAACAAGATTTATGCCTAGGAAAGAATCCTAACATGGGAAGGTGGGTGGGTTTTGGGGAGCTCAGATACCCGCAAAATTAGAAATGGTGCTTTCAGTTAACATCCATATCTCTCAGCCTAATGGAACCCAGCCTATAACTGCCTACAAGATCAAGCCCACACTCTTCAAGCTAGCATTCAAATTTCTACTCAAGCTGGTCCCACCCTATCGAGTCCATTGTTTCTCACCATCAGCTCTCTTGTATGCCCCAGAATCCTCCACTTTCTTCACCATGCTTCTCACTAATTTGTACAGTTTTTCTTATTAAAAAAAAAAGTTCCCTCAACCATTTGAATACTAACTGTCCTCCAATGCCCATTCTACAACACTTCTCTCAATGAGGTCTTTCCCAAACACTACATTTCAGTACACAAGGGTCTTCTCTTCTTCTGAACTCTGTATTACGCTCTAGACTCTGGAACCACTAACTTGGATCTAGTCATACACTCCTACACACTGTCAAATTCCACTATTTCACATATACATGCTGCCTCTTTCCACAATGCCAGGCACAGCACTCACCTTATAGATGGTGAATAATTACTTGTTGACTATCAGTCTTTTCTTCCAACCTAAAATTTAAAAAGATATTTCTTCCAATAGAAACACCTGTACTTTTGGCATGCCTTCTTCAGAAGAAAAGACAGAGAAAAGGTAATTATTTTCTGGTAAAACTTTACAAGTCAGGGTTTGTATATTTTCCATTACATGGTAAAATAGATTCTTCCTTTTGAAGAATATGATTGAGAGAAGTGAAGAGTGCTGACAAAGGATTTACCTCACCAAAAGGAAGTGAAGTGACTGCCTGGGATCTCTTTGGAGGATCAAAGTCCTGATGTGCAAATCTCACACCTTGAAAATCAAGAAATCAAGAAAGTTTGCGTAACATAAGAAAAAAGAAGTGATATGAGGACTGGAAAAGCAGAGAAGCTCTTCCATATGACGTTATGTAGCTAATCTCTCATATCTTTAATTTTTTTTTAATTTTTAAAAGACTGAAATAGGTACTTTAGCTTGGCATGAAGAAACTGAGTAATACTGTATTAGGGTAGACACAGCTTTTTTTAATCCTTATTTTCATCTACTAAAGAGTCATTTATATGATTGAAAGTCAACTCTTGATAATCTACATATAGACTATTAGACATACAAGCTATCTAAAATAAATTTGGGAGGAGAGGTAGATGGGGCAAAAGGGGTCAAATATGTGGTGAAAAAAGAGATCTAATTATGGGCGATGAACACACAATGCAATATATACTTTACTGTTGAATTGTACACTTGAAACTTACTGAATTTCATTAACTAATGTCACTATAGTAATAAATAAATAAATAAATAAATAAATAAATAAAATAAAAATTTAAAAATTCATTCATTCATTATCCATTCAACCTGGTATTTGCCATGTACTAACACAAAAATTTGCTTTAAGATGAGAAAAAAAAAGGACACTATGTAAAATCTGGCAAGTAAAGAAGTCATCGACAGGTGCACCAACCATTAAACCATTGCTTTCCATTCTATTGTCTTTCCTTGAAGGTGATTTTTTAAATTTCAAATCAAGATTTTCCCCAATCCACAATATATTCTCAAACACCAGCATGTCTTCAAAGAATGCACAGCACAAATGCTCATTTACTCTATCACAACATGCATTTCCTCAAAGAAGTAGTTAAGTTTCTATTTTAGTAAGATGTTGCATTCTCTTGGTTTGCATACATTTCTTAGAAATTATTGATAAATATCCCCAGTTTGCTGGAGACCTAGACATGAGTAACAGACAAATTATATGACGGAATGTTCCTTAGTGTTCAGGTCTGCTTCACAGGCCAGGCTCTTCATAAAAGGGATAGGGAAACCTGTATGTTGTCTAGGGTGAACAAGTCCTTAATAAGGATTTCACTCACTGCTTTGTAAACTGCTGCATCTCATCACACCTTAATTTAATTCCTTTTTTTTCCCTATTGCCCTATTCAATCCTTCCACTGACATGTCTGATCTCTGTAATAATATTCAAGTCCCCAAGAAAGTATAAAGCTGAGATTTTACTCTATTTGTCTATGCAGAACTTAATTAGGAAGGTAAATCTTCTTCCAGAAGTCAAATAGAAATGATGCGTGAGTGTATGCTGTTTTGGATGATCCACATCTCGGAATCCATACAGCCTTCTGTATGGTAAGGTCCAGTTTGCCAGGATATGACAAAGCTTGGAGCTAATCAGACAGATGCCTGGTGTCATTAAGTCTTTCTTCCAGATGACACCAGGGGAAATGGCAATGGCAATGTTGAAATGCAGATATAGAGCAGCTTCTAGACTGAATGGACATATACTCCCTCTAAAAAGTTGGTAAGCAAAGGCCCTAAGAAACTGGCAAATGCCTTCATACTTTTTCATTTGCAATTCAAAGGCCAGACCTTGTACTTCCTTTTGCTTCTAACTCCAATATTATCGCCAAAGGCTCTGCATACCTTATGCTGTGCTGGCAACTCTTCACCTCTCAGACTGATCCTTGGGGGCCGCCTCATTGATAACACATGACCAAATTAGAATGAGGCTGGAGTAGGATATAGCTGGCCAAGACTGTGTAGTTTTAATAAAGAACTGTATTGTGCTCCATTGCCCCCAGAAGCAACCTGGATTAGAATCAACATTAAAACCAAATTAGAGTAAGTTAGATTTAAAACAAGATAACTTTACACCCCCTATCAGAAAGATTCAATTGATCAAATTTTCTAACAAAAGACATTCCTTTTGGCATTATCAATATGCATTCAACCCAATTCAGAAATGACATGTGTTTTTTATGTGTTACATTCTGTGCTTTTTGTATAGAGGAATTTGATTTTTATTCCCCCCCTCAACTATGCCAGGTTTATTACTTATTTTCCTGGGAGCAGGGGATAATATTTTTGTTAGTCATTATCAGAAATTTGGAAAACAAACAAACAAACATTTGTTGAATTGTTTAATTTAACTAAAACAACATGCATCTTGCTTTGGTACGTATTTTAAAATTTCAAGCTATCATAATTATAAAATAAATGTTTGTTTTAAAAGACATAAAAATTAAACTAAGTCATCCAGGTAAACATGAGAAAATTAAAAGACTTTTTTTCACATTCTTCTAGTTTATGCATAGACTAGAAAAGAGTGAAAAGGTTTCCTGATTTTTCAATTCCAAGAGGAATCCGTCCAAACTGTTTCTATTATTAGCACACAAAATGGTAGCTAAGAAGTTACTGTGGTTAACAACTGAATAATTCATAGTCTCTGAAGAATTCAGTTGCTTTGTCTTCTCCAGTTCCTCTTTCGAACTGGATCCCCAAACATATTTCTAGCCCTGAGTTGTTATAAAGGAAACCATATACAAATTGTTTTCAACAGTTAAAAATTGGCGACACTAAGCATTGAGAACAACAGCAAAATAATAAGTTGAAGGCTTAGCATGAACTTTTATAACCAATTCATAAAACTCTAAAGATTATGCATTTATTGTCAGAAATTATAGTTAAAAATTCCAATCTCTGTTCCACAGATATCATTGAGCTACAATAGCTCTGAAATTTAAGCTGTCTTTATGTAGCCATCCAAATAGAATATATAAACAAATTAAATGTGACATATAAATAATTTTAAACACATTTCAACACACCTAATCTAAATTCAAATTATTTTCTATGATGCAAGTCACTGAGAATTTCAAGTCCAGAAAAAAAGCACTTCAATTAATGAGTGAAAGATATTAATAAAGTTGAAAAGATAAATTTCTGTTAACATGAGAACTGTTAATCTAAAACTCCCATAAATGTTCAACTTCAGAAGAAGGGTGTTAAGTATTAGAAAATATATGGAGGTTTTACTTTCAACTTTATTTTTTTTTTATGTCTTTCCAAAAACAAGCAGTCTCTGCCAAATAAAGCATAGAACTAAGAAACAAGATAGCTGGATTTTTTTGTTTGTTTGTGTTAAGTTTCATCCCTGTCAAAATTCTCAATGTAACTAGTGTAAAACTTCAGAACACTTGAAGAGGCCATCATCTCACAGAGCCCACAGTTTATGTATCCAAGTTTTCTTTAATGTTAGGATTTCTAAAGGAAATCTTCCTATAAAGCATGACTCACTTTTTAAAATGAAGCTTGTTTAACATAACTGAACTGAGTGAACTTTTTTGGATCATGCAATGATATCATTTGTGAACACTAGTGTACGGAAATATATTAAAATTCTAATTAGGAACTAGCTTTCATTAAGAGTTTACCCGGTGCCAGGCACTGTGCTAAGTGTTTTAGTTGCATTCATTCTCTCATTTAACGCTAAGAGGTAGTATATAACTAATGAGCGTATACCTAACATTAATAAAGCATCATATATACACTTTGATGTTCATTACCCATTATTCACAGTGGCCAAGACATGGAAACAACTGAAGTATCCTACAGTAGATGATTGGCTAAAGAAGCTGTGGTACATATATACAATGGAGTATTACTCAGCCATCAGAAGAGATGAAATACTGCCATTTGCGACAACATGGATGGACCTCGAGAAAATCATGCTAAGCGAAATAAGCCAGACAGAAAAAGTTGAAAATCACATGATATTACTTATATGTGGGATATAAACCTAAAAGCAGCAAATGAACAAGACAAACAAACAGAGACTCATGGACATTGGACAATAGACTAGTGGTTACCAGAGGGTGAGGGGGAGGGGAGAGGTAGATGGGGTAAAAACAGCCAAATATGTGGTGACAGAAAGAAATCTAAGGGCAATGAACATGCAATGCAATATATATATATATATTCCTTACTGTTGAATTCTACACCTGAAACTTACTGGATTTCATTAACCAATGTCACCATAATAAAAATAAATTAAAAAAAAAACACAAGAAAATACAATCTCACACCTGTTAGAATCACTGTTATCAACAAGGCAAGTAATAACAAGTGTTGGGGAAGTTGTATAGAAAAAGGAAACCTCATACACTGCTTGTGGGAATGTAAATTGGTACAGCCACTATGGAAAACAGTATGGAGATTTCTCAAAAGATTAAAAATATAATTACCATATGACCCAGCAATCCATCTTCTGGGTATCTACCTCAAAAATTTGAAAACATTTATTCATAAAGATACATGCAGCCCAATGTTCATAGCAGCATTATTCACAGTGGCTGAGACATGGAAACAACTAAAGTGTCCTTCAATAGATGGTTGGATAAAGCTGTGGTACATATATAAAATGGAATATTATTCAGTCATAAGAAAAGATGAAATACTGCCATTTGAGACAACATGGATGAATCTTGAAATTATCATGCTAAGCAAAATAAGCCAGGCAGAAAAAGTTGAGAACCATTTGATTTCACTTATATGTGGGATATAAAACTGAAAGCAACAAACAAGCAAGACAAACAAAAAAAAACTCATAGACACAGATGACAGTTTTGTGGTTACCTGAAGGATGGGGGAGAGGGGGGAGGTAGATAAGGGTAAAGGGGGTGAAGTATATGGTGATAGAAGGAAATTTGACTTTGGTTGGTAAAAACACAATGCAATAGATAGATGATATATATTAAATTTTACGCTTGAAACCTATATAATTTTATTAACCAATTTCACCCCAATAAATTTAATAAAAAAAGAATAATAAAGTAGCATATACCTAATATTACATATCACTGCCACCAAGGAAGTTAGAATATAAATAAGAATTGGCTAACCTGGGTCAGTTCAATTCCAAAGCTCAGTCTCTTAGCCACTGCACTGCTATACTATTTCTCAAGAGCAAAGGTTTCCTGACCAGGAATAAAACCAAGAAAGTCAGGGAAAGTCACAAATTCTAGCCACTAGACCACACAGCATGTATTGAGCTGCCTGACCCCACAGTAAAAGGTCCCAGATGGTTTGGGGGTCTGCTTTTTATAATTTTTCTGTCTCCTTTCTCGACCTGCTGTTGATTTCATTTCTTCCATGTCATACATAGATTTATACTCTTTCTGCCATTGCCAGCATGTCTAATCTATAGCCCCTCTTCTCTCTTTCCACACGTTTCTATTTACACGCTGTTTTCCATTTTACAAAGTGCTTCCTCATACCTTATCTCATATAATCTAATTTGCTATTTCTAATCAGTTTTGGGATGAGCAACCAGATATATTTCCAACATGCTTAGATAAGTAAAAGTAATTAGGCTCATAGTGAGGGCCTACAGCAATCTCCTAGGAATAAATTGCATAAGTCTTAGCGCAAAGATAGGGCATCTCTTTTGCAGCCCAGAGTTTCTCTGACCATTCAGCCATTCTTTGAATTATTTATTTAAAAAACATTTCCTGAGCACCTGCTATGTACCATATTCTATACTGAGTTTTGGGGTTATAAGGATGATTAAGCTTTGGTTCTTGCCTTTGAAAAGTTCCAGGACTAGTAATGAGACAAATGTGTCCACAGATTTACCATAGTGAGACTGGGCAGACAGCATACTGGTAGCGTGGTACAAGGAATTATGAGAAAATTGACAACAGCTGTCTAATCTAGCAGAGATTTTGTAAAATATCTGAGGTTTAGGGGGAAGCTGGTATCTCTTTCTTTATAGTTTTTGGCTAGGTGGCAGATACTTAATAGATTGCTGAACTCTAGATTAACCAGTAAAATTGTTCTCAACTCTGGCTTCACATTAGAATCACTTGGGGAGCTTTCAAAAATGAAATAATAACAAGACCTGGCTGCCTTGGAAAACTGTTGGGCAGTACCTACTCAGCAGTTAATTCCTATGTATAAACCCATTGGAAATGTACACCAGAAGATATGCACAAGTATATTCACAGTAGCATTGTTCATAGCAACCAAAAACTGGTTACAATCTAGATGTCCATTAACAGGTGAGTGGAGAAACAAAATATGGTACATCCACATGATAGAATACTACTAGCAATAAAAAAGAATGAATTACTAGTATCTGCATGAGCATGGGCGACTTGTACAAATATTTCTCTGAGTGAAATAAACCTTATATAAATGAGCAAATGAGTACATACTGTACGCATATAAAATACCAAACAGATAAAATGAATTGAGCATCTTAGGAATCAGGGCAGTGGTGCCAGTTGGTAAAGAGTAGTGACTGGGAAGGGGTACGAGGGTAGCTTCTGGGTGCTGATAATGTTGTGTACCTTAATCGTTGTGCTAATTATATGGATGTGTTCAATTTCTAGAGATTCATCAAACTATATACTTAGAATCTGTGCAATTTCCTGAATTCATGTTATGCTTTAATATAAAATTTACTTAAACGTTAAAAAAAAGTACGAAGACCTGGGCCTCGCTGCAGACTGATTTATACAGAAGCTCAGTGGGAGGGAGCCACTGCCCCCCCAACCCCCTTGTAACACTTGCGTTTTTTAAAAGCATCCCAAGTGGCTCTAATTACAGACATGTCTAAAAACCAAGGGGCTAGGTGTTCCTGTATTTATCATCAGCTCCTTTGTGACGACATCCTGACATGTAGCAAAGGGAAAGAATTCAGAGTAAGGTACATCAGTGATTACATTCTGGCTTTGTTTTGCACTGGAAGTGTGAGGCATTTGTCTGGATCATCCCCAAACCAGCACTGTGTGATGTGCACAATGCCTCCTCCGTCCCAGTACTGTTGTGAGGATTAAATAAAATAATATACTTAAAGCACCTAGAATATAGTAGGTGCTTGAGAAATCGTGGGTACTCAACTCCTCTTCCTCTTTTGCATCTAAGTTCCTAAGTACAGTGATGAGCAGATTGCTGTAAATGAACAAAAACTCATGCTCTCCAATTTCTCCTCCTGAATGAGTTTCTTTGTTAAGACTGAAGTAATATTATACTTGGACTAGTGATGTCAGATGAATATGAGACATTTCTGGGCCCTAGTAGCTCACTCTATTAAGCATCTGCTATCCTTGAAGATGAATGGAGAGGAGGCCAACCATAGGAAATACAAACCACAGACCCTTCTTGGGAAAGCTTTGTCCCTGCTCCCATCCCTAAGAACAGCGCCAACCCTGTGCAAAGACAAGGCTAAGATGTGAGTTGGCACAAAGAATAGAAAAAATTACTAGCCGGGAAGACAAACCATCCATAAAATGTGCCAAATTAAATACTTCTGTATAAAATGTCATGTTTTAGTAAAAACAAGCAGACAGAATCTTGGGCTAAGAGCAGGAGACGCAGGTCAGAGTTTTGATCTGCTACTTGTAAGCTGCCTGATTTTGGTGAAGTAAACTTTTGTTTCTCTGTCAAATGAAAGCAATGCCATCTCTCCTACATCCTTTACAACGGGCCAGTGAGTTGCAGATAAGTAGAAGGCATTCCAAAAAAAAAATTAAGCAGTAAATAAATGCAAGATAATACTAGCTGGAAATTTACTTTGTTCCAAACTCCGATCACCAACCAGCAACTCACCCCACTAAGACTGAGAAGTCTCTGATATTAACTGCTCCAGGCATACCCAGAGACTACAATAGCCTGAAGCTCGCTTATGTAAGAAGGGACTGCAGTACTGCCTGGCATGTAGCATAATATTTTGCTTAAGAGAAATCCTTGGAAATGCCTCAGATAAAGTATAAGGGCAGGCCCCGGCCTTACTTAGGTTTTGGAAAGAGGTGCTCTCAGTCACAGAACACCAGAACTGTTGCTAGAGCAAATGATGTCATCGGAGCTCCTGTTACCATGGTCAATGTCAAAATTAAGATAGAAAGTTGAAGGACAAATTGTGGGGTTTCCAGGCAAATATAAGTTAGAAAAGCAGTTTAGACCTTGGAAACTTGCTTTAAAAATTATCAATACTTTACAGAACATCAGCTGAAATTTATCCTATTCTGGGATGCTTTTTGGTTTATGTGATTTTATTGACAAAAACATACAAAGCTGAATAGAAAAATATATCGCCTTACTCTATTTTTATTCCCACTACACATTAAGAAAAAAGTCACGTGAGTCATCTCTATATTCAAAACCAATAATAAACCAAAAATACAAATATAAGATTTTTTTTAAGAGACAGAGATAAACTTAAGGGTTCTCCACTCTAGAGCTAAGAAACGAATAGCTCGAATACCTGTTGGGTTTTTTTTAAAGACTGGAAAAAGAAAACTTGAAATTAAGGGCACGTTGGGACGTCTTGTAGAGTACAGGTCTTTCCTCATCCAAAAGCTATTCCTGAGACAGACCCGTGTACTCATCCCCTCAAATATTCCCCAAATGTATAAATGCCGGGAATGAAGGGGGACATCCAATTAGTATCAAAAATAGTACTGTTGACTCTTTGCCCTGGTTGAGGGGTGAGAGAGAGGGGAGAAGAGGAATCGGTCTGATGTAAACCTTGAGGCCAGAGCCGGACAACTCGCCCCTAAGTTTGGCGCGTCCTCGCTCTGCGCCCCCGCCACTCTCCTCCTCCCTCCAGGCACCCGGGATCTCAGTGCAGCGGGAGGCCCTGGCAGAGAAGGGACCCCGCCGCTGGGGCTAGGAGCCACGACAGGCGGAAGAAGGACGGCTCCTCTCTGACGGGAGTCCTTGGGCACCACCCCAAGCCCTCGCGCTCTCCCCTTCCCCTGAGCCGCTGTCCCCCAAGGCAGGTCACCTGGCTCGGCCGCTGCCCGTTTGTCCTCCAGCTGCCCGCTCACTCCAGCCGCGCCGCCGCCGCCTCCTGAAAGCGGCTTGTCCTCGGAAGTCACGGGGCCAGTAAGCGGGTGGGCGAGCCTGTGCCAAGGCTGCGGGAACCGTTCAATCCAGCCGAAGCTGGGACCCTGCCTTTAGCGCGGCCGCCACCAGGACGAAACTGGAGAGCTGGGCTCGGCTCGCCCGGGTTGGGAGGGGCGGCTGCAACTTTGCTCCTGGACGCGAGCGAGGCGGGGGCGCCCGTCTCCAAACTCCGTGCCGTGTCTGCAACCTCTCCGGTCCAGGAATTTTTTATGCTTTTTTTTTTTTTCTTTTTTAATCTATCGGGAAGCCAAATTTTTGCCCTTAAGTTTTTGCTTCCAAAGCCATGCTCCTCGGCGGACGGAGGACCGCGGGGCCGAAAGCGGCGGGGGTTGAGGGGAGACGCGCCCCGCTGGGTGTGCGGGCAGAGAGCCGAGCCAGGGTGCACGGGGTGGCTGCGAGCCAGTAGCGGCTGCCCAGGGAACCTGCCTTCGCGGGTCCTCCAGACCCGCTCAGCTGCCTGCGCTGCCCCCCTTTTGCCCGGGAAGGAGAGCGGCCTGGAGGGATCCGGCCAGCGGCGGGAAGCAGTGACCCGGACTTGGATCGCCCAAGTAGGAACTGGAAGTGACAGTGGCGCAGGGCAGAGCAGCGGCAGCAGCAGCAGCAGCGGCAGCAGCGGCGGCAGCAGCAGCAGCAGCGGCAGCAGCAGCCCGGGTAGCGGTGGCAGCAGTAGAAGCCCCGGTGTAACGGCGGTGGTCACACTGCGCCTGCTGCTGCTGCCTGCTTTAGCCAGGAGCCCAGGGCTGCCAGCGCCTGGCCTGCCGGGGGCCACTGCCAGAGCCTGGGGCGGGAATCCCGGCCTCACAGACTAGCCCTTCCTGGTGGCCCGCTTCCTCCTCCACCAAGATGCCACTTGGAACCCCAGGCTCTGTGGTGAGCTGCTGAGACAGCAAAGCAAGGAAACATTCTCCAGCAGCCATCCACATGCCTCCCTTCCCTGAACTATCCTGGGTGCCTTCCTGGGCTCTGTGATAAGAGGCCCCCAAATCAAGTAGTCTCTTTGAGGGAGAATAAAAAGGTTCGTGATAGTTGGGAAATATTTATGACCCTGCTTGAAGTTCATTTATTACAATGCAGTCTGTAAAATATTAGGATGGCCAGAGTCGTTGGTGTCATTTAATGTAACTCACAGAATCCACTAGGAGTGTCAGATTTGTTCAACAGGAGAAAAATAAAACCTTACCCACATCCTCTTTAGTCTTCCCACTAGCTCAAATTGAGTAGCTAATTATACAAAGCTTTCCCAAGTGAAACTGAGGGAAACAGGCTGGTTAAAAATAGTGTTCAACAGTTAGACATTACCAATCCCTACTCTAGTCTCTTCATTTTAGGATAAGACAACTGAAGCCTAGAGAAGACTCTGACTTTACACACGTGGCAGGCTCAGGGATTGAAGGAATGTCTACTGATACCCATTACAGCTACTGGGTAGTTGTCTGGCCTCATGCCTCACTCCTCCAGGGAGATTCTGCTCTCCTAGTGCTGGAGCTCTCTTATGGAAGATTTAGCCTTGACTCATGATTATTAGTAGAGCCGCCTTCCTTCCAGAACTGCTGCTCTGCAGAGCATCCCCTGGGAAATGGCAAATCATCCATCCCACAGGCCCTGCTTTGGGGAAGGCACCCATGCTGTTCCAGCAACAAGGCAGATGGAGTGAGTCAGGGAGACAGGAGGCAGTGAGGGGGTGGGGCAAAGAAAAAGCCATACTGATACCAGCTGGTATAAGAGAGAAAAGAAAGAGAGAGAGAGAGAGAGAGAGAGGAAGGAGAGAAGGAAGGACGATGGGAGAAAGAAAGAAGCATTAACTGAGCCTTCTATATATCCAATGAAATCCATGTTAAAAAAGTCTTTTTACAAAGTAGGTGATTAAGAGATGGTAGGGGCTCCTTAGCAATGAGTTGGTAGTAAGACGACAGGGTAAAAAGCAGGAGGATCTGCTAGGGATGAGGCAGTGGGAAGCCTGGCTGAAAGGAAAACCAACCACAGGACTAGAGCTGTTACAAACCAATCATTCATTTATGGGGCTGTAGCCAGGATAATGCAGTCAGAGGTACTCCCAGGCCACTCTTAAAGGATGAGAAGAACTGTATATGTCCCTGATTCTCACCAAGTTCAAAGACAGAACGAAACCAAAACTACCATTGCTAGATTAGTGTTGTTAAGGGACTTCCTAGTCACATTAGTAGCACTCGACCTACATGAAGATTTTTCCATATGTTCTGGAATTGCTCTTGAGGCCTGAGTGTCTTCCTTGCCTTCTCTACTCTGTTAACAACAGGACAGATATATTTGGTTCACAGAAAAGGAAATACAAATGGACTATAAAGGGGTGAGAAGATGTTGAAACTCACCAGGAATCATGAAATACAAATTAATGCAATAAATGAAATACCACTTTCATTCAACAGTTTAGCAACCATTAAAGACAATATATATCAAGGGCTACTAGGCATGAGGAAGAAGGCACTTTCTACACTATTGGTGGGAGTAGAGCTTCAAATAGCATTTTTATAGGGAGACTTCAAAGTATCTATAGAATTTTGACACAGTGATTTTATTTCTATGGAGAAAGATGCTTCAAGAATAATCACAGATGTGCACAAATTTCTCTATGCATATTCAACATGACTCACTGGGATTTACCCCAGACATGCAAGGTTGATTTTACATATGAAAATTAATCAATGTACTACAACATATCAATACAATAAAGAACAAAAATCAATGGTCATCTTAGCAGAAGCAGTAAAAGCCTTTGACAAAATCCAGCACCCTTTCATGATAAAAATATTCAAAAGACTAGGAATAGAAGGGAACTTCTTCAACCTGATAACAAGGCATCTACGAAAAATCCACAGCTAATATATTTAGTGGTGAAAGACTGACAGCTTCCCCCAAGATCAAGAACAAGACTAGGATATCTACTTTCACCATTTCTATTTAACATTGTACTGAAAGTTCTAGCCAGACAATAAATTAAATTAGGCAAGAAAATGAAACAAAAGGGATCCAGATTGGGAAAGAAAAAGTAAAATTATCTCTATGCACAGATGACATGATTTTGTACAAGAAAACCACAAGGAATCTAAAAAGACTTTTAGAACTAATAAACAAGTTCAGTGAAGTTGAAGTATATAAGATCGCTATACAAAAATCGATTGTATTTTTATATATTTGCAATGAACTATCCAAATATAAAATCAGGAAAACAATTCCATTTACAAGAGCATCAAAAGGAATAAAATACATCAAAGTATTTTATTATATTATATAAGATATTAAATATCACCAAGGAAATACGAGGCACGGACACTGAAAACTTCAAAACATTGTTGAATGAAATTTAAAAAGACCTAAATAAAGAGAAAGACATCTGTGTTCATGAATCAGAAGACTTAATATTGTTAAGATGGCAATACTCCCCAAAGCAATACACAGATTGAATATAATCCCTACCAAAATTCCAGCTGCCTTTTTTGCAGAAATAGACAAGCTGATCCTAAAATCCATATGGGTACACAAGGGATCCAGAATAGCCAAAGTGATTTGGAAAATGAAGAACAAAGAGGACTCATGCTTTCCTATTTGAAAACTTACTGTAAAACTATAGTCTTTTCAACAAATGGTATTGAGACAACTGGATATCCACATGTAAAAAGGATGAATTTGGGCCTCTACCTCACACCATGTACAAAAATTAACTCAAAATAGATCAAGGACCTAAGCTAAAACTATAACACTCTTAGACGAATACATAGGAGAAAATCTCAACAACCTTGCATTAAGTAATGGGTTCTTAGATATGACACCCAAAACACAAGCAATAAAAGAAAAAAAATAGATGAATTTGACTTCATAGAAATTTTTTATAAATTGTGTTTCAAAGGATACTATCAAACTCGGGGAGGCACTTCAGAGAATCCTTTGTTTTCCAGGCGCCTCAGCAGACTTACCTGACCAGTTGTTAGCTGTATGAACCCCTAGAGAACACAAAGATGGAGGTCACTTGGAGAAGCCAACTGGCCACCCAGAAGGTCAGAAGGCAGCCGTTCTTTAATGTGTTCACCATGCCCAACAACCAATACACAAATAGTCAGTGTGCTGTTGCATCTCTGGCTTCATTTTTTCTGCATTTCCAAATTGACCATTTCCAGCTAGCACTCTTTCTTTAGGTAAATAGTGTGTTCTGGGCAATAGTCAAGCTCTGTTCTTCTTGCTTTTTGTACATGAACAGTTTTATCGCATCAACAAAAATCTATTAATCATTTCCTATATCAGGCACTGTGCAGAGTACTTTAGGCCTGAGAGACATTCTATCTAAAATAACAAGATATGGAAACAACCTAAATGTCCATCAATGGATAAATGGCTTTAAAAAAAAAAAAGTGTGGTGTATATATACACGATGGAATATTATTCAGCCATGAAAAAGGAGGATATTCTGCCATTTGTGACAACATAGATGGACCTCGAGCACATTACTCTGAGATAAGTCAGAGAAAGACAAGTAGTGTATACTATCACTTAAACGTGGAATTTTTAAAAAGTCGAACTTGAAAAACAAAACAGTGAAATAGTGGTTACCAGGGAATGAGGGTGAGGGGATAAAAATTGATGTTATGTAAAGGTACAAACTCATAATGAGTAGTAGATAAGCCATAGTGATCTAATGCACAGTATAATAAACATAGACACAATATTTTGCTGTAATTATGTAATGTGATAAACATCACCACCATGGCAATCATATCACAACATATAAATGTATCAGAGCAACACATTGTATTGCCTTAAATTTATACAATTTTATATGTCAAATCTATTCAATTAGAAATAAATTAATTTTTTAAAATTTGCAAATATTTGTGTTTAGATCTGTCTTTTAGTTAATTAGGAGCTTGAGACTGGATGGTCAGTATTCTTAGCTGCTGGGTGCATCCCAGCTCAGCTTTCAGTCTCATTTTATTAGACATCTATCAGGGTTCTAGGCGTGCTTCCACATGGCTCCTATGTACCCCTTACAGGCATAATTTTACATACAATACTGCCTAGTAATAACAATAACATTAAGCAGCTGTTATGCATGTCTTATGTGCAGTGATATATTAAGTGCTTAGATGCATTTTCTCATTTGATCCTTACAAAAATCCTATGCAAGAGATATTATTAATGTCTCCATATACAGATGAGAAAACTGGAGCATAGAGTGGCCAAGTAATTTTTCCCAGAGTCACGCAGTCAGTAACTGACTAAGCCAAGACTCTGCCCCAAGGTTGTCAAACTAGAGAAGTTACGTGCTTAACCATGATGCTAATATTAAAATATTCATACAATGTTCAGGCCAGCCTGACTTACCAAAAAAGAGGTGAAAATATGCCCAGCGTCTTTCATTTAAGAAATAAATATTTTAATATACTTTTTAAAAAGGTTTCTATCCAAAGTGGATAAAACTATTTTAAGCATTGGTGCTTAAAGGAGTAAGCATTCGTTGTCAGAAAAATCCACTTTTGTGAAACGACTCATTCTCCAAAAATGCCAGACCTACAAGGTGTTTCTGTATCATCTAGTATTCTTGGAACTGCAAGGAAGATCAGTATATCTTCTGGCAGCTTCAGAGTGCAATAATCATTGGCAACCTCACCATGTTTTTATTTTACAAATAAAAATGAAAATATCATGATCTGTACCATAGCAGCCATCATTCTATAAGGGATACAGAGTTGTCTACCTCGAAAGCCATACATGCCCATGGCCATGCACACACACGTGTCCATATGCATGTACGTGTATGTATGCGTGCACACACACGGAGCTAAAATTGGGCAATAGGGGACCCTGGAATAAAATATTCTGGACAAGAGAAGCCTGATGCTATGGCTAACTTTAGGAAAAACTCTGAAGCAAGCAAAGTTTATGAGGGGCAAAGCCATTTGTACTGCTATTAATAACAGTAGCTGACACTTGAAGAATACTAACTATATGCCAGGTACTCTTCCGCAGACGTGGATTTATTGAAATATCACACCAATCCTATGAAATCGGTGCTGTTATTATTCTCACTTTACAGGTAGAGAGACCGAGGCATAGAGGCATTGTTAAGTAACATGCTACTAACATTGTTAAGTCACAAAACTACTAGTGAGAGAGAACTGAGATTTGAATCCAAACAGTCTAGTGTTAGAGTCCATGTTCAAACCACTACTAATAATTCTCCACAAGTAATACCACTAATGCATGTCTACACTTATGTCCCTGGTCCTGTGCTAAGCACTCTATATACATTATCTCATAGATCTTTTGAGGTTAGAGCTCTTAGCTCAAAACTATTATGTAGCATCTAATTTGAACCTTAAAACAACCCCAAGAGGTACCTATTATTGTGCCCATTTTACAGAAAAAAAACAATGAGGCACAGAGAAGTTACTTGGCACACAGGCAAAAGTACCACCTGCCTCTCAGTAACACCCCTATATGCATTGCAAGGATCCGTATAGTATAAAATAATGCAATGTAATTCATTATACAATTTCTACCTCAGAGTCAGAGTCTCAGCTTTTCAAGGCCTCTATTCTAAAACGTTAATGGGAAAAATTAACAGTAGACTTTATTCCAAGCTCAGGGCAGATGTAGTGACCCTCTACAGCAGCCAGTGTCCCACTTTGGGTTATCTTTAATGGGGAAACATACCACACAAGCTCTGTCATCAGAAGCCTTATTTCAGGGCTTAGATACTGTATCTAAAATATATCGTTTTCTGAGTTTTGTTTTGTTTTGTTTTGTTTTGTTTTGTTTTGTTTTGTTTTGTTTTGAAGCTGGTTTCTGGAAAAGCCAAACTAGCAAGCCACCACTGGGGACCACCAATCTCACCCATGGTTTCCATGAAATGCTTCCTCTGTTAACAGTGAAAATAAGCCAAGGACTTATACTACAACACTATCTTCACTAGCAGAGTGAAAAACAATGACAACAAAGAAGACAACCTGGGTGGGCTTACCTCCACTTGAAGGGTTGCACATCCTTTCAGGAAGTCGTTGATATTGTTGATGCAATCAGCTTCTGTTTGGGGCTCCAGACAGTACTAGAGAAACATAGCCAAATGTCACCTGGAGACTGTCATCCCATGCCAAGTGTACCATATTCACTATTCGCTAGTAACTACATAGACAGGCTTTTTAAGGCAGGGAGCAACATTGCTGTCAATCCAGGAAGAGAAATAACCACCAAAGGAAGTGATGCAAAAATCTAAACGGTCAGTCTTTGTTTCAAATGTCATCAAACTTTTAGTCTCAAGTCATCTCTACTTATAAACTTTTTTCTCATGCTTTTTGCCCTAGTGTGGTGAGAGCAAATTAGAGAAACCCAGACAAATTAGAGAAACCTAGTTTTTTGAGCTTGGTTTTGCTTTCAACTAACTACCTCTCTCCCGTTTCTTCATGATAATTTATTCAAAGTATGTTTTTCCCTTTGCTGTTCTCTACATTTAATCACAATTCTCTACCATTTATCACTATTTTCCCACTGTTTTTCAAGTTTAAGAAATTATAAGTAAATCAATTTGTTCAATAAAAATACAAACTGGTTCAAGAGGGCAAAAGATCTATACTCACAGTCACATTCCCTGCTGACCTTAAGAAAATAATTGTAGGATTCTACCTTTAAACTGACTTAAAGTGTACTTTAGAAATCATCCATCTTCATGTTTCCAACATTAAAAATTTGAGGTTTTTAAAGAGAATAAGGGTAGTTTCACTTTGAACATATGCTGCATTCGAAACACATAGTTAGTTTTTATTGTTTTAACAAACCTGACATTTGGGATTATTTCTCCTAGTTGCTAAATAGCCTCTCTTTCAATGGATATTTTATTTCTTTGAGAAGAAAATCTATATTGGTTTTAGTCAAACTGTCAATAAACATCATCAGCATCTGTTATAAATCATCCCATTATTTCACAGACTCATGCACCCCAAGTTCAAAACATGTCCTCAGTAACAGGAAGGTGTAACATGTATCTCTATGACAGAGCAATCTTGTGATATGGATGTTCTCCTTGTCCCCTGGCACCAGTGGTATAACAGGTTTTGTTACACTAATATTTGGTGGCTAATTACTAAAGAATAACATTTCATTTTCTGACTTTTTCAATCTACAAAAACGGTAAGAAAAAATATCTAACTTTTAGAAAGAGATTAAAGTAGGAGAGTCCCAAGATTTGGACAACAGAAAATCTCAAGAGTCACATTATTGCTGCTCTCTGGTGGTAAGCACTCCCAAGGATACTGCAAATGTCCCTTACCTTTTCTACAGAGCCAGGCCTCAGTCTGCTGATCAGCTTGCACAGCACTACCCCATTTTTCAGCGAGGACTTCAAGAACTCCTCCGGATCACAGATGGTCTTTTTTGGGGAGTCTAAAACTCCCAAGGATATAAGCCATGTCACGATTCGCTCTTCTGGATTCATTATTGAGGACTGTCTGCTCCGAACAGCTCTCTGGGGTAACTGCAAGGACTAAGCCACATCCGCGATTGCATCTGTTGTTGTCTTCCTTTTTATGAGTTCTCTTCTGGTGCTTGCAGAGCAAAGCTTTAAAACAACTTTTCTTAGACAATGGTGGAATCCACTCAAATTATGGGATTTCAAAACCACAGAGATCAAACTCAAAGATGTGGAAAGAGAATGAATATAAAAATCATGGATAGCATTAGTTTTATTTTTCAAAACCTACAAAACAAATTCATTAGGATGAAAAAAAGAAGAAACACACACACCCAAAAAAAAAAAAAACAGTGCAAGAAGCTGTAAGGGAAGGAAGTGAGGAGGATGCTGGGGAGGGAGGAGAAAGAAAGAAGCAAGGGCTCTTGGAAATCAGAGGTGACCCAGCACTTCAGGGGATAGTGGAAATGAGACACTTTTGAGCCAATCTGGGAAAACGCTGTCAATAAATAGTCTATCTCCATTGAAAATCTGGCTTTTGTCACGAGGACAATGCCAACTGGCTCTTAGGTCAAACAGATATGAGGCTTGTTGGGAGCTGTGCTGGCACAACAGGACTCAAAAAAGGTAGGGTGAGAAAATTCTTCCATGAAATAGTCGGATGTCCTCATACTGTTTCACAGAGATGGTATGTCACGATCATTTCTTGCAAAACACGTTGAGTTGCATGGTGACACTGTGCCAAGCAAATAAAGATTGTGCCTGCTGTCACCCATCACTGTATATAAGCAGAAGCTAGAAAAATGGCATTTTACTTTGCAGCCAAAAAGCTATGTTTAGGGAAATAGGCTAAGGATAACATCTGACATCCTGTTTACTTGCATTCTTTAGAAATTCTTTTTCTGGACCTGGTTCCACTATACAATCCAGCTGCAGTACCCTTAGCAAAGGCTCAGACAGCCACTTGAAAACAGAACTTTTGAGAACAAAAGAACATTTGTCCTCTGTCTATACAGCAGTCTGGAAGGTTAATGTTTCCCCAACGATAAACATTTTGCATTAAAAAATGTTGCTCTGAAAAAAAAGCTGGCCTATAACAAGAGATCTTCACTATTTTCAAATATTTTCAGGAACAGTTGAAATAGTCATACTATTGGGAAATTTATGATAAGGCCAGCTTTAACAATATAGTCTTAAATTGGCAAATACATGGTACTCACCATCGCTACCCTTCTTAAGGATGCATGGGATCCTCTTAATCTTCAGAATCCTATTTAAAACAGCTTTAGGCGTGTACTACCAAATAATCAGCTTAGATAATCCTGCTAAATGTTTTCAAAGCTCCCCCTTCTTGCCCTGTCATAACACTTATCTCACTTTACTATTATTGCTTTTGATTTGTCTCCTCCACCAGAATGTAACCTCCCTAGAGTAGGGGTCTTGTCTGTCTTGTTTAACACTCTTCCCAGTAGAGTGCCTGGTACACAGTAGCTGTTCAAAAAAACTGAATGAATAAATGAATAAACTCATATGGACTCCCATGTATAGACATTACCTGATTACAACAAGGATTTTTAAATTTGTTTTAATGGCTTAAAACAAATAGTTTTTTCTTGCTAATGATTTTTATACTTTTATTGAGATTTAATCGACATAATAAACTACATATATTTAACACATACGATTTAATTAATTTTGATGTTATGCATATACCTGTGATACAATCGCACACACACGCAATCCAGATAAACCTTTCCATCACCCCCGAAAGTGTCCTTGTGACCTTTAACCCCTTCTTTCTTCCTTTCTGCCCAAATTTCAGACAACCACCAATCTACTTTCAGTCCCTATACATCAGTTTGCATTTTTTAGAATATTATGTAAATGGAAATACACAGTTTGTTACCTTTTTTGGTCTGGCTTCATTGAATCAACACCATCATTTTGAGATTCATTTATGTTGCTGTGTCTATCAATAGCTCTATAACAAAGATTTGACCTCCAAATGTTTAGTTTGATGTAATTACACTTCTAAGCAAAATAGGTATAATCAATCAAAAGTTTTAATTGACTTTTGACCCATAGCCAAGTCTATAGAATGAAAAAAACAAAAACAAAAACAAAATATATTTGTTGATAAATGAAATTCCTAAATCTGACCTGCTTAAACACATTTTTATATGTCACTTGGACAATTTTCACAACTGCTCATCAAAATTGTACTCTATAGACAAATAAATCTGGCAGTATTATTGAAGTATTACTTACATTTTTGGATGAAGACCAAAGCCTGAGTAATTTTAGGAACACAGCCTAGTCCAAAACAGGCTTGCGCCCATTGAGGTCACCTAGATGAAAATCTGCCTCATTTTGGACACTGGCTTTAGCAAATTACTCTAAGTAATAAAGTAAAATCAGAAAGGCAAGGACACCTCCTCAAGGCAGAAGAAACAGTTCTATTAGTGTAAAGATTGGAAGTCAGGGTTGGTATGGTCAAATGTCAAGAAAGCAAGGAATTCTGGGGCAGTAGCAAGTATATGGGTGATATAAGTAACCATGAAACCCTGGCTGTTAAGGAAGCCAGTGACGATAAAGAGGAGCTGATGAACAGTAGAAATAGGGTGAGGTTTGGAAAGACTGGAGGACACAGTGGCATAGAGAGCAGGCTTCACACAAAAGCATGGGTAAAAAGAGCAAAGGTCTCTCACTCTACTTCAGATCTTTAGTACCAAACACCTTGGGCCACTGAATCTGTATTTTCACCGGCTTCCCCACCTCCATCTTCTCATCCCAATGACTTCTGTGGCAGAGTACAGTTTGGTCGATTTTCCAAAAACATCTCTTTAATAGTGTTATACCCCTGCTCAATAACCGTCAAAGGCTCTCCATTGCCTTAAGCAATGATTTACAAACAATGATGTACAAAAATAATCACCTCTTGTGAGGGAGGGAAGGGAAAGGAATGAGAATGGAACTTGAACCAAAATAGGTAATATTTTATTAAAAATAAAAAGATCTGCAGGAAGTAAGGTAAATGCCAA
This sequence comes from Pteropus vampyrus, assembly GCF_000151845.1. Lineage (NCBI taxonomy): Eukaryota > Metazoa > Chordata > Mammalia > Chiroptera > Pteropodidae > Pteropus > Pteropus vampyrus. Next base: position 1,012,587 of record NW_011889253.1, read on the forward strand.
CATTTCTTAAAACTGGTTACACTGGAACCTGTTATACTATTTACTTTTATGTGTTTAAAATCTTCATAATTGATTTGAATTTTTTTAATCTACAGAGGCACTTGTTAAAAGTTTTAGGGGCCTTATTCCCCAATACTTTAGTTCAGAAGATCCTCAATGAGACAAAGAAATCTATATTACTAAAGTACCCCACTTGATCCTGATGAAGGCAGGCCAAGGTCACACTTAGAGAAATAAGTTGATTTATAACCTTTCACCCCAATTTCTGCCAAACCTGGGTCATCTTAATATCCACAAGAACAACAATCCAACATCAAAACCACTCAGTTCCTTAACCGCTTATAAGTGTTATTGATGTATTATCTCTCGGTCTCTCTTTATGCCTGTTCTGTGAAAATGGACCTGGGTCCTTTAAATTTGCCAACTGGCATGATATGAAATTTTATCAAGTTTTATCTGTAGACAGTGCTGGAGAGACATTGCAGGAAGACAGGCTTTTACTTCCTGTTTCCTGTGTGCTCACTTCACAGGCTCCTGCCAAGCTCCCAGTTTTTCTGATACTCACTTTCTGGGGCATTGGCTTCCTCACTGCACAATGGGTAGCATCACCCACTGGGTAGCTTCCACTGGCACCACCCTTGGATGGTTCAGTAGTGAAGTGTCTCTGGTGAGACATTTCTCCTGTAAAAGGAACCAGTACCCTGGAGAGGCACATTTTCAGCAAATCCCAGAGGGCGGATGTCCAGCAAGTCCCACTGACTCAGCACCACATAAACTTCTCTAACAAGGCCTGGATCTCAGCAGCTGGTAGAGAGGCAGGGTATCACAGCTCTAGAGGAGTGTCAATTATATATTATTTTTATAGAGTCCGATATAATGTAGCATATATGTTAAGCCTATATCCTTTTAGAGTTCCCTTTACTTCTTGCCAGCCAATCCCTCATTACTCCAATCCCATTATAATTAATAATGTTTTTCACGTTCACCCATAAATACTTAAATGTGCATAACTAAATTAGAACATTTAATTCTTACAAGAGCACAATACCATATGTGAATGAAAAGGGAGGCTGTGTAATAAACCTGAAAAGCTCACGGGGGCCACAAGGCAACCCTGACAAACTCAGGGACCAAAAGTAACCATACAGGATGGTTTCATCAGAAATCCTTAACTGGGCAGGCCATGGCAGGTAGTCATGTCCAAGGCCTATAGCTTCCTTAACACAGGTCAGTCTTTACCTTAAGTAAGCTCTGTCCACTGTTCTTATGCATATAAGGTAAAATATCTTTGAAATATGAGTGTAATTGTCTTTTCCTACCCCTCAAAGGCATAACCGCCAGCACCAGAACACAAGACCACCAGAACAGGAGAGCACAAAACCCCTCATTGTTTTCTTGTTCCCTGAATACCATCTCTATGTACTGTAAATATTATTAACTGTCCTGTACCTACCAATGTAAAAGAAGTATGTGTTTCTGCATTTTGCCTTTTATTCAATTCTTCAGATTTCCTCACTTTGCTTTCTCCCATTCCCTTAATCTACCACCAATGAATATCATGTAATCTTCCTTACGGCTCCTCCTTTGATTCTAATGTATAAAATAGGATGCAAAACTGCCATTATCTGGAGCATTTTCTCAACCTGTTAAAATTTTGATTGCAGGCAATTATCATCAGTTTGGCTCAAATAAACTCATAAAAATCTTCTACAGGTTTGGACATTTCTTACATCAACACATAACTCCTAACAACATTTGTAATTCCTGAGCATCACTTAATATTTGGAGTTCGAGTTTCCCTAATTGTCTCACAAATGTCTTTTTACTGCTGGTTTGTTCAAATCAAGTAAAGAGAAATGGTTCTTCTGAAAGAAGTGGAAGCTTTTCTTTCCAGAAACCCCAGCAAATCTCCTTGTGCCTCATTGGCCTGAATGAATACTGGGCTCCTTCCTGAACCAATCACTATGGCTAAGCATGGGCTATGTTAGTTTAAGTCCATCACATCCCACACCTGGAGCTGGGGTTCATCCCACCCACCCCACCCAATGGAGAAGAATAATAGCTAACATAAAGCACTTATGTTAATTAGGATTAGGTGTCCTCACAAGAATTTGCTAGGGTAGGTACTATTGTTGTCTCAATTTTACTGATTGAGATAAGTAGCTTGCCCAAGTTCACACAGCTGATATGTGGTGGAGTGGACCCAGGTAGCCTAACGCTAGAACCTGCATTCTTTTTTTAATAACTTTTTTAAATTTTTAATTTCCAGTTGACTTACTTAAAATATTATATTAGTTTCAGGTGTACACCATAGCGATTAGACATTTAAATAACTTAAAAAGTGATCATCCCAATAAATCTAGTACCCATCTGACACCATAAATAATTATTACAATAGTATTAACTATTATATTCCCATGACTATTTTCTAAGTATAGATTTGTACCTCTTAATCTCTTTCTCTTTTTCAACCATTGCCCTAACCCCAACTCATTGGGATGATCAATTCATAAATTATATAAATATCTAACCAACATGCTGTACACCTAAAACTAATATAAAAAATATTGAATGTCAAGTATAATTGAAAAACAAAAACTTAAAAAAATATGTTCTCTATATCTGCGAGTTTGATTCTGTTGTTCATTCATTTTGTTCTTTAGATTCCACAAATAAGTAAAATCATATGGTATTTGTCTTTCTCTGTCTGACTTATTTCAGTTAGTGTAATAACCTCCAGGTCCATGCATGATGTTGTAGATGGTAAGATTTCGTTCTTTTTTTTTATGGCTGAGTAATGTTCCATTGTATATGTATACCACCTGTTTATCCATTAATCTATTGATGAACACTTAGGTTGCTTCCACACCTTGATTATTGTAAATAATGCTACAATGAACATATGGATGCACATGTTTCTTTGAAGTAGTGTTTTGAGTTTCTTCAGCTAAATACCCAGAAGAGTGACTACTGGGTCCTTTGTTTCTTGTTATAGCCTTGTTTTAAAGTCTATTTTCTCTGGTATAAGTATTGCTACCCCACAATTTTTTTTTCATTTTCATTTCCATTTTCATGAAATATCTTTTACCAACCCTTTACTTTCAGTCTGTGTGTGTCTTTCAATTTCAAGTGAGTCTCTTGTAGGCAGCATGTGTAAGGGTCTTATATTCTTATCCATTCAGCCACTCTATGTCTTTTAATTGGAGCATTTAATTCATTTGCATGTAAAATAATTGTTGATAGGTAGTTATTGCCATTTTATTATTCATATTTTTATTTTTTTCCGTCTTCCTAAAAGAGCCCCTTTAACATTACTTGCAATACTGGTTTGGTGGTGATAAACTCCCTTAGCTTTTTCTTGTCTGGGAAGTTATCCTTTGATTCTAAATGATAGCTTTGTTTGGTAGAATAATCTTGGTTGTAGGTCCCTGATTTTTATCACTTTGAATATTTTGTGCCAATCCCTTCTGGCCTGCAAAATTTCTGTTGAGAAGTCAGCTGACTCTCTTATGGGAGCTCCCTTGTAGATAACTAACTGTTTTTCTCTAGCTATTTTTAAGATTCTCTCTTTGTCTTTAAACTTTGGCATTTGAATTATGATGTGTCCTGGTGTGAACCTGTTTGGGTTTATCTTGTTTGGGACTCTCTGTGCTTCCCGGGCTTATATTTCTATTTCTTTCATGGGCTGGGAAAGTTTTCCGTCATTATTTCTTCAAATGGGTTTTCAATTCCTTGCTCTTTCTCTTCTCCTTCTGGTAGTCCTATGATGCAAATATTGTTACACTTAATGTTGCCCCAGAAGCCCCTTAAAATAGCCTCTTTTTTGGGGGGAGGGGGAGAAGGATTCTTTTTTCTTTTTGCTGTTCTGATTGGATATTTTCAGCTATGTTCTCTTCCAAATTGTTGATTCAATCCTCTGCTTCACCTAATCTACTGTTGATTTCCCCTAAGATATTCCTCATTTCTGACTGGTTTTTTTATGTTTTCTATGTTCCTTTTTGTTTGTTTGTTTTCTATGTCTTTATTGAAATTCTCACTGAGATCATTGAGCATCCTTATAACTAATGTTTTGAACTCCGCACCTCATAGATTGCTTGTCTCCATTTTGTTTCATTCTTTTTTCTGGAGCTTTGTTCTGGTTTTTTGTTTTTGTTTTTGTTTTTTGTTTTTGTTTTTTATTTTTTGTTTTCTGTTTTCCATTTGAGATATTTCTTTGTCTCCTCATTTTGGCTGCCTTCCTGTGTTTGTTTCTATGTATTAGGTAGAGCCGCTGTGTCTCCTGGTCTTGGTAGAGTGGCCTTATGTAGTAGGTGTCCTGTGGGACCCAGTGGCACTCTCTCTGATCACCTGATCCACATGCTGCAGGTGTGTCCCTTGTGTGGACTGTATGTGCCTTCGCGGTGTAGTTGAGTCTTGACCTGACATGTTGATGGGAGGGATTGACCCTCAGGCTGATTGGTTAAGATGACCGGCTGTGACCACAGTGGAGGAGCTGTGGTGCAGGGGCTGACACTACAGAGAAGGGTTTGCTTTAGTGGGGCTCTGGGGCCTGCCGAGTCTGCCCTTTGGGTATGTCATTTGTGGAGTTGATTGGCTGGTGCTCTGGTGTGTTCTGAAGCTGGCACTGAGAGTGTTGGTTATTGGACCTCTTGGGAGGGGCTTTGGTGCAGGCCAAGTTTAGCTGCTCCCTGTGCTCTTCCCAGGGCCAATTGGTGTGAGCTACAAATTGATCTGCAGATAGTTTCCACTTGTGATATGCTTGGAGGTGCTTGGGAGAAGTTAAGCTGCTAAGTGAGGCCAGCTGCCACTAGTGCCAGGCTTGGGGCTGCTTAGCAAGTGGTATGGGGCATGCCAAGGCCAGATGCTACTTGTGTGGAGTGTGTGAACCTTTGAGAGATTTTAGGAAATTCCTTAGCATGAGCCAAGACAGACCGTGGCTTGGGTGGGCCCAAAAGTTGTTTGGGGTGGGATCTCAGGGAATCATTGGGCTAGCCTCAATAATGTTAGGTTGATGGAGACAGATACGGTGCCTGCAGGCTGGGTGGAGGGAGAGATCAACAAAGGAACAATGGTTTCTGCCAGCCCTTCTGTATGGGATAAAACTGCTACTCCAGCCCTCACCCTGAAGCCAGACAATTCAGTCCCTCCCTGTGTGTCCCTGGACCCTTTTAAGCTGCTGTCCCAGCGCTGGAGCTCAGAGCGAGTGAGTCTATCAGTGAGTAAGTTTGTGTGCAGGCCCTTTAAGAGGAAGGTCTGGGACTCCAGCAGTCCTTTGTGTCACTCAGGCATAGTCTCCACTGGTTTTCACGGAGTTACAGGAACTTTTCTCCCCAGCCCTAGAAGCCTGAGCTTGGGAACCAGTGTTGGGCTGGACCCCTCGCTCCTCAGGGGGGACCTCTGTAGCCAAGATATCCCTCTCAATTTTTTTTACGCCTATAGCACCTGGTATTCCTAGGTGGTCTCCTATCCAAGTACTAACCAGGCCCGACCCTGCTTAGCTTCCAAGATCAGATGAGATCAGGCACACTGAGGGTGGCATGGCCATAGACTCCTCTCAATTTTTAACCACCATATATGGGCGTGGAACCAGTCCATTTTACATCTCCAGCCCTCCTACCAGTCTGAATGTGTCTTCTTCTATATATCCTTAATTATAGGACTTCTGTTCAGCTAGACTTCTGGTGATTCTCAGTGATGGTCATTCTGTAGTTTACTTGTAATTTTGAGGTGGTCATGGAATGAGGTGAGCACAGCGTTTTCCTAGTCTGCCATCTTGACCAGAAACCTCAATATTTCTTTATGTTAAACTTTTCCTGTTCAAATCCCTCTGTGGTTTCTCTGTCCTGATTGGACCTGGACTGACATTCCTCATTAACTTTAATGAATACTCCTCCACTTTAACCAACCACTTTTAAGGTCACATATGTACTTTGTCATCACACAAACTTCTCTGCCTCCTAAATCATGAATTCAAACATTACATTTTCTAACTACAACCTAGTATCTTTTTAGCTTGCTACTCCCACTACAACTAGTCAGTCCTTAATCTCATCCGAATCTCTAAAACATTGTTTTCCAAAATGATTATACAAATTTACATTCCCATGAGCAGGGTACAATTTCCTATTGTTTCATATTACTTGATAGTTAAGACTTTAAAATCTTATTATTTCTGTGGGTGTGAAATTTACTTTTCTATGATTACTAATAAGGTTGAGCATTTTTTCATACATTGACTGGCCCCACATATTTCCTTTTCTGTGAAATATTTGCTCATATCTTTTGCCCATGTTTCTGTTGAGTTGTTTATCTTTTTGTTATTGATTTATAAAAGTTTATTATACATTATGAGTACTAAACCAATGTCAGTCATATGTGTGTGAAAATATATTCTTGTACTCTTGTTTTTCATTCTATGGTGTATTTAATGGAACAGAAGTTCTTGATTTTTAAAAATGAGATACTTTATCTCACTCTCATGTAAAATAAATACAGAATTTGGCAGTCCACTGCTAGCATACAGCTTCATAGTTATCAGAGACCCAGAATTCTACTCTCTGCGACTTTGCCATCCTTAGCTTCCCTCCTCATAGTTCAAAATGACCATTTATGTGAACTTGAATTAGGCAATGTTTTTTTTAGATATCTTACCAAGGCCACAAGCAACAAAAGAATAGTAAATTGGTCTTCATCAAAATTAGAAGGAAAAAATAAATGTGCTTCAAAGGACACCATCAAGAAAGTGAAAAGACAACACACAGAATGGGAGAAAATATTTGCAAATCACAAATCTGATTAAGGACTTGTATCCAGAATATATAAATAACTCTTATAACTCAACTATAAAAAAGACAAATAACTAAAAATGGGCAAATTATCTGAATAGACATTTCTCCAAAGAAGGTATACAAATAACTAATAAGCAGAAGAAAAGATGTTCAACATCATTAGCCTTCAGGGAAATGCAAATGAAAATCACAATGAGATTTAACTTTATACCCACTAGAATGGCTATAATCAAAATGTCAGATAATAACTAGTCTTGGTGGGAAGTGGAGAAACTGAAACCTTCATACATTGCTGGTGGAAATGTCAGAGTGCAGCTGCTGTGGAAAGCAGTTTTTCCTCAAAATGTTAAGCATAGTTATCATATGGCCCAGGAATTCCACTCCAAGAGAAATGAAAATATGTGTCCACGTCAGAACTTGTACACAAATATTCATAGTAGCATTATTCACAATAGCCTAAAAGAGAAAACAACCCAAATGTCCATCATCTGATGAATGCACAAATAAAATGTTACAATTGAATATTATTCAGTCATAAAAATTAAGTACTGCTACATGCTACATCATGGATAAACTTTAAAAACATTATGATAAGTGAAAGAAGATGGCCACAAAAAGATTATATATTTTATGATTCCACTTATATGGAATGTTCAGACTAGATAAACCCATAGAAACAGAAAATAGACAGCAGTTGCCTATGACTGGGGTGGGAGTTGAAAGGAGATAAGAGTAACTGCTAATGGGTATGAGAGGTTTCATTTAGAGGGGTGGAAAATTGAAGAAAATGTTCTAAAACTGATTTGTTGACAGTTGTACAACTCTGTGAATATACTAAAAACCATTGAATTGTACACTTTAAATAGGTAAATTAATACTATCTGAATTATTGTTCAATAAAGCTGTTATTTTCTAAAGGGAATTGTACAAAAGACTGCTTGAGCTCTAGCCACCATGTCTGCATTCCAGCCATCAGGAAGTAGGAAGTGAGAATAAAAATGACATTCATCCTCCTCTCTTCCGACTTGCCAATATAGGTGCAGTGGCTACATTTTTTAAAGTAAACTATGTGAATGGGATATAAACCTAAAAGCAACAAACGAACAGGACAAACAAACAGACACTCATGGACATGGACAATAGACTAGTGGTTTCCAGAGGGTAGGGCAGAGGGAGGAGGAGGGAGGTAGACGGGGTAAAGGGGGTCAAATATGTGGTGACAGAAAGAAATCTGACTATGGGAGGGGAACACATAGTGTAAATATATATATATATATGCCTTACTGTTGAATTGTACACCTAAAACTGGACTTCGTTAACCAATGTAACCATAATAAAATAATAGTAATAATAATAAATAAAAATAAAATAAACTATGTGAAAGTAAGTAGCAGACATCACATCACTTCATCCCAAATATTTCAGCATGCCTCTCCTAAAATTAAGGACATTTTCGACATAACCAAAAATTAACAATAATTCACTTATGCCATCTAATTTTCAGTTGATATTAAGATTTTGCTAATTGTTCTTAAAAAACATCTTTTAGAGATTTTTTTTTTCAAAGCACCATTTAATCAAGTTGCCCCTCTTTGTGTCATAGTAACAAATTTGCATCTAGGCAAAAATCTGAGTGACAAAGAGTTCTTCCTCTTTTCTTTTCCTTCTTTTGGGAATCAAAGACCTACACTGCCTGTTGTCTCAATGTCTGGAAAGAGTTGCTTCATATATTTTTTCCAGTTTTCTAGTTGTTTATATTGGGAAGGCCAGTCCATATCACACAATCCTTCATGGATAGAAGCAGAAGTTAGCTTAGTCTACTTTTAATTATGTCTTCTACATCATGCGACAAATGAGAACTAATACAGTTCATTGTTGTTAATTTATAAAGGCTCTTGGGGTACTCAGGATAGTAACATTGTGATAATAACATTAATATATATATTTGAATTTTTTCTTAGCTAGTATGTCTTTTAAATTTTATTTAACAATTATATACAGAAATTTTAAATTTTGTATGTAAATAAATATACCAATCTTTCCCTTTATGATGTACATCTTTTATATCATGCTTAAAATTCTTCCTCAAGGTCACTTTACAAATTTATCCTACTGAAATAACAAGTTTGAAAGACACATGTCAATGATAATAAAATCACAATTTATCTTTGAAGAAGATGAAAAGACAAGTCACAGACAGGGAAAAATATTGCAAACTACATATCTGATAAAGGCCTACTACCTAGAACACATTTTAAAACTCAAAACTCAACATTAAAAAAAGAAACAAAACAACCTAATAGAAAATGGGCAAAAGATACAAACAGATATTTCATGAAATAGGCTATGTGATTGGCAAATAAACACATGAAAAGGTGCTAGATATCATTAGCCACTAGGAAAAAGCAAATTAAAATCACAGTGAAATATCACTACACACATATCAGAAGAGCTAAAATAAAAAATAGTGATAACATCAAATGCTGCTGAGGATGCAGAGAAACTAAATCACTTTCACATTGCTAGTGGGAATGTAAAATGTTACAGCTACTCTGGAAAGTAGTTTGCAGCTTCTTTAAAGGCTAAACATATACTTGTCATACAACCCAGAAATTACACTTAGGCATTTATCCCCGGAAAAAAAATTAAAATACAAAACCTATACACGAATGTTTATAACAGCTTTATTTGTAGCAGCCCCAAACTGGAAACAACCCAAAGTTGTTCATTCTAGCTCCCCAGCCCTGACCTCTCCTTTAAACTCCAGACATATATTCAACTGGTTACTTGCTACCTCTACTTGACTATGGCACATATCTGTGAATATACTAAAAAACATAAACTGTATACTTTAAATGGGTTAATTGTAGTGTGTGTAAATTATATATTAATAAAGCTGTTGTATATTTTAAAAAGAAGAGATGAATTCAAAACATATCCCCCACCAAGGAACCAAGACTATTTTTTAAAATAAAAATAAAGATTTTACCTACAAGATCCCAAGACAGACTGTAAGTTTACAACAATTAAATAAGTATGGTGTTGGCTCAGGATTAAGTGAACAAATATGTAGGAAAAAAATAGAGAAACCAGAAACTAAGTTATGCATATATGGGAATTTGGTATATTATAGAAAAAAGCATTTTTTTTAATTTTATTTTATTATTAGTTTCAAGTATATAGTACATTGGTTAAACTAGAACATAGTATTTTAAATTAATAGAGAAAGCTTAATTCCTCAATAAATGATATTGAGACAACTGGCCATTCATTTGGAAAAGAGGTCGATCATCAACTCATACCACAAACAAAATAAACTATATATATATATATATATATATATATATATATATATATATATATATATTCATACAAAAACATATTAGAAGAAAATGTAAGAGGATATGTTTTTGGCCTTGGGGTAAGGAATAGCTCCCTAAAAAGGACCCCTCACCCTCAAATAAAAAACAACAACAACCATAAACATATGCTTCCCTACTGCATCTCAGAATTAAGCAGACTGACTGTAGTAGCCATTGGCATTCGCCACTTTTCTGACAGTGCACTCCTCTTCCAGTTCCTGGCAGTACTGCAGCTAACTGCTTACAACTGCAAACTTCTCCTTAGAATTGCTCTTAGATCTTGGGGACTACTTTATTCTAATAGTTTTGTTTTTTTGTGGATTTTTTTTCCCTGTGGTAACAAATTGGTACAATTTTAGTGGCTTCAAACAGCTCAAAGTTGCAATTTTACAGTTCTGGAGGTCAGAAGTCAAACAGGTCTCACTGGGCTAAAATCAAGGTGTCATTAGAGCTGTGATCCTTTCTAAAGACACTAAGAGAGAATCCACTTCCTTCCTTTTCCAGTTTTTAGAGGCCACCTGCTACTATGGTCTAAAAATTTGTATCCTCTCTACCCAAATACATATTTTGAAATCTTAACCCCCAAAGATGTTGTCATTAGCAGGTGGGGTCTTTAGGAGGTGCTTAGGTCATGAAGGTGGAGCCCTCAGGAATTGGAATAGCATTTTATAAAAGAAGCTCCAGGGAGATCCATAGCCCCTTCCACCATGTGAGGACATAGCGTGAGGGCACCGGTTTTGCACCAGGAAGAGGATCTTCACCCAGTTATGCTGGCACCTTGATCTTGGACTTTCCAGCCTCTAGAACTGAGAGAAATAAATTTCTGTTGCTTATAAACTATCCAATCTGTGGCATTTTGTTATAACAGCCTGAACAGACTAAGACACCTGCTTTCCCTGGCTTTTGGATCCCTTTCTCCATCTTCAAAGCTAGCAACAGTAAGTTGAGTCCTCACATAACATATCTGATGCACTCTTAAACCTCTCTTTCATTTTTAAGAATTCGTGATTAAATTGGGTCCAGGATAATCCAGGAAATTCTCCCCATCTCAAGGTTCATACCCTTAATCACTTCTGCAAAATCTCTTTTGCCATGTAAGGTGACATTCACAGGTCCCAGGGATTAGGACATGGATAACTTGCAGGGGTGGGGGGGCATTATTTTTCCTAAATTGGAGAAATGTAATTAAAAACAAAATTCTCCCCAAACCCAGAAATCCTTTCCACAATGGTAGTAGAGAAAAAACACACACCTTTGTTATTGAATAAGCCTTAAACCAGATGTCATGCCCATCATATGCAATCTACTAAGTAATTGCAAAGACAGAAAAGAATCTCACCCTTTTATATACCTAGGAAGATACAACCTATTACACACATGTTCTTGACACAAATAATGACTACTTCTTAAGTAAAAAGATTTGACAGCACCATTTGTCACACATAGTTAATCCTAACTTCACATGGTAATTTGGGTGATCACTTATGTTAGCTAATTGGCTTTATCAAGAAGATTCTCACATTTTTAAGACAGAAACTTTCCACGGAGCAAGGTGTCCATGGAATTTCAGTTCCTACTCTGCCACAGAAACTAGGAGATAGAGGTGCAATCTCCCTTGATGTTTACATCAAAGAGATGGCTCCCAGGTCCTTGAAAAAGACATTCCTGGATCACAAAGCTGAAGAAAGACCTTATAGACTTCAAAGAATTTATATACATTTCAAAGAGATGAGAAAACAATTAAAAGTTTTCTAAAGTAAATGCTTTGAGAAATGCATTTTTAATTGTCTCCTTTTTTTATTTTATTAAATTTATTGGGGTGACATTGGTTAATAAAATTATATAGGTTTCTTTTTTTTTTCTTCCTTTCTTTGGGGAAGTCATTGCCATCTAAATCTAGCAAATTCACAGTAAAATACAAAGCAAAACAATTATCAGAAGTGTGACAGAATAACAGAATTACTGAATTTTTAGAAAGTTGGGAGATTATCTGAATTTATCAGTGGGTGACAGCTGTTTTTCCTCCAGAATTCCTTCATGTAGATAAAGTTTCCAAATTAATAGGGGTGGCAGACTTCCTCAGGCAGGTCCCTCCAGGTCCTATAATCTTAAATCTCAAGGTTTCTAGGGAAAAGAAAAGCCCTTTTTAGTATTGAACATGATTATGAGAGGATTCAGTTAAACTGTGTATAGGACCTGGTCTCAGACCCAAATTCACAGACTTGCCAAACTAAGTTCAAAGAGAGTCCCTGTTTGCTTGCAGGAGGCCACTATAATTTTTAATAAGGCTCTAGGCCATCTTAACCTGGTAGATTGCTGAATCTTAGCCAAGGAGTTTGATTAATTTGTTCTACATATCCAAAGGATTGAGGTTTACAGGAATCATACAAACATTTGCATAATTCCTGGACAACAGTAGAAATAAAATGACTTTATTTGTCCTTGTCAGTGTACTCTAGTATCCCCAAAGTGGGAATTATGTGTATTAAAAGAGCCTTTACCACCTCCTGGACATCGGCTTTTGAAGTGGGAAAGTTTTCAGGTCGTCCAGATGTCATACATACCATAACGAGACAAAATCTCTTACCTTTTACAGGCATTAGTTTTATGAAATACAACTGCCACTGGGTTCCTGCTCAAGTTAGTTAGGAAGATCTTCTTGTGGAGCTAGCTGCTTGTAAAGAATTCTGCTAACAAATAGCACGTCTCCTTAATATGTTTTGGATAATTTCATCTTTTTGGTAGGTATAGTAAGTCTAGTGCCTTTAAAATACCTTTTTTATTCAGATCATTTTCTTGATGACACAACACTAACTGGGGCATAAGGATTACTGTCAGGTACTTCCTATAGCTTAGTCAAATTTGGCTCCTTTTTAAATCCATTTGCCCATTTCCTTTTGTGAAACACATTTTTTAAATGAAGATTCATTTCTTATTGCATTAAAAATGGAGCTTCTAAGTTTGGAGTCTGTCATGATTTAATGGCAGATTTTGCAGCTCTGTTAGAAAAATGAACTACTGGTATCTGAGGAGGCAGTTGTAAAGCCCCTAATAAATTAGCTATCAGCTTTCCATGAAATTTTGTGTAGTTTTTCATAAAGTAAATTTCTTCTATTTTTTAACTTCGTCCTGTTGCATATATACCAAACATATATTTATTATTAATAGATATATTGTATGTTTATTTTAAGTCCAGAACCAAGAATTGAAGCTCTAGTAACTGTTATTAATTCGTCTTCTTGCACAGGCTTAATTCTAGACAAAACATGAGTTTCCAAGGTTATATGTTAAGTCACTATGGCATAGGAGGCCTTAAGTGGGCAACTTTTAGCCATAGTACATTGCCCATTGGTAAATATTATTAAATCTGCATTTTGAACAAGAATGTCATATTAATCAGGTCAGTTTTCAAACTTTGGACTCCTCAAAGCTGGGAAGAGGCTATAGTCAATTTTAGTTATTCAAAAGCCTCTTCAGATTCTAGAGACCAAACCAGAAGGTCTGAAGGATTATCATGCAAATGCTTCATCAGAGGTTTTATCCACTCTGCAAAAACTGGAATCCACTGTCTATATTGTACTAATTTCAAAGTCATCTAAGTTTTTTTATAGGCTATTTCATCTACAAAATGGGCCGACACCCAGATTCTCACATTCTGTGACCTACAGATGACAACACATGCCCTAAATAATTTACCTCAGATAAACAATACTGCAGTTTGTCTAGTGAAGTCTTATCCCCTCGTGAAGCAAAAAATTATAATACAGCCAAAGTATCGATCAGTTTTACATTGCTCTTTGGTTTCTGAAGGTACCAGCAAACCACTTACATTTTGAAAATTATAGAACCCCCTAGTGAAACAATTTTCTCTAAGTTTTCCTGTAAATGGCTAGGAAAAACAGTAGGGGAATCTTAAAACCCTTGAGGAATTATTTGCCACAATACAGGATTTCTTCATAAGCAAAAGCAAACAAGAATTTAGATTCATTCTCTAGAGAAACAAAAAAGGGAAAGATGAAGGAAAGAAGGAAAGAAGGAAAGAAAGAAGGAAGGAAGGAAGGAAGGAAGGAAGGAAGGAAGGAAGGAAGGAAGGAAGGAAG
>NW_011889253.1:1026886-1112617 GCF_000151845.1 Pteropus vampyrus
GAAAGAAGGAAGGAAGGAAGGAAGGAAGGAAGGAAGGAAGGAAGGAAGGAAGGAAGGAAGGAAGGAAGGAAGGAAAAGGAGGGGAGGGGTCGGAGGAGGAGATGGATGTGAGTCAGGGATGATGCGATTATAAAACTGGGCTCTCCAGCAGCCAATAGAAATGACAGGATTCTGAATAATGTAAGGCCAGGCAGTAGCACTGAACCAACAGAAGGTAGGTATAATTACCATAATGGAAAGCAAGGTTGGAATGTCACCAAGGAATGCCTGACCCACAGGTATCTAATGAGAACATTGTGTTCCTAGGGGCAAGATAGAAGAACAGCGAACAAGGTTATTGTTATATATTAATATAGCAATTGATATAGTGTGTGTATGTATATATACATATATATACACATACGCACATACATATATATAGCTATATATACATAAAATTTTGTATTTATATTTATATATTTAAAAGATAAAAATTAGATAAGAAGTCTGTCTGAGGTTGCTATAGACTGAGTGTTTTTATTCCCTTCAAAATTCATATATTGAAACCAAATCTCCAATGTGAGGGTATTTGGAGGTGGGGCCTTGGATGATTAAACCATAAGGGTGGAGCCCTGATGAATGGGATTAAGTGATTTATAAAAGAGGCCCCAGAGAGCTCCCTCAGTCCTTCTGCAGTGTTAAGTTGCAGCAAAAAGATGGCCTTCTATAAACCATGAAGCTTATCCTCACCAGACGTCAAATCTGCCACCACCTTGATCTTGGACTTCCCAGCCTCTATAACAGTGAGAAATAAATGTTTATTGTTTATAAGCCACCTAGTCTCTGTTGTTTTGTTATAGCAGCCTGAACAGAGTAAGACAGAGGTCATCTGCCTCAATGGAAAGTCTCAATCCCTTTTCCAATTTCCAAAACTAAGCCAGTTCTCAGACACCAGAACCCACAAAATGAAGAAGCCAGATTCCCATGAGGAAGAACCCTACAACAACAGAGCAAGTATATCCAATAGTGATTTCCCCAGTCTCTCTCCAAAAGGATCCATGACCATTTACTCAGATAGCTGTGGGAAAGGGAATACACAGAACTTTTGAGGTCTGTTGGAACCAGGAAATAAGTAGAGACTGATATCCAGAAGTTCAAATGCTATTGTGGCTGCCCTGTTAGAGAGGGGTTTATGGAGTTTTGGTAATAATAAGGAGAGAGGAGTATTGGTTTACATTCATGTCACGATAAGTCCAGTAGTCATCTCTATGGCTCCCAGATGAATAATTAGAATGACTATATTAGCAGTTAGCAGAATCCTTATGTATCAATTCCTTGATCTATAGAATAAGAGCTATTATAATATGAAAAGCCCCATGGAAGCCCCTGAAACTCTTCTCCAACAAAACCCTTCCAATGGCCAAGATGGTAAATAAAAAACAATATCACATCTTTGGGGAGCGGGGAATAATAAAGATTAGTGTCACCCTCAAAACATTAAATGATGCAAGAGTCATGGTCTCCATCATTTCCCCATTTAATCAGTCTGGCACCTGCCCAATATAGTTCCAATTACATTTACTGAGCTGAATATGGTATCTTTACTAGAGCAGATTAACACAACCTCTAGTAGGTGGTAGGTGGCTACAGATTTGGGCAAATATATTCTTTTCATACCCATCAGGAAGGAACATCAGAAATAGGTCCTATTCACATGGGACAGACATCAATATATATTCACAGTCTAACCTCAGGACTATGTTATTTCTCCTGCTCTCTCATAATATTGCACAAAGGAACCTAAAACATCTGGATATTTCATAGAACATTATATTTGTCCACCATACTGATGGTATCATGTTAACTGAACTAGATGAGCAAGAAGCAAAAGTACCCTGGATGCCCTGATAGAACATACGCACCCTAGAGAATCAAAGAGAATCCCTACAAAGATTCAGGGGTGAGGCGCATGAGTGATGTTTATAGATATCTAGGGTCTGAGGAATGCTGGGACATTTGCTCTAAACTGGTGGACAAATTGTTGCACTTTGAACCTTAGAGGTAGACTCTAAGAAAGACTACAAAAGTGGGCCTCTTTAGGTCTGGAAACAGCATGTTTTGCACTTGGGAATACTACACTGGTCCATTTATGGAATGACATGAAAGGCTACTAGTTTTGAATGGAGCCCAGACCAAGCAAAGGTTCCATAGAAAGTCCAAGCTGTAGTAGATGCAATCCTGCTACTTGAGTCATATGATCTAGAAAGTTTTATTATACTAGATGTTATCTGTGGTAAAAAAAAAAAAAAAAATCCCAGGTGGAGTCTCCGACAAGCCCAAATAGGAGTACAGTAAGACAAGCCCAAATAGGAGTACAGTAAGACCATACCATCTTGCTAGCATACCATTTGAAAGAGAGCTCCTAGTCTACCGCCATGCCACCCCGAACAAGCCTGATCCCATCTAATCTCAGAAGCTAAGCAGAGTTGGGCCTGGTTAGTACTTGGATGGGATACTACCTAGGAAGACTAGGTGCTGTAGGCATAAAAAATAAAAAATAAGGGATTACAAGCTGACAAGGTCCTTGCAATCTGTGAGGCCAACTAAGGGTTGCCTCACCTAAAAAAATAAATAAATAAAATAAAATGAAAGGGAGCTCCTGGCATGCTACTGCGTCCTGGTAGAAATTGAGCACCTGACTTTGGAACATCAAGTAACCATATTCCCAGAACTGCCCATCATGAGCTGGGTTCTCTCAGACCTACCCAGTCATAAGGTTGGGTAGGCCCCACAGAATTCCATTGTAAGATTAAGTGCTATGCCCAGCAGGATTGGGCTCAAGCAGGCCCAGAGGACACAAGCTAAAGGAACAGGTAGTCCAGACACCTATGTCACCCACCACTGGTGCCTCTCATTCAACTCACACCTATGGGCACATGGAAGGGAGAGCATCCTTTATGACCAACTGACATAAAAAGAAAGAGCTCAAACTTGGTTCATGGATGGACAGGCTCAATGTTTTGGTACAAGCTGAAAATGTGCAGCTGCTTTCCTATGGCCCCACACAAAAATGTCCCTGAAAGACAATGGCAGAGCTTTTGGTACTTGGTCATCCATTTTGTGTGGAACAAGTGGTCCGGGGTTATAATATATATTGGTTCATGGGCAACAGTGAATGGCTTGGTTAGTTGGTCAGGGGCTTGGAAAGGAAAAGTAGAAAGATTAGAGTCAAGGTCTAAGAAAGAGGCTCGTGGGTGGACTTATGGGAATGGGCACAAAGTGAAGATATTTGTCTTTTCACATTAATACACACCAGAAAGCATCCACTGCAGAAGAAGCACTAAATGACCAAGGAAACAGGATGGCCTGGCCAGCTTATACCAGTCAATCTGTTCTCTAACACTCAAGTACTTGGTCAAAGGAGTACCTACAATGGCAGAGACGGAGGCTATGCCCAGGTACAAGAGCATGGGCTTCCTCTTATCAAGGCTGATCTACATATTGCCATGGCCAAATGTCTAACCTTCCAGCAACAGAGACCAACACCAAGTCCTCAGTATGGCACCATCCCTTGAGGATATCAACCAGTCACTTGGTGTCAAAAATGATCACATTCAACCCCTTCCCTTTGGAAAGGTCAGTGGTTCATTCTGACAGATTGACAGCTATGCCAAGTGCGGATTTGCCTTTACTGCCTACAAGGACTCAGCCAGCACCATTATCTGAGGGTTCATATAGCATCTTATCTACCAAAATATGCCAAAATCCTAGTCCCAATCTCACAATTCAGCATGTCACTTCTCTTCCCATAGTGGGAATTGAGGGGCACAGAAAAGCTTGCAATGTTACTTCGGTAGATGTCCCTCCACCTGAAAACTGGGAGAATAAGGAATAAGTAACCTCCCTGTCTTGGGTTGGATTCCCCAGAAGCAGTCACTGAGATGAGGATTCATGTATATGCAATTAATTTAAGGACATGCTCTCAGGAGAACCTGGTAAGAGTCTGGAGGAAGCAGGACAGGAAAGGGAGAAGAAATTAAACAATTGTGTAATTTCTGGCAACATCTGGTGGAAGTGGCACCGTTGGGCCCAATCAGAGTTTGGCGTCACCTCAAAGGCAGTAGGGGGTGGGGAGAAGGACAATGATGGCGCAGACATATAGTTAACATTCTTCCTCAGTTCTTCCTCAAACGACACAGTGAAGAATCACAGGTCATTGAGATTTAATAGTTTTATTAAAAATATATTTTAGAAAGACAAAGAATGCCCCAAGGAGGCACATGATCCCAGCGCTGTAATTAACACAAAGGGGCCTAAATGGCCACAAAAGGGCAAAAATGTAATAAAAGGCCACCAAAAAGAGAGAGAACCCAGAAGGGTAAAAAGGGAGGGGAGCCCCAAAGGGCAAATAAAAGGACCGTGATGGGTGGTTACAAAGGAATTCCTAGGTGATTGGCAAATGAGGTCATCTTTATCGACACCTAATTGACACTAAGCAATAACTTGCCTAGTGCACATGTGTGTGCCCAGAATTCTACTACCATTGGGGTGTTCCTTGGGCAATATCTGGGCTGGGCCCCTATTCCTTTGTTCCATCTTGTCGCTCATGTCTCACTAGCTACCTAACAGAGGGAGGGTTGCTTTGACATAATCGAACAGAGGAACACTGAGTGTAAATTCTGCCTCAGAGTTTGTCCCTACTTGACACAAAGAAACTAAATTTGTATACTCCCACATCAGTCATTGAGTAAAGACTGTCCATGGCTTGGAGGTGGGAAGGAATGGGGTTGTGTAAGGGTATATGTAAACTCATAGGCATTGCCAGTTCTTTGTACGTGCAAGCAAAGTAGTTCCATTAACCCAAAAACAGGCTTCCAGGAGGATTAGAGAGACACAGGTGCAGGCCTTGAGAAGCAAACATACAAAAAGCCAAGGGGAGTGGTCCTTAGACATCATTAAAAGGATCAGAGGTATATCAGAAAACAAATTCTTGTTTTCCTTTATACACTCATTACTCTCAATACTAGTTACCAAATGGGTGTGGAGGTTTTCCCACACCAAGCAATTTTGCAATACCATCTGGTGTCCTATAAGTTAACTCAATTCTGACCCTATCTACCTAAAGATTTTATCAGATTCAACAGATTAAAAGCTCAGTCCCACAAGACTGCCCCCACTTCAGACATTAATCTCAAATCCAAGTTGTCTCCTGCGTTTCTGACCAACCAGCTATAAATGAGAGGTTCCCATGACCCCCTGCTCAGGTTTATTAATTAGCTAAAGTGGCTCACAGAACTCAGGTAAGCATTTTAGCGGTTCATTATAAAAGGATACAACTCAAGAATATATAGATGGGAGAGATGAAGAGGGCAAGATATATGGGAAGGAATACAGAGCTCCCATGCCCTCTCCAGGCACATTGCTCTCCACATTTCCATGTGTTCACTAATCAGGAAGCTCTTTGAACCCTTCCTCTCAGGGTTTCATGGAGGCTTCATCACTTAAGCATGACTTATTAAATCATTGACCATTTGTGATTAATTCAACCTCTAGCCCTTCTCCCATTCCTGGAGGTTGGAGGCTGGGGCAGAAAACTTCCAACCTTCTTCCAACCTGGTTTATTCTCCTTGCAACCAGCCCTACCCTAGGGGCTTTCCTAAAGTCAACTCATTAACATAAACTCAAATGCAGTCGAAAGGGCTTACTATGAATAACAAAAGATACCTTAATCTCTCAGATTGGTTAACAAATTCCAAGTTTTTAGGTGCTCTGTGCCAGGAATAGTGTGAAAGACCAAATATATATTTATTATAAATTACAATATCTGAGGAGGGGATCTGGGCAAAACAATAATAGTAACCATTACACAGCCCTAAAATTCACCAGCTTTTTATTTTAATTTTAATTTTATTTTTATTTTTTAGGCGAGGTGACCCTTGGTTGACCTCTCAGATTGCAAGGACCTTGTCAGTTTACAATCTCTTATTTTTTTTTTTTATTTTTCATGCCTACAGCACCTGGTCTTCCTAGGTGGTCTCCTATCCAAGTACTAACCAGGCCCGCCCCTGCTTAGCTTCCGAGATCAGAGGAGATAGGGCTTGTTCAGAGTCACCAGCTTTTTAAATATATCTTTATTGATGCATATTCTACATATCATATAATTCCCCTATTCCAAGTGTACGATTCAATGATTTTTAGTAAATTTTCCACATTGCAAGATTATCACCATAAGTCCATTTTAGAACATTTTCATCACCCCAATAAAATCCATTTATTGTTAATCCTTGTTCTTATCCTGAAGCCTATGTAACCACTTTATGTCTCTATGGATTTGCCTGTTTTAGATATTTCATAGAAATGGAATCATACGATTTGTGTATCAATATATGTAGATACAATCTGTGACCTTTTGTGTCTGGTTTCTTTGACTTAGTATAATGTTTTCGAGGTTCATCCACATTGTAGATGTATTTGTACTTCCTTTATATGGCTGAATAATATTCCACTGTATACTACACTTGATCTTAGCCAAAAGGCCAAGAAGCAATAATATTCCACTGTATCAATACACCACATTTTGTTTATCAATTCATCAGTTGATGGAGATTTGGTTTGTTTCTACTTTTTGACTATAATGAATAATTCTGCTATGAAAATTCTTGTACTAGTCTTTGTGTGGGCATATATTTTCATCCCTCTTGGGTATTTGACCTTGGGTCAAATGGTAAATTTATATTTAACATTTTAAGAAACTGCAAAATTGTTTTACGAAGTGGCTGTACCATGTATATTGCCACCAGCAATTTATAAGTTTTCCCATTTCTCTATATATTTGCCAATAATTGTTGTCTACATTTTTATTTTAGCCATTCAAGTGGATATGCAATGGTATCTCGTTGTGGTTTTAATTTGCCTTTCATAGTAACTAGTGATATTGATCATATTTTCATGTTTTTAAAACAATTTTATTGAGGTATAATCTGTATACCATAAAATTCACTGCTGTAATTGTTCAATTAAACAATTTTTAGTAAATTTTCGGAGTCGTGCAACCATCACCACAAACTATCAAACATTCTATCAGTCGAAGGAGATCCATCATGTCCATCTGCAATTAATCTCTACTCCTAGATCTAGGTACCAACACCTTTACTTTCTGTCTAGATAGATTTGTGTTTTCTGGACATTTAATATAAATGGAATCATAGGGTATGTAGTTTTTATACCTGGTTTTTTAATGTTTTTGAAGTTCATTCATGTTATACGATGTATCGGTAGTTTCTTTTATCCCTAAATAGTATTCCACTGAATGAATACACTACATTTTGTTTATTTGTTCACCAGTTGATGGACATTTTGGGTTGTTTCTAATTATTGGCTAATATGAACAAAGCTGCTATGAATATCTATGTGCAAGTCTTTCTGTGGACATATGTTTTAATTTCACTTGGGTATGTATATACCTAGACATAGAATTGCTGAGTCATTTAGTAACTGTGTTTAAGTTTTGGAGGAACTGGCAAAGTTTTTCAAAGTGGCTACTCCATTTCATATTTCCATCATCAGTGTATGAGTGTTCCAATTTCTCTATATATTTGCTAACACTTATTGTTATAAAATATCCTTCTTTGTCTCTAATAACTTTTTTTAATCTTAAAGTATATTTTATCTGATAGCAGTATAACCACAATAGCATTCTTAAGGTTACTATTTGCATGGTACATCTTTTTCCATCCTCTTACTTTCAACGTATTCATGTCTCTTTGAAACTAAAGTGCACCTCTTGTAGACAGTGTATAGTTTGATCTTGGGTCTTCAATCCAGTCTTTTGTTTAAGTTGCATAATCCATTCACATTTAATGATAATATGAGTATGGATTGTTGTTGGCACTTTGTTAATATTTTTCTGTATGTTTCATCTTTTTATTCCTGTTCTTCTTTTACTGCCATACTTTTTATTAAACACATATTTTCTACTGTATCTTCTTAATTCCTTTATTAAATAATTTCTCTATTTTATGAGCTATTTTTCTTAGTGGTTGCTCAAGTCTTTTGCACTAACCTACACATCTACCATTTATGGTACTCTTTATTTTTTCTGTATTTTTTTCTGTAATATCACTTACTTCCTCTAATATAGTTTCTTTCCCTCTCTCCTCCATCATGACATTATTGTCATATGTACCACATCTTTATATGTTAAAAGCCTAAGAATACAATTTTATAATTATTATTTTATGGAGTTGTTTTAAAATCCATTAAGATAAGAAAATAGAATCTATAAATAAAATTTATTCTCTTTTTAGTTTTCTACATAATTACCTTTACTGTGCTCTTTGTTTCTTTGTGTAGACTCAGTTTAAACTCTGGTATCAATTCCTTTCACTGTAAGGAACTTTTAAAGATATTTCCTTTTTTGTTTATTTATTTATTTATTATATTTCTTATAATGTAATAATGCTAGCAATACACTCTCTTACTGGTTGTTTGGGAATTTGTTTTGTCCTCAGTTTTTATATTTTTTTTTAATTGTACTATGATCACCATAATAAGTTTAGTTAACATCCATTACCACACATAGTTACAATTTTTTTCCTTGTGATGAGAGTTTTTAAGATCTACTCTCTTAGGGGCGTCTGGGCAGGTGGTAGAGTAGGAAAATGGAAGGCTACGCTGCCTCCTCCCACGCACATTGGAAATACAGCTAAATTAAAGAACAATCAACCTGGAGAACCATCTGAAGACTAGCTGAACAGTTCTATAACTATGTATATAAAGAAGAAGTCACATTGAGACTGGCATGAGGGCCAGAGATGCAAAAGAAGTTGGCCCCACACCCATGTGTGGCAGTTAAAAATCAGGAGAGATATCTCAGCTGCAGAGATCCCCCCACAAGAGGAGCAAGGGGTCCCAGCCCCACACCAGGTTCCACAGACCAGAGTTCCAGTGCCAGAAAGAGAAGTCCCCACAACATCTGACTGTGAAAAGCAGTTGGGATTCCGCCCACCCAGGTGAGACAAAAGGCTTCTGGAAACCATGATGTCCTCTTAAAGGGCCCACACACAGGCTCACTCACTCACAGGCACTCACCCTGGGCTCTTGTAAAGGAACGGCAGCTTGGGAAGCACCAGAGATATATAGAAAGAGACTGATTCATGTGGCTTCATGGCGAGGGCTAGAGGGACAGCCACCATTGTCCATGTATAGAGCCCCACTCCCGTGCAGCCTATGGATGGGTGCCATCTTTCCTGTGTTGAGCCCTCCTCCCACACGGCCAGAAATGAATCTGCATTGAACTGAAGAAATTCACTCCCTCTACCCTAGTGTCTCCCTGGGACCCAGCTCCACCCAACTCACACACTGCATGATGATTTTTCAGCAGCAAACAACTGGCCTTTGCTCACATACCTCCAGAGGCACTTTTGGTGGCAGACAGCCAGCCCCTGCCTGTACGGCAGTCTTTCTTGGACAATTCTGGGGGTCTATGGGACCCAGGCGGGTGGCAGCTGGCCTCAGTGTGCTATGAGCCTTTGTCCAAGTGGCCCTAGGCTCAGCACTGGCTCAAACCTGGATTTTCATTAACCTGCAAAACACCACTCGCCCTACCCTGGTGACTCCCTGAGACCCCGGCTCATCCAATTCTCATACCACAGGAGTCTCTTTTGGTGGCTGAGACAGGCAGCTGGTAGGAGATGGCATGCCTAAGAGTGCCCTGGGCCTTTTGCTGAGCTGCTCCCGGCCCTGTAATGATGGGAGCTGGCCTGGGTTCAAAATATGGCCTCTCCCACATGCCTCCAAACCCAGCACAGGCAATGATAAACCATGGATAGCTTTGTAGTTCCACTATGTAGCCCCAGGGCAGTCCCAGGCAGTGGCTGACCTTGGCATGCACAGGAGCCCATCTCACGAGGCCCTAACAAACACACCCAGTGGCCAACTTCAGACCACAATAGAGCACCACAATTAGCCCCACAAGTGGCATATCCAAATGGTGATCTAGGCAGGCATCAGAGCCTGCTGGGGCAAACCCAAGTCTGTGGGGTCAACCCCCACACAGCAGCTCATATGCTGTGGTCACTGCCAATCCTCACAACCAGTCAGCCTGAGGGTCAATCTCATCCATTTATGCACCGACACAATCAAGGCTCAACTCCAACAAGAGGGCACACACAACCCATACAAGGGATACTCTCGGAGCACCTGGCACAGGTGATCAGGGAGATTGCATCACCAGGGCCACAGGGCACCTACTACAGAAGGCCACCAGGCCAAGATTGGGAGACGTAGGAGATCTACCTAATACATAGAAACAAACATAGAGAGGCAGTCAAAATGAGTAGACAAAGAAACATATCCCAAACGAAAAACAGAACAAAGCTCCAGAAAAAGAACTAAACAAAATGGAGACAAGCAATCTATCGGATGCAGAGTTCAAAACACTGGTTATAAGGATGCTCAATGATCTCAGTGAGAATTTCAACAAAGAGATAGTAAGCAAAAAAAAAAAAAAGACATAGAAACAATAAAAAAGAAACAGTCAGAAATGCAGAAATGAAGAATACACTAGAAGAAATCAACAGCAGATTACATGAAGCAGAGAATTAAATGAGTGATTTGGAAGACAAGGTAGCAAAAAACACAAAATCAAAACACCAAAAAAAAAAATCCAAAAATAATGAAAATAGTTTAAGGGACTTCTGGGACAGCATCAAATGTAACAACATTCGTATCATAGGGGTACTAGAAGAAGAAGAGAGAGAGAGCAAGGGATTGAGAACTTATTTGAAGAAATAATGACCAAAAACTTCCCTAACCTGGAGAAGGAAATAGACATACAAGTACAGGAAGTACAGAGTCCCAAACAAGGTGAACTCAAAGACACATCATAATTAAAATGCCAAAAATTTAAAGACAAAGAGAGGATCCTAAAAGTAGCAAGAGAAAGGCACCTAATTATTACAAGGGAGCTCCCATAAGACTGTTAGCTGATTTCTAAACAGAAACTTTGCAGGCCAGAAGTTATTGGAACTAAGTATTCAAAGTGATGAAAAGCAAGGACCTGCAACCAAGACTTCACTACCCAGCAAAGCTATTATTTAAAATCGAAGAAGAGATAAAGAGCTCCCCAGATAAGAAAAACCTAAATAAGTTCATGCCACCAAACCAGTATTACAAGAAATGTTAAAGGGACTTCTTTAAGAAGAAAGGGGGGGAAATCATGAATATGAATAGTAAAATGGCAGTAACAATGTACCTATCAATAATCACTTTAAAGGCAAATGAATTAAGTCTTCCAATCAAACAAAAGGTAGGGTAGCTGAATGGATAAGAAAACAAGACCCATACATATGCTGTCTACAAGAGACCCACTTCATATCCAAAGATACACACAGACTGAAAGTAAGTGAATGGAAAAAAAAATTGTTCATGAGAATTGAAACAAACAAAAAAAGCTGGGGTAGCAATACTCATATCAGACAAAGTAGACTTTGAAACAAAGACTACAATAAGAGACAAAGAAGGTCATTACATAATAATAAAGTAATCAATCTAACAGGAGGACATAACACTTGCAAATATTTATGCACCCAACATAGGAGCATCTAAACATATAAAGAAAATATTGATGGACATAAAGGGAGAGATCAACAGTAATACAGTCATAGTAGGAGACTTTAACACTCCATTGACACCAATGGACAAATGCTCCAGACAGAAAATCAACAAGGAAACAGGAACCTTAAATGACACATGGACTAGATGGATTTAATTGATATTTTTAGAGTATTTCACCACAAAGCAGCAGAATATACATTCTTTCAAAGTGCACACAGAGTCTATGGCCATGCCACCCTGAACGTGCCCAATCCAGTCTGAACTCAAAAGCTAAGCAGGGTTGGGCCTAGTCAGTACTTGGATGGGATACCTAGGAATACCAGGTGCTGTAGGTGTTAAAAAAAAATCAGACAAAGTGCACACAAAACATTTTCCAAGATAGACCACATGTTAGGCTACAAAACAAGTCTCAATAAATTTAAGAAGATTGAAATCATATCAAGCATTTTTCCTTATAACAACGGTATGAAACTAGAAATCAATTACCAAAAAAAACCCTAAAAAACATAAACACATGAAGGCTAAATGACATGCTACTATATGCTACAATAAATAGGTTAACAATGAAATAATAAAAAAAAAGTCCAAAGAATCCTTGAGATAAATGAACATGAAAACACAATGACCCAAAATCTATGGGACAGAGCAAAAGCAGTCCTAAGAAGGAAATTCATAGCTATATAGGCCTACTTCAAGAAACAAGAAAACAACCATCCGGATGGGAAAATATATTTGCAAGCAATGCCTCCAACAAGGGCCTAATATCCAAAATATACAAAGAACTCATACAACTCAATAATAAGAAAAAAAATCCAATCAAAAAAATAGGCAGAGGACCTGAACAAACACTTCTCCCAAGAAGACATACAAATGACCAACAAACAAGCTATTAGGGAAATGCAAATCAAAACCACAATGAGATACCATCTCACGCCTGTTAGAATGGCTATAATCAACAGGACAAGTAATAACAAGTGTTGGAGAGGATGCAGAGAAAAAGGAACCCTCACACACTACTGGTGGGAATGTAAACTGGTACAGCCACTATGGAAAACAGTATGGACATTCCTTAAAATCTAAGAATTGACTTACCATATGAAGCAGCAATCCCTCTACTGGGTATTTACCCCAAAGACTTGAAAACTCATATCCGAAAAGATATTTGCACATCGATATTCATAGCAGCATTATTCACAGTGGCCAGGACATGGAAGCAACTGAAGTGTCCTACAAGAGATGATTGGCTAAAGAAGCTCTGGTACATATATACAATGGAATATTATTCAGCCATAAGAAGAGATGAAATACTGCCATTTGCAACAACATGGATCAACCTTGAGATAATCATGCTAAGGGAAATAAGACGGACAGAAAAAGTTAAAAACCACATGATATCACTTATATGTGGGATATAAACCTAAAAGTAACAAACAAACAGGACAAACAGAGACTCATGGACATGGGAAATAGACTAGTAGTTACCAGAGGGTGGGGGGTAGGGGGAGGGGGGAGGTACACAGGGTTAAGGAGGTCAAATATGTGGTAACAGAAAGAAATCTAACTATGGGAGGGGAACACACAGTGTAAATATATATATGCCTTACTGTTAAATTGTACACCTGAAACTTACTGGATTTCGTTAACCAATGTCACACACAAATTTATTTTTTACTTGATATTTAAAAAAAAAAGAAACAAGAAAAATCTCAAACAATCTAACCTTATACCTAAAGGAACTAAAAAAGAACAGCAAGCAAACAAAGTCTGAAGTGAGTAGAAGGAAGGGAATAATAAAGAGCAGAGTGGGAATAAACAAAATAGAGTCTAAAAGAAAAACAGTTCAAAAGATCAATAAAATTAAGAGGTGGTTCTTTGGGAAGATAAACAAAACTGATAAAAACTTTAACTAGACTCAACAAGAAAAAAAAGAGGACTCAAATAAATAAAATCAAAAATGAAAGTGGAGAAGTGACAACTGACACCACCGAAATACAAAGGATTATAAGAAAATACTATGAACAATTATATACCAAAAAAAAAAAAAAAAGGACAATCTGGAAGAAATGGATAAATTCCAAGAAATATGCACTCTTCCAAGACTGAATCAAAAAGAAACAAAAATCTGAAAAGACCAATTACTACTAACAAAATTGAACCAGTAATCATAAATTCCCTACAAATTAAAGTAATGGACCATATGATTTCACAGGTGAATTTTAACATATAGTCAAGAAGAATTAATACCTATCCTTCTCAAACTATTCCAAAATATTCAATAGGAAGGAAGCCTCCCAAGCTCATTTTATAAGACCACCATTACCCTGATTCCAAAACCAGACAAAGACATTACAAAAAAAGAAAATTATAGATTGATAGCCTAATGAACATAGATGCAAAAATCCTCAACAAAATATTAGCAAATCAAATTTAGCAATACATTAAAAAGATCATACACCATGATCAAGTGAGATTGATTCCTGGGATGCAAGTTGTTTCAATATCCGCAAAGCAATTAATGTGATAAATCACATAAAGAAAATGAAGGATAAAAATTATATGATTATATCCATAGATGTAGAAAAAGCATTGGACAAAATCTAGCAAAAACATATTAGAATGGATAAATGAATTCAGTAAAGTAACAGGATACAAAATTAATATTCAGAAATCAGTTGCATTTTTACATACCAATAATAAACTATCAGAAATTAATAAAACAATTCCATTTACAGTTGCATCAAAGAAAAGAAAACACCTAGGAATAAATTTAACCAAGGAGGTAAAAGACTTGTACTCAGAAAATTATAAGACATTGAAGAAAGAAATAGAAGATACAAATAAATGAAAGCATATAGTTTGCACAGGAAAAATATACCTTGGACAGGAAGAATTAACATTGTTAACATGTCCATACTGCCCAAGGCAATCTACAGATTCAATGCAATCCCTATTAAAATATCAATGGTATTTTTCTCAGAACTAGAACAAATAATCCTAAAATTCAGATGGAGTCAACAAAGAGCCTGAATAGCCACAGTAATCTTGAGAAAGAAGAACGAAGTTGGAGGTGTCACACTACCTGATATCAAACTATACTACAAGGCTATAGTAATGAAAACATTCTGGTACTGGCATAAAAACAGACATAGAGATCGATAGAACAGAATAGAGAGCCCAGAAATAAAGCCATGCCTAAATGGTCATTTAATGTATAAAAAGGAGGAAAAAAATATACCATGGGGTAAAGATATTCTCTTCAATAAATAGTGTGAGAAAACTGGACAGGTATATGCAAAAAAAAAAAAAATGAAACTGGACCACCTTCTTACACCATATACAAGAATAAACTCAAAATAGCTTTAAAACTTAAATTAAGACCTGAAGCCGTAAAACTCCTAGAAGAAAACATAGGCAGTAAACTCTCTCATACTGCTCTTAGTAATATTTTTTCCGATATATCTCTTCAGGCAGGGAAAACAAACAAAAAATAAACAAATGGGGCTACATCGAACTAAAAAGTTTTTGCACAGCAAGGGAAACCATCAACAAAACAAAAAGACGACCTACTGAGTGGGAGAAGATATTTGTCAATGATACATCCAATAAGGGGTCAACATCCAAAATTTATAAAGAACTCATACAACTCAACACACACACACACACACACACACACACACACACACACACACAAAATCTAATTAAAAAATGGGCAGAGGACTTGAATAGACATTTCTCAAATGAGGACGTACAGATGGTCAATAGACATATTGAAAATTGCTCAAAGTCACTGATCATCAGGAAAATGCAAATTAAAACCACAGTCAATGAAATATCACCTCATACCTATCAGAATGGCTATCATCAATAAATCAACTAACACCAGGTGTTGGTGAGGATGTGGAGAAAAGGGAGTCCTCGTGCACTGTTGGTGGGATTGCAAATTGGTGCAGCCACTATGGAAAACAGTATGGAGATTCCTCAAAAAATTAAAAATAGAACTACCTTATGGCCTAGCAATTCCATCGCTGGGTATTTATATGAAGAAATCCAAATCGCTAATTTGAAAAGATATATATGCCTCTATGTTCACTTCAGTGCTATTTACAATAGCCAAGATATCAAAGCAACTTAAGTCCCCATCAATAGATGATTGAATAAGGAAGTGGTACATATATACAATGGAACCCTACTTGGCCATAAAAAGGAAATGAGGAATTCACTTTTATGTAGGATCTAAAAAAGAAAATGAACAAAGCAGAAACAGACTCATAGATACAGAGAACATTTTGATGGTTGCTAGATGGAAGGAGGGTTGGAGGCCTGGGTGGAGAAGGAGAAGGAATTAAGAAATATAAATTGGTGGTTACAATGTAGTCACGGGGATGTGAAGTACAGCTGTAGGGAATATAGTTGATAATACTGTAATAATTATATATAGTGTCAGGTGGGTACTAGGTTAATCGGGGGGATGACTTTGCAAATCGTATAAATGTCTAATCACTGTGCTATTCAGCTGAAATATAAAATAATTTTGCATGTCAAATATAATTGGGAAAAAAAACATCTATTCCTTAGCAACTGTCTTCAGTTTTGAAGAATAGTTTTTCTGGATATAGGACTTTTGGTCAACAGATTTTTCTTTTAATACTTTGAGTCTCATCTCACCGCTATCTTTTCTCCATTGCTTCTGATTTAAAGTCAGATATTAATCCACATGTTTATTACATATGTAGATTAACAGAACCATCACCACAATCAAAATGTAGAACTGTTTCATCATCACAAGGCTCATTCATGCAATCTCTTACAGCCATGGATTCTATACTTTCCCCAGTCCCTAACCCTTGGCAACTAGACTGTTTCCCATCTCTATAATTTTGTGATTTTAAGAATGTTATATGAATGAAATAAATCATATATTATGTAACCTTTGGAGATTTACCTTTTTCACTCTGTATAATGCTCTGGATATTTATCTACATTGTGGCATGTATGGATAATTAATTCTTCTTTATTGCTACATAGTATTCCATGGTATGGATGTAGCATATTTTGTTTAACCGTTCACCATTGAAGTGCATTTGGATTATTGACAGTTTGGGGCAACAATGAATAAAACTGCTTTAAACATTCATATATAGGTTTTTCTGTGAACACTGTGAACAAAAGTTTTAATTTCTCTTGGTAAGTGGCCTAGATTGCACTTGCGGCATTATATGATGTGTAAGTATAATTTTTAAAGAAACTATCAAAATTCTTTCTAGAGTGGCTATACCATTTTACATTACCACTAAAAATGTGAGTGGTCCAGTATTGGTATATCCACACCAGTATTTGGTGTTATAACACTTTTTTATGTTAGCCATTTCTCTAATGGCTAATGATGTTGGCCATCTTATCACGTGCTTACTTACCATCTGTTGTTATTTTCAGTGAACTATCTGTTCACATATTTTGTCCAATTTCTAATTAGATATTTTTTACTGTTGAATTTTGAGAGTTCCTTATATATTCTAGATACAAAGCCTTTGTCAGATATGTGGCTTGAAAATATTTTCTCCCAGTCTTTAGCTGGTCTTTTCATCCACTAAACAGTCTTTTTCAGAGCAAAAACTTTTTATTTTGATGAGGTCCAACTTATCCATTTTTTCCTTTATGGATTGTGCTTTAGTATCAAGTCAAAAAACCTCTTCACTTAGCCTTAGGTCCCAAAGGTTTTGTCATGTTTTATCTAAAAGTTTGATAGTTTTGCATTTTGTATTTAAGTTTGAGTTTCATTTGGAATTAATTTTTGTATAAGGTGTAAGATTTAGGTCAAGGTTAATATTTTTGCTCATTGATGTCTGATGGCTCCAGCACCATTTGTTGAAAAGGCTATTTTTCCTCTACTGAATTACTTTTATGCCATTGTCAAAAATCATTTGGGCACATTTGTTTGGGTCTATTTCTGGGTTCTCTATTCCCTTCTGTTGGTCTATGTGGCTATTCCTCCACCAATACCACATTGTCTTGATTATAGTAACTATATATTAAGCCTTAACATCAATTAAAGTGATTCCTCCCATTTTACTTTTTAAAATTTGTTTTAAGTTATTTAGAACCTATGCCTTTCCATGCAAATTTTGGAATAAGCTTGTATGTCTTCTGTGTCAATTGATATGATCATATGATTTTATTCCGTAGTCTGTTGATATAGTGGATTACATTAATTGATTCTTGAATATTGAACCAGTCTTGCATTATTGGAATAAATCCAACTTGGTTGTGGTGTGTAATTCATTTTGTATATTGATGGATTTGGTTTACTAATATTTTATTGAGTATTTTGTGTCTAACTTCATGAGAGATATAGTTTTTTCTTTTATGCTGTCTTTGTCTGGTTTTTGTATCACATTAATAATGACCTCGTAAAATGAGCTGAGAAGTGTTCCCTCCTCTTCTATTTTCTTGAGGAGATTGTATAATATTGATATTGATTCTTTAAATGTGTATGAGAATTCTCCAGTGAAACAATACGAGCATGAAGATTTCTTTTTCAGAAGCTTTTTTAGTTGTAAATTCAACTTCTTTCATGGTAAAAAAGGGCTATTCGGATGATCTATTTTTTTATTTAAAATTATTGGGGTGATCCAATTTATTTTTGTTTAGTTTTAGTACTGTATTAGTATTCTCCAGAGAAATAGAACCAATAGGATACATATATAGAGAGATCTACAGAAAGAAATTTATTATGAGGAACAGGCTCACGTGGTTATGGAGGCTGAGACTTCCCATGATCTCCATCTGTAAGCTGGAGGCCCAGGAAAGCTGATGGCATAATTCCAGTCCAAACCTGAAGGCCTAAGAACCAGGGGAGCCAATGCTGTAAATCCCAGTTCAAGTCCAAAGGCCTGAGAACCAGGAGCATTGATGTCCAAGGACAAGAGAATATGGATGTCCCAATTCAAACAGAGAGCAAATTCACCCTTCCTCTGCTTTTTTGTTCAGTTCGGGCCCTGAATCTATGATATCCAGCTACATTCGTAAGGGAAATCTTCTTTACTCAGCCTACCAATTCAAATGCTAATCTATTCAAGAAACACCCTCACAGACATACCCAGAAATAATGTTTTACCAGTTATCTTGGCATCCCTTAGTCCAGTCAAGTTGACACATAAAATTAACCATCACGGGTACCTTTTGGTTTTGGAAGAACTGGTATAATTTTAAGTTTTCAAATTTATGAGTGTTGAATTGTTCCTAACATTCCCTTTTATATCCTTTCAGTGTCTGTAGGATCTGTAGTTATATCCCTTGTCTGATTCCAGATATTGGTAATTATATCTTCTTTTTATCTTTGTTAATCTTGCTAGAAGTTTATCAATTTATTGATTTTTTAGAACTTTTTATTTCATTGATTTCTCTATTGTTTTCCTGTTTTGAATTTCAGCAATTTCTGTTCATTTCTGTTCTTATTTTTTATTATTTCCTTCCTTCCGCTTTCTTTGGTTTCATTTTGCTTTTTGTTTTCTAGTTGCTTGAAGGAAGAACTTAGGCGATTGATTTAAGATCTTTCCTTTTTTCTAATGTAAACAGTATTTTGTGTTATAAATTTCTCTTTCATGGGATTATAAAATGTTGTAGCCACTTTGAAAAATAATTTTGTACATACTTAAAATGGTCAACAATAAGTTACCATATGATCCAGCAGTTCCACCCTGAGGTTTGTACCCAGAACTGAAACCATGTTCACACAAAAACCTGCACAGGAATGTTCATAAGCAGCATTATTCCTAATCAAAAAAAGTGTAAATTACCCAAATGTCCACCAGTTGTTGGATAAACAAAATGTGTTATATCCATACAATGGAATATTATTTGACAACAGTTGGAATGAAGTACTGATATATGCTACAACATGGATGAACCTTGTAAACATTATGTTAAGTGAAAGAAGCTAATCACAAAAGGCTACATATTTTATGATTCCCTCTAAGTGCAAATAAAAAATAGGCAAATCCATAGAAATAGAAAGTAGATTAGTTTTCTAGGCCCTGGGGGCAGGGAGGAAGAAGTAACCGCAAAGAGGTATGGAGTGTCTTTGGGGGGTGATAAAAATGTTCTTAGATAGTGGTGATGGTTGCACAATTCTGTGAATATACTAAAAACCATTGAATTGTACTTTAAAAGGGTAAATCATTTGTCAATGAAGCTACTATATAAAAAAACATTTCCCTTTCAGCACTGCTTTAGATGAGTCCCACATATTTGGATATGTCGTATTTTCATTTTCATTCAAGTCTATGTATTCTTAAAATTTTTCTTTGAGACTTTCTTTTTGATGCATGGATAATTTAGCAGTGCTAAAGTTTTATTTCCAAGTGTTCATTGATTTTCCTGTTGCATTTTTGTTATTGATTTCTAGTTTGGCTCCATTACAGTTAGAGAACTGTGTGGTAGGCAGAATAATGACCTCTGCAAAGATGTCCATGTCTTAATCCCCAGAACCTGTGAATATGTTATGTTACATGGAGAAGAAGAATTAAGGTTGCAGATGAAGTTTAAGTTGCTAATCAGTTTACATAAAATAGGGAGATTATTCTAGATTATCTATGTGGGACAAGTCTAATCACATGAGTCCTTAAAAGTAGAAAAGGGAAGCAGGTCAGAGAGATGGAACATGTCAAGGACTCAATCTGCCATTGCTGCCTTTGAAGATGGCAGAAGGGGGATGCAAGCTAAGGAATCTGTTAGCCCTTAGAAGCTGGGAACATCCCTTACTTTACAGTGTGCAAGTAAACATGGACCTCAGTCCTATAACCACAAGGAAAGGAAATCTGCCAACAACCCAAATGAGCGAGGAAATAGACTCTCTCCTAGATCATCCAGAGATGAATGCAGGTATTCTAACACCTTGATTTTAAACCTGATGAGACTGGGACGCTACCTCCCTGTGTTGCAGTCAGAATTGTCCCCAGGCAGAGAACTGGAGTGAATATGGGGCTCCCCTCATGTGTTTCCCTTTTCTCAGGAATTATACTTCTGTAATGCTTATTGTGCAATGCCTGAAAATAGTTCTCATTATATTTTGTACAGTTTTACCATTGTTTATAGAGGGCAAGCAGGTTCAGTACCAATTACTCCATCATCATCATAAGTGGAAGTTGCTTTGTTTACTTTTGTTGCACTTTTTTTTAAAAAAAATATTTTTTAAAGGTTCAAGGAAGATTACTACAACACACAGGTAGACTCGCCAAGGGCTTACATCCCTCAGAAATTAAGTTTTGGGTAATACCACCAAGTAAAATATCACCATTAACTGAGATAAAGGGAATATAAAATGGAGATTTTAGACAAAACACTATAAATATCAACTGTGACCTTGTGACCAGTTACCATTCTATCATACTATTGTTTCCTCTCAATACTTTATATAGAATGTTTGGGGATAAATTTAACATTTTAGTCCACATATTAGAGAAAATGGAGATAAGATCCTAGAGATGTTGCACTTGGAGTTGAATGCAATTATTCACGAAACTGGCTTGTCTTTCTTTGGGGTGGCCATGGTACAGTACATTTAGGGATATACGCAAAATAGTGTTAGGCAGAGACATTTTTGGAAGAATAGTATGGAGATAAAAGCATATTAACTCATTCAACACATATTTTTTGAACTCCTACTGTGCCAGGTACTTTAGGCATTAGATAAAGTTCCCCAATCTCATGAAGATTATATTCTAACAGGGGAAGACAGAAAAGAATGGATATAATATATAGGCAAATTATATAGTATGTAAGAAATAAGTTATGGTGGAGGGAAACTAGAGCAGGGTAATAGAGTTTAGGAATGCTGAGCATGGGGTGACATGGAATGAAGAGATTGCAGTTTTTAAATAGGACAGTCAGGGTAGGCCTCATTGAGGAGTGAGATGTGAGCAAAGAACTTGAGGGAGGTGAGGGAGTTATTTAGGTGGTTATCTGGGGAGGGGAGAAGCGAGGGTCAGAAGTCCAAGTGGGGCCTTCTGTGTTCTTGGCTTAGAGTCACATAAGGCTAAAACCAAGGTGTTGGTTGGGCTGGGCTGTTCTCTGGAGGTTCTCGGGAAGAATCTGTTTCCAAACTCATTTGACTCGATGGCATTTAGTTCGTTGACCTAGCTGTCAGCCTGTGGCTGCTCTCAGCTTCACAGGTTACCCTTATTCCTTGACATGTAGCCCCCTCCATCTTCATGCAAGCAATGGCACATGAAATTCTCATGCTCAAATCTCTGGCTTCCTCTTTTGCTACCAGCCAAAGAAAAATCTCTGCTCTCAAAGAGCTCCAGTGATTATATTGGGCCTTCCCAGATATTCTCCGTTTTGATTAACTCAAGGGCAACTAATTAGTAACTTTAATTATATCTGCAAAATCCCTTTTACCATGCAACACAATATAATCATGACTGACATATATTCGGTCCTGGGGATTTGGGAGGGAAATTTGGGGGGCCATTTTGGAATCTTACCTGACAAAGACACAAAAATAGAAAACCTGAATAGACCTATATCTACTTAAGAAATTAAATCTGCAATAAAAAAACTCTTCCCATAAAAATTCTAGGTGCAGATTATTTCATTTGTGATTTCTATCAGACATCTAAGGAAAAGACAATACCAAATTCACTCTTTTTGCTTTCTGTATGGAAATGAATCTGAGCCCTTTCAAGATTTTTACTTTGCTAGCAGGCATATTTGGAAAAAAAAAAATTGTTTCCCCTGTACTACCCCTTTCAATACTTCTGGCCACCAAATGTGTGGGTTACTTTTCCTCCCCACATTGACCCATTCTCTGATCAAAGTTGGATGGTCTGCAATTCTATCTGGAGTTAGCATCAGATTCAAGTTAAGGGCTCAGTCTACAAGACTTCCTCCACTTTAGATGCCACAAGTCTAGGCCTCTTATGTTTCTGACTGACCTGCTATAAATCAGGGGTTCCACCACCCCCTCCTCAGGTTCAATTTGCTAGAACAGCTCACAGAACTCAGCAAAGTGCTTTACTATTACTCATTTATTATAAAGAATACAACTCAGGAACAGCCAAATCAGAGACACATAGGGCAAGGTACAGAAAGGGGCGCAGAGCTTCCATACCCTCTCTGGATACACCACCCTCCCAGCAACTCCATATGTTCACCAACTGGGAAGTTCTCCAAACCCTTTCAGTTAGGGTTTTATGAAGGCTTCATTACATAGGTATGATTGATTAGATCACTGGCCACTGGTGATTAACTTGACCTCCATGCCTCTCACTTCCCTGACGTCAGGGGGTGAAGCTGAAAGTTCCAATCCTCTAATTACATGGTCCTTGGGATCCTCTAGCAACCAGCCTCCCCATCCTTAGGGTTTTATGAATTAACAAAAGACATGCTTTTCATTTTTAGTATTCTGGTGTTATTTCAAAAACTGGGGACAAAACCCTAATATTACAAAAGATGCTCCTTTCACTTATAATTCCAGAGCTGTTTCAAGAGCTGAGGATGAAGACCAAAATATATTATTTACTGTATCGCAATATCAGTGTAGGTTTTGGCAGTACAGGCAGAAAAAAAGAAAAGGTTTTGCTTCCTGGTTCTGATATGCTTGCTTGGCTGGCTCTTGCAGCATCTGCTTCTCCAGCATGGTCAACTTCCCTATGTCTGGCTCCTGCAGTGGGGGTTGTCTCTGGCCTCAGGCCCTCACAGTGTTCACAGCCTCTCCAGTGCCTGGCTCCTGCAGTGCACGATGGGCAGCAGATTCCCCAGAAACCCCCTCCTGCTCTGAAGCAGTTTTATAGCTGAGTACCTGTGGTGACACACCTCCCTGTGAACAGCCTTCTCCAGTAATCCTAGAGCAGCGGTCCCCAACCTTTTTGGCGCCAGGGACCAGTGCTCCTATGAGAATCTAATGCCTGATGATCTTAAGTGGAGCTGAGAGGGTGATGCTAGTGCTGGGGAGCAGCTGCAAATACAGATGTTTTGCTCACTCGACCATTGCTCACCTCCTGCTGTGTGGCCTGTTTCCCAACAGGCCACAGGCAAGTACTGGTCCACAGCCCCAGGGTTGGGGACCCTTGCCCTAGAGGATACATTTCTAGCAGGTTCTGTGGGAATGGCACCACGGTGACTTCTCTTACCATTCAACAGGCTACATCCATGCCTCTCCGTCTAGATTTAGGCACTGGAGTTGGGGTGGGGATCTTCTTTGGGTCCTCTTATCACAGCCTTAGGGTGGGGTGTCTTCCTTGAGTACTCCATCTTGGCCCCCTATATTCTTGAGTCCTCTTCTTACTATCCCTAAATTATTCCTATCCATGTTAAATAATTCGATTCAAACCTTATGTGTGGTTTCTCTCTCCTGATTGGATCCAAATACTGAATTGCCTTGAAGATAGACCTTGGAGAGTAGCAACTGGAGACAGACCCACAAAAACAGGATTTGGGGGGTGGTTTGCTCATGCCTCTGGGTTTGAGATCAGTGCTCTTTACAAATGAGAAATTGGATGACAGTAATTCATGGCATGCAGGGGCATCACAATGAATCAAGACGTGAAACATGTGCTTAGGGAGCCCAAGTGGCTGCTGCACTTAACCACGGTACCAGTAACAATGATCATAGAGGCAGGCATTGGGTAGATTCTGGAGTTCACTTGAGGGCCTACAAAGAGAAAAATTACAAGAATACAGCCATGCCACCCTGAACATGCCGATGCCATTTGATCTCGGAAGCTAAACAGGGTCGGGCGTGGTTAGTACTTGGATGGGAGATCACCTAGGAATACCAGGTGCTGCAGGCGTTTAAAAAGAAAAGAAAAAAATTACAAGCTCAAGTCCACTCTCAGCTCCTCACGGCCTGAGAATGAGAGCTTCCATAACCCTAAAAAAACTATCTTATAGTTGCAAGCCTGATATTCCTGAAAATCAACTGTACAGGATGCTGATTTACAGTGACAGTTGAATTCAGTCTCATCAAGTTTCTCACATGAAACAGCATTGATAAGAGGACCCTGAAACTTGGAATAGAGACATCTGTTTGAACCCAGTTGAAAACTGGCAATCTTGAACCCCTCAAGTCATTCGGAACCTCCCTTACCAGTTAAAGCAGCTTTGCATGGCAGGGTCTTAATGAGCCTTCCTCTGCTTAAAATTCCTGGGATGACCTTGCCTGCGACAGGTTTCTTTAAAGACAATGCTATTCTTAAGATCAACCACAACCACCTCCAACTGGCACTAGACCCACAACTAGGTCAAATCTCGGCATGCTCCAGGCAGCCAGGTAATATACTACAATCAAGAAATAAATAACTTACACGCCAAACTGGGAGGGTGGATGGGTAAATGATGGGGGATGCATACCAAATACTATGCCATAGTTACAAACGGTTTACTATATGTATATTTTGCAACATCAGTAAATCTTAAAACATAGTGACAAATTAGAATGAGATATATAACACCATACCATTTAAGTAAATATGTGCATGATGTGTGTGTATAAGACATCAATATACATTCAATAAAAACACATACAAAGGAAACATACTAAATGCATTAGAATGGTTACCACAGCGGGGCTGGGAAATGGAAATGGGAATAAAAAGTGAAAATAAAATGAGAAAGACCTTGTGTGGGCTAATCACAATAATGTACAAAAATAATTGAGAACTATTACTCAGGAGAAAAAGGAAAAACCTTGGCTTGCAGTAGGGATTTTCAGTCCTTGACAAGATGTTGATCTAACATAAGGTGCTGGCTCTCTTCCAATTCCAGCCCTCAAGATGATATAGAAGAGGAAAATTGACAGATGATGAAATGTACTATTTATTCAGCATTTACCATGTGCCAAGCACGATTAACTCATTTAATCTAATCAGATGATGCAATTAGATAAGATCATCCCCATTTTACAGATGAGGAAACAAGTAGCTTGTCCCAAGGTCATACACCTGGTAATGCTGAGGCTGAAATTTGAACTCAGATTTCCTCTAACACCTAGAGAGAGACTGAAGGGCGAGTCTGGGGTGGGGATGGAGGTCAGGGGAGAGAGGCCTAAAAATGGAAGAGCGGCAGGCACCTTGGGCAGATATGCCAGGAGAAATTTCTAATCGTACCTTTTTTTCCCTTCAACACTGCTCTGGAAGATCATCCTCTATCTCATCACCATAGCGACAGAGCATAGCTGACCCCAGCCAGCTACAGGTGGGATACATTAAGGCAGCAACGGCACTGCTGGAGTGGGAGCTTATTACATGTACAGGCCGTGTCATCTCCCACTCCCATCACGCACACACTGAAATCTCAAGCCTGTATCTTGAGCTAGTAAATAACATCAAGGCAGGTATTCGGCCAAGATTTTCTTGAGGAATCTGACTAGCAGTGGCATTAGGCATTTCCCAACAAGCCTCCCCCTCAAGCTCAAAAGTCAAAAAGCTCTGGGTTTACAAACATGTTAATTCCCTACATATAGTCATGAAAACAAAACCATAAAGTCTCACTCATTTTAGGCAAGGCTCTAGCATGGAAGATGGAGTTTGAAGGAGGGAAAAAAAAGCAACAATTAACTTCAAGGATAAAGTAACACTGAAGAAAAAAACTTTTAAAAAATTAGTATCTTTATAGACCTTACTATAAAGCTAATAGAGATAGACATTAACAAAAAAGTACAGCAATGGACCTAGGTGTATATGGTTTTTACAGAAATACTGAGGTTATTCAATGGAATTCTCAACGAAAGACGCTAGGATAAATATTCATATTTTAAAAAATAAGTTTCAATTCCTACTTCACCATAAAAAAAAAATTCAAAATGGATTACAGACCCAACACAAAAACTACCGGGCTTGTAGAAAAAATCTTCGACCTCAAAGTAGGCAAAGTTTCAATAGGTCACTGGAAGCAATAACCATAAAATTTTTGATGAATCAGATTTAATTGCTCAAGAATAACAGGTCAGACAGACTAGGAGAAAATATTCGCAACGCACTTATCTGACAAGACTTGTATCCAGGGTATATAAAAAATTTCTGTAATATTTAAGAGAATTCAATTTTTGAAATGGACAAGACTTGGACAGTTTGTGAAAGATGGACAATAACTATAAAATGAGAAACAGTCCAATATGAAATGCAATGTAATACAGGATTGGATCTTGGAACAGATAGTAAAGAAAAATTTGTGAAACTTGAATAAAGTGTGGAATTTAGTTAATAGTAATACACCAATGTTAATCTTAATTGATAAACATACCAGTTATGTAAGATATTGAAATTAGGGCAAACTGAGTGAAAGTCTAGGAACTTTTCTGTAGTTTAAAATCAGCTCCAACTTGCTGTTTAAGAAGTGCATAGCGTCATTAGTCATCAGGGGAATTCAAATGAAAATCACAATAGAAAGACAAATACCACATGGTTTCACTTATATGTGGAATCTAAAAAAAGAAACCTCAGGGAACAAAAATCAAATTGATGGTTACCAGTGGGGAGATGGTGAAGGGGATGAGTGAAAGATGAAGGGGAAGTCATTAATACTGTTAAGTTTGCACAACACGATTTCTAGACTTAATGTGATCATACTTATAAAGTATAATGTCTTATCACTGTTGTACGCCTGACACTAATATATTGTATAACTAAAACTTAACATCTACTCTATCTACCCCACCAATTCCAAGAAATTTATCGAAAAGAAATGAAAACATGTCCAAGACTAGTATATTCAAACATAATAGACCCAAACTAGAAACAGCCCAGATGTATCAATAGAATGCATAAACTATACTCTAGAATTCTACTATGCAACACAAAAATGAACTACGCACCGACTACATGGCTGAATCTCAAAAACATGCTGAAAGCAAGACACAAAAGATACATTCATGTTAAGATTTAATTTTTAATGAAGTATAAACATCTTACAGTGATAGAAACCAGGTCTACATTGTTTCTCTGGGGATGGGAGATGAGCTATTGACTGGGATGAAGTTTCTGGAACCGGTTATGGCACTGAGGTTATTTACAGAATACTTAGGGCTTTTTCTGCCATCCTAATGCTCAGCTAACATCCCTTCTCCATGAGGTAAGTTTTATTCAACTGGCTACATACGCCAAAAGCAATACTGTCTTAGGTACTGATAAAGTTAATACATATATTGGGCCCCACAAAAGAGGCTGCTCCTGG
The DNA here is from genome assembly GCF_000151845.1 of Pteropus vampyrus. Classification (NCBI taxonomy): domain Eukaryota; kingdom Metazoa; phylum Chordata; class Mammalia; order Chiroptera; family Pteropodidae; genus Pteropus; species Pteropus vampyrus. Next base: position 1,054,652 of record NW_011889253.1, read on the forward strand.
CACGTATCACAAATCTAAGTCTGAGTCAGCTTGCATTTACAGTAAACACCTGTAAAGGAAACCTGACATATACAACCCTTCAACTCAACTTTAGCTAGCTCTCCTTACCCTAGACTGGACCTGTAGCCAATCACACCTTTTCTGCGTTGCCTCTTCTAACACTATAGATTTTGGTAACACCGCTCTACTGCTTGAGGCATCATACTCCCCCAGTCTATGGCTTTCCCTTGAATGAGAAATGCTAATTGTTTTGGCACCACAGTGCAAATGAACACCAGGGATCACATGTATATAAGCAGGCAGCCAAGAAAGCTGCCAAGCAGCATATCAATCACCTGGTGGTCTTAACAGCAATGCTGAAGGACTTGATCCAAAGGAGAGATTCACTGCCAAACTTAATTAACTGACCAATTTTCCCCAAGAGTTAAGCCAAAAACAGTAAAAGCACTATAGCACATCTTTGGTATTTTAGCTTCTACTTTTTTAGTGTCACTGCCAGTTAATTTTAGGGTAAAGGTTAAATAAACCATCTAAATTACACCTAATGCCTACCTGAAGCTCACTCTACTAAGAGGCCTAGTCAAACCAACAAGCCACCTCAGTGACTGTTCCCTGGAAACTGCTCAAGTGCCAACAGTGCATCACAACTACTTTGGGGGACAGGACACATGAGTTAAGTCATACTTAAAGGTCTAAATAAATTCCGTATTGCAATAAAGTGAAAAAAGAACCCAGAGCCACAAAAAAAAAATGCATTTTAAGTTTTATTAGTTCCAAATACAAAACATTCCAAAAAGAGTTATCTATAATACCTATGTTCTATATTCAACTTAACAAAGAAAACACTCATTCTGTTTCTTTTACAACCACTATAAAGCCAGAAGAATCAAGACCAATTCTTTTCCAACGAGAGCAGAATTAAGTCTGCTGGGTCAGTAAACTATTTGCCAAACAGCTGTCTGGTCATTTAAGCATACTACCTAATTTGAATTTAGTATTCATGTTTACTATGATTGATCTCAATGTTCTGTACCATCTTCAAAATATCTAAATAATATCTCAAGAGCCAAAAGAAGCATAAATCCAAGTTATTTCAATTATAAGATTGAGGAAGACATCTATGTAAGTGCAACAGCCGTTCAAATTTGGTCAATATGATTAAAAGAGCCTGTCAAATGAGGGTTACATTTTTTGGATTATTTCCCACAATCACAAATGTTGAACATGATAGTATTGCTATTTACTATGCAAAATTCTCACAAGTTGAGTTGGTTCTTCTAACCCAATGACTCAAACCTGCTTAAGAACATTAGCTTTTACACTATTGGCTCTAGTTTCCAACACAATTAAGGTGTATCTTGATTTGTTTCCAAGACAGGAGGTGGGGGGTAAAGTAGGCTTACAAAACAATTAAAAAGAAAAAGCCAAGTGGCCCAATTTTGTTTCCATTTTTTAAAGTGTGCTTTAGATCATTTTAGCCATGTTTCCAGAAAAATATTCTTCCCTTCAGTTTTACAACTAAATCTCCCTTCTGGATAAACAGTAAAGTGTTTCACCTGCTGAAAATAAGACACTTTACTGGATAGAGCTACCACTTATGCCTTTCATTTTCCTAATTCAACTGACAGTGATAATTAGGGAAGTTCTAAATTAGAGTTGTCCCTATGACTTTAGCTCAACAAAATGATAGCCAAAGCTACAGAATCCACATAAAGAACAAGAACTTCCTGGCTACCTCCACTTACCAATTTCCTTAATTGCTCCCCTTTCTCCATCTAGTCAATTACTTAAGTAGCTACCACTTCTTTAGTCAAGAGTGCTAACCAACACTGATGCCTTCCTCAGACCCACATGAACCCTCGAAGGCAAAAATCTATTGCCTGCACCAAACCAATTCTGATGAGTACTGCTTATGCAACTTGTGCCTTATCCACAATCGGCATTCTTCTGCTTCAACAACTCTGTAAAATGAAAAGCATGTGATCAGGTCACAAGACACTATTTCAAACAGAAAATGACTGCCCCCTTACCTACACAACTAGCAACAAAACATTTGCTTTAATTCCAGGAGCTAAAAAGCAACTATATATACCCACTATAATTCTTGTCAGCCTCACTTTGGTAATATCAAGACTGTATATGTCATTACATCAATAAAACTGATCAACTGGGAACTTAGTAGCAGCTACATCTATTCTTTTAGTGGATTCGTACTGTGGCTCTGCAAAGGATCAGGCACTGATAATTATCAGAAAATGTGCAGGAACCAAGTTTGAACCTCATACAAAGGTTTACTGAAGTGCCAGAACACAAATTGTAGAGCTCCAGTCAACTATTTATGAAGAGTACTAGCAAGCTTGATACATTCCAGAATAGCTAAGCACTCTGCAGGACTGATGAGAAAATACAAATTTAAAATAACTTCATCCTATAAATATGCCAGCTGTTATACATGACACCATTTACCTTGCGACCCATGAGTTAAGATTATCCCTTATGTAGATAACTTGCCAATATCCCCAGCCATACGAAGTGGCAAACCTACAGTATTTCAACCTATAACAGCCACTGCTTTTGAACTTACCGTAGCATTTGATTTCTCTTGCTGCCAGCTTTATCTAGTGTGAATAAATCAGCACTCCATGACCATAATGACCAAAATCCTCAACCTGTAAAAATTAAATAGGTAACTAGTTATCTCTCTTAAGGAAATTCTTCAAAACTTGCCTATAACTTACTGCCCTCTTTTCCAGAAAGAAAAGGCAAGTTCAGACTTGCAGCTTAACGTATTTCATGGTCTACTACGTTTCTTAAGTGGTGGAAGTTTCACTGGCTTGGGATGGACTGGAATGGCTTAAATGGTTAAGTTCCATGGCTTATGGATTCTCATTCTGTTCCAATGGTGCACTGCCATGTTAAATCCATAAGTTGAACGAACAAAACTTATTTGAAGGAATAAGTGCAGTATAAGGATTTTTAGTTGGAGGTCTTCAAGTTTACTATATTCAAGAGCATCTTTTTCAACTTCGTGGCTGGACCTGGGTCATGCTGCCTCAGGTTTTGCTTTTTAAAGACCACTTGCAATAGACTTTCTCCATACAGTGTAGTTTCACAGAACTAAAAACAAGTCAGGCATCCAACTAAATGTCAAGTTTGCAATGGCTTACAGGGGTAGAGAGGGGGACCCCAAACTTAAGCCATTTCCTATATTGACTAAAAGACTAATTTGAAAAATGTTAAAATATATGAAGCATGTTTAAAGGTCTTCATCGAAAAGACTTAAAAAAAAAGTTACCCCCTCCCAAGCCCCAGATGGCTATTGGTAAACAGCTGTATTAAGGCCTTTAAAGTGCCGTACATGCTTTAAAAAAAAATCCAAGTGTTGAATTTGGAGGACTTCTAATATGCTATAGAACACTTTGCTTTTCCAAAAGGTTTTTTCTTAATCTAGAAAGCATTTCCACTGCCATGAAGTACAGTATGTTTCACTGTACTATGAGGAAGGTTTAAGTGTTCAATTTCGACTTAGACGGAAAAACTAGTTTGCTTTGCTTACCATCTTTGCGGTTTCACAGGCATTTGATGCTTTAAATCTGATGTGGAATGCTGATAGATTCACTTTTTAGAAGTCATAAGCCTTTGAGAAGTTGGAGATAACTTCATTGCTTATCTATTTTCTCCTTTGCAATCAAGCTGTTCCTTAAAAGTGAGACACTACAGAGTTGCAAAAATTTGAAACAGTAAGAGCAAGCATCGTTTGCAGCTTCATGGTTGGTTTTGGCCAAACTTTTTATTTAGTATTCTGTAGTTGCTTAACACACACTTAATGGTCTTATTGGGGGAGGGGAAAAGGGGAGGTGTTCTTGTAGATTCCCAAGGAAATGTCAGAAAGGCAAAATATGGCCAGCACTATCCATTTGTTTTGGGTTTACTGGGTGAATAGCACTTTCCTTACATAAGCACCTGATCTCAGGTTTTTCATACTGAGAACATTTGAGATTTCAGTTTGAAGACAGTGTGAGATCCTAAGAGTAGTATACCCCAACCACCCTCTAATATAACTAGCTTGTTTGTATAAGCAGAGGGATTCATCTCTCCATTTTAGATGGCTAGATGTTTGTGGAAGATCTTAGAATTGCTTGCCTCATTTACTGGGAAAAAAATGAAGTGGCCTTTAGGGACACTTTTAACTTGGAAAATTACAACACTAATACACAAGTCAAGTCTTAATACATGTAACATTTGCTTGTTGAAAGCAATGTCAAGATCAAAAGATTAAACATGTTTTACTATTTTCCTCACAAGAACATAAAAATTATGGAAGGGGAACTTAACAGGAAATTTAAAAAAGGTAACAATTTTTTCTTTTAGTAGTCCTTGGGTAGTTATGACAGAATAGGTTCCTTTTTGTTTCTTTGAATAGGGATTTTGGTCCAAAGTTTTGTTTTTAATATCTGCTTCTGCCTCCCCCTCTATCAGATCGGCTTCCTCCACGGCCACCACCCCTTGGTGCTCCGCGGCTTGAACTGCTGTAGGAATCACGTGGAGGAGGGTACCCCCTTTCCATAGAAGGGGGAAGCCCTCTTTCTTGTCTGCCAACCCGATCACGACCACTTGAGTAGAGATCACTTCGGCTGCTTGAGTAACTGTCTCGACTTCCACCATATCCGTCACGTGAGCTGCTGTAATCATCATAGCGACTGCTTCCACCATAAGATGGCGGGGGCCCTCGTGTAGGTGGAGCACTACGTGAGTTACCTGCAGGGTCAATGGTCAGGTAATATGGCAACACTATAAATTGTATATATACAACATTTAAATTTGAATTTACAGAATTCTTGTATTAAACGTTTACTTTCTCAACTGGGAGGTTTTAAACTCTGCCATTGCTGGCCATTAACAGGGATTTGCTCATCTGCTGAGATATGGAAATGGATGGGTTTTAATGTTTGTTTGACAAGACTGAAGACGGTGTGTATTTCAAGAGGATATTCCAGACAGCTTGTTATTTTATAGTAGACACTCAGCCACTTTCCAGTGATAAGTTGCAATTTTGAACTGTAGACTTTCCTTCATATTGGAATGGTAAACATTTGATGATGTTAATAAAATTTTTAAATTGTATTTTCACTGTTGGGGGAAAACACATAAGGCTGCCAATTTAAGCAAGCAAAATCCCCTCCAAAGCAAGCAAACAGCCTCAAAAAAAAAAAAAAAAACTTAGAACAAAAGCCCCTCACAAAACTAGGAAAAGCCCAGCTGATAGTTACCCCCTTAAAAGCAAGCAAACATCCCTTTAAAAGCAAGCACCACACAGCCTAATAAACTGGCTCATGAACCTAAAGGCTCAAGCTGGTAATATTCAAAGACACTCAACCAATATCTTACCATAGCTGTCATATGAATCCCTGTAGGAACCTCCACTTGGATGATCTGAATAGTCACGATCACGACCATAGCCATCTCTATCACTAAATTAAAGAGAAAATTTATAAGCTACAGGACATCAACTTTTTTACAGCAAGCTGTGGCAGCAAAGTCACATATATACCTATAGCCTCTTGATGGATAGTCATCACGTGAACTGGAATGACCATAATCACGGTAAGTGTAATCTCTTGGTGGTGGTGCATAATCTCTTGTATCACGAGAGCTTGGGTAATCTCTGCTTGAATAGCTACAAAAGCAAAAGTAACTGGGTTTATATGCTTTTGATGAGCCCCCGCTTCAACCCAAATTATCGAGGCAAAAGCTATTACATTTTCATTACCTGTCTTTAGTAGAATATCCATCATCTCTTGGGGACAAATAAACATCTCTACGAGAAGGCAAAGGTTCCCTTCGAGGTGGGCCTCCATAACTATCTCTCCCACGTGATACAGGAGCTTAAAAAAAAACAATCATTTTAAAAATATACCCAAAGAGAAAGCTTAATATGTGAACTTACAGTCAGGTAATGAAGAGATTCAATGAAATTTCACTCTAAAATTTCCTATTTAAACCTAAATTCTTTTCAGTGCTCATTAACTGCATGTACTTAGATCACCTGCAGTCCACAAGTCAGTTTTAAGCAATTTTTTAGGATTCACCTCTCCACCTATTGTTATGGTGGATTGTTAAAAATGGAACATTCATTTTACCTCTTCCTCCCATTCCACTACTGCTGCGTACTGGTCCTGAAGGAGCAGATCTTTTAGGGGGAGGACCCCCACTTCGTGGTGGTGGTCCTCTTTTTACTGGAAGTGGTCCCCTAGAAGAACTCATGTTAAAATTCATGGAATAGCCACCATCATCTACATTAGAATAGAAAATAAAAACATGTTAATACAAGAATCAAAAAAAGACTATAAAAGTTCTTTAATCAAGAATATGGCCATTTCTACTTAGTTGGGGAATTTTTAGTTTTCACCTGTACAAAACTGAGCATATGTAAGTCTATATTGACTAGTAAACTAAAACTAGTCTCCAATTATGTCTAAGAAAAACAAATAGTTTCATTTTCATATGCTCGAACATCTATGCAAAATTTTCAAGTATTTTTTTCCTACAGACTGAACTACCTAGATAAGGAAGAGTATATTGTCTATCATTTAAAAACACTGCATGTAATTTAACTTAGAATGCCTTCTATGTTTTCTTTTTAAGTCATTATCACTTTGGTAGATGAGCCACTGTTCAATTTTAAAAACTGGAACCTTAAAGACTTAACCAAAGCATATGCTGGTGTGGGTTTGCAGTTTCTAACTACATATACACCAAGTCTGAGGTAGACTGAAGTCATTACCCATGTGCCCTCCACGTGAGGGAGGTCCCCTGGCTCCTCCACTTCCTCCTCTTCCACCTCTAAGGCCTCTTGGAGGGCCTCTGCTTCTTGGAGGTGGAGGTGGTCCACGTCTACCACTTTCAAATGATGGTTTAGTGGCTTGTTCTACTTTGATGGCTTTTCCATCTAAGGACTAAATATCAAAATGGTTAATTACAACAACATTTAAAAAGAACTTTCAGATCCACTATTCACTGACACCGATATCCTTCAAAATCGCTATAGGTAAATTTGACCCAATTAAGCTAAGAAAAAACACTATATTATTTTTCCATTTACTTAAAATGATTATTCAGTCTTTAAAAAATGATCTGAACCAAACATAAGGTGGATCCACCGCACCTCTTTAAAAACAAGGTCAGTTATCGACTTATTAAAACTGACAAGTAAAAAAAGCCAAGTTATTAAATCAGTTTATGGATCCCAGATAAAATATAACACCACATAATATTTGAACTGACTCTTGTTAAGAATATAATCTGTAACTTTGCTATAACACAGGGTTATAAAAATTAACCAAGGCCTAGATATAACGGGGCCTTGGAAAGCTATACTCTCAAAATAAAATAAAATTCAAGAGCTTCCCTAGACGACTTGGATAACGTTGTGCTATACATGTACTAGGAAACACTGCCATCGTGCAAACAATCTCACCTTTCCATTCATGTCTCTGGCTGCATCCTTAGCATCTGCTGGGCTTTCAAAGGTGACAAAAGCAAATCCTCTCGATTTGTTGGTTTCGCGATCTTTCATCAAGAGCACTAAAAAAGTTTTCAGGAGGGGAAAGTGTTACTCTAGTTCGAATGAAATAACAAAAGTGAATCTTGAAAAAGAAAGCTCAGAACTTCTTAGAGGACAAACTACATCATTTCAGATGATCAATGCAATCAAATTCATCATAGCTTACATTTTAATTACAACAGCCCTGCATATACTTTCAGATAAACTCACCTTCCACTATTCGTCCATATTTGCCAAATACTGCTTCAAGGGCTTTCTCATTTGTTTCTGTATTGAGGCCACCAATGAAGAGCTTTCCTGGGCGATCTGCTTCAACCATTTTTTCCTTGGTTGAGAGTCTGCTGAAAAGATAAGTATACCATCCTGGAAAAAGTTCCTTCTCAAGTTCATCAAAACATGTATTTACTGTGGTATTTTTGTTTTACTAAAAATTATTCTTTAATAACTAAAGACTCCAAAAGCGACCTAAAAACCTCAGAAGGAAACCCAAATTAAGTAGTTAAACCATAGCGCGGTTTACATTAAACTGGTTAAAAGGGCCAAGCGAACTTATCTTTATCCTTCCTCTTCTCCTTGGCAGTTTTAATCAAGTATGAGCTACTCACCATTCGAAAAAGTTTTAATCCTAGATTTGTAGCTTTTTAAGACACAATTACATCCCAATTACCCTAATGGTTTTTAAAAACTATCGACTCATTCAAGGTCATGGGCCAGACGCGGGTCCTTAACATCAAGCCCTCTCTCTCTTCTAAGAACTTTGCCTTTCTTCATTATTATTCTCTACTAAATCTTAGTATACATTTAAAGTTTGAGCCAAGTTATGCCTTCCCTTATTCACCAGCCCTATCTAAAAGGCCTCACATTTTTAAAGTGTCAATACCACCTCATATTAAATAACGGAACGTGGAAACATGCACTGTAACTCTCGACACTCCATGACTGCAGCAGAACCCAATTAAAACCCTTCATTAAAAACCTCGTGGAAAACACAAAATGGCGACACTTGGACTCAGCCCAGAACAACCGACACCAGTCAGGGGAGTAACTTTTACCACCAGCTGTGGCTTGGAAAATTCAAAGGGCTTCCCCTCCAAGGCCGCCAATGAACAAGGACCCCGCGTAAAAGTGCACGTGCCCATCCACAGCGCCAGCGCCATCCCACTCCCAATGCAGGTACCGCGGTGGTGCGAGCTCTTACGTCCCGCTCCAGCCCCGACCTCCGCCACTACCCGCCCCGCCGGCGACAAACTTTCAAGAAGGACAGAATGAAACAGACTCGCTACATTTGTTTCCCTCCGACACTCTCCGCTTTATCTAACTAGGTCGGCACCTTGGGCTCTTAAAATGGCGCCCGCCTCCCCCCATCTCCAGGGAGATAATCCCAAATTCTAACGTGGCGAGAGCGCCCGAAACAAGGGCTAAGGAAAGGATGCACGTACCGGAGGGGTGACAACGGTTTCAAGCTCCTACGAGCTCGCAGACAAAGGCTTCCTAGCCTTTCAGCACGCGGGAGGGCGGCCGGCTCGGAAGACGGAAGACAGAACCCGCTAGCACTACTGCGCAACGAGGGCGAACAAAGGAGACAGCAAACTTTATACTGCCCGGGAACGAGGCTGAAGGACCCGGATGGAAACGGAGCTTAGAATTTGAAACGCAAAGGGAGGGGGAAGCAGTTCCCAGTCTCTCCATTGGCTGTCAACTCTGTCATTCGCTCTCCACTCCTCCCCTTTCCCCAGGCCTTCTGTTTTCTGGCCCTCGCCCATTTCTAACCGTTTTCCCAGCCCCCATCCGCGCTTCTCAAACCCGCGTTTTTGGTTTCCGCTAAGATGGCTCACGGGCTGTATTTAATAAAGAACTGAAGTTTATTGCGTGTTCTAGTGAGCCGTGCACGGTGCTAAACTTTGCACCCATTAACGCATTTAATTCTCAAAACACCGTGATGAGGGCAGCTACTTCTATTATGCCAATTTTGCAGAAGTGAAAAACAAAGAAGTTTAGATAATAAAACATTTTCCCAAAATACTTTTAACAAGAATTTTTAGTGAATGGGTACAATTCTGATAAATAGATGTTACGTGAGAAAAAAATCATACAAAACGACAGACAGTTCCTTCACATAGAACAATTACTGAACACCTAAATGGCAGGCTCTGGGTTTGGCTGCAAGGATGCAACCCAGAACAAGCGAGACAAGGGCAAGGCGCTTCATGGTTAAGGCTGCCAGATTTAGTAAATAAAAATACAAGATTCCTAGTTAAGTTTGAAGTTCAGATAATTTTTTCAGTGTGCGTATGTACCGGCGTCATATACAAAAACCGTATTTGTTGTTTATCTGAAATTCAAATTTAACTGGGCATTCTGTATGTTATCTGTCAATCCTACTCATGGGGGGATGACAAAAATTAATTTTTCTAATTTATTTAAAAACTAAAAAAAAAATTAAATACAATTAAATGAAAGAATCGTATGTTACGATTAGTGCCAGAGAAGAAGATGGACAATATTTGGGAGATGAAATTTGATTTAGACGGCAGGGAAGGTCTATCTGAAGAGATGACTTTGGAGATTAGATATGAAGGGAGAAAAAAAATCATCAGCCATGGGAAAACTGGGAGAAAACTTTTCAGGAAAAGAAGAGAGCACTAACCACAAAGTGAGCTTAAGAGCTTGCACATATCAAGGGACAGAAAGAGATCCAGCGTAATAGGAATTTAAGGGGCATAAAATGAGAGAACCAAGGTAGGCAGAACTTTCGACCCCATTAAAAAAATTACAGGAGTTAAGTGTGGAAGCAGGGATACCAAAAGGGTTGTGTGAACAGACCTGAATTAGGGTTGTGGTCGTGGACATGGTGAGGAAGGAACAATTGCTGAGTATATATGGCAGGTAGCATGGACAGGATTTGCTAATGAATCAGATGGGAAAGAAACGGGGTGGAATTGAGGAGACAGGAAGTCATTATGAATGACTCTAAGTATCTGGCATTAGTAGGTGATGGCCATTTACCAAAATGGTTTCAGATGAGCCAGTTTGGGATGGGGGGTAGGGAAATCTGATGCTCAGAGCAGAGATCAGGGCGAAATAGTCACTTTGGAAATGGTAAAACTCATCAGAATGAATGAGATTACCAAAAGAGAACGCAATGCAAAAAGAAGGCCCAAGATCACACAATAGAAACTAAGAGTATGTGTGGAGACATGCTATAGTGTTATTTGTTTATCTTGCGGGAGTGGTGAATTTATGGACAATTGTTACTTTTCTTATTCACAGCTAATAATTACTCTGCCAATGGTGAATTATGGTATATGCCAGGCAGGTGGTAGTAAATGATGCTCAGGTCATGGATAAAAGCCCCCAAGGAGCTTTGGAACCAGCTCTGAATTATTAACATCAATAAAGGGAATAGTACTTAGCAGGACAAGAATATTTGTTCTTTTTTTCCCCCAGCCAAATAATGAAAAGTAAAGCAAAAGTCATGTCTACTTGCCTTCAGAATGAGTTATGTTAAGACAGGCTCTGCCAATAGTTGGAAGTTGCCCAGGTTAGCAAAAACCACTTAATGCCAGGCTCAGCCAGTAGAATCTGCATCCCCAGGCAGAACCAGGAGAAGTCTCTCCCCATAGGCTGGCTGGTACTCTCTTTCTGTCTCAGATCCAGACACAAGGACCTTCCCTAAGCTCTGAGTCTAAGCCAGGCCTTCCCCTGTCTAGGGCAGAACAGAGCTGACACTACAATAGATGTCCCTGTCCCTCTGGGTCTCAAGAAGGAAATATGCATCCTCTAGACCAGATCACTCTAGTTTTTGCAGTTAGTACCCAGGGATGTGGGGTAGGGGAGAGTGGAGTGTTCTAGACTGGGGGACAGCACTTCCAAGGATCAGGAAAGCGAGGGAGCAGAGGGATGGCTAGTTGGAATTGTCAAAGAGGCTCTTTATGACTATGGCATAGAGTCAGGACAGAGAGGACAAAGGAAGAATCTGGAGAGAGAGGCGGAGGACTTACTGATTAGATCAGTGGGCAATGGAGAGGGGAGACTTTTTAAGAGGTGGAACAATGTAATCAGATTTCATCTTAAAGGGATTATGATGGCTGCAGTCCCGAGACTGTATTGGGTGAAGGAGGGGCAAGAAGCAGAGTATAGCTAATGTAATCCAGGAACGAGGGGACTCTGGCCAACCAACAGTTGGATAAGCAGATCTCACACTGCCCAAAACTAATCTCGAATCCCATCCCTCCTCCTCATGGATCTTCTAGATTTTTCCCTTTACTTCTTTCCTTGGATTATCATTAAACATGTTTCTATATTTTATCTTTACTATAATTTTTCCCATGACACATTTTTTCTCTCCTGATTCCATCTCAATGATTAACTAATAGACTGAGTCAAGCAATATTACTTTGCCACTAGGTATCCTTGGAATGTAATTAGTGCTTAACAAATGTTGGCTGAATGTCTTGCAAGCTCTTTTTATCCTCCCTGATACTTAGTATGAGATGGATTCATAGTAAATTGAATATTGAATATTGGTATTGTCTTTACTCTCAGTTTCTCTGCAAAGGGCTCACCTTTTTTTTTTTTTACTAAAACAAAATACAATGAAATAAAACAAAAACAGTCCATAGTTTTAAAAGCTTCAACCAGTTAAATGATTAAGAAATAACGTTCAGTCATCAACTAGGGATCACTCTGAAATAAGTAAAATGCAAAGCTCTCCTGTCAGCTTTGCATTTTTACATGAAGAGCAGATGTAAGGTTGCTCTGCATCCATCCAATTAATGCCTGTTTTCCAGACTACAAAAAGATATCCTGCCACTTGTTCTAAAATCGTCCGTTATCTGGTATGGAGCAAGGAGGAGGAAGGGAGGAAGTAACATTATGCGATTAAAGAATGGGAAACTTTCCAAACCACTTTAAGTAGCCACTGTCCAGAAGATAGCCTACTTAACTACAATCAAGGAATTAAAACTTTTTAATGTGGTTCTGATATTTATATAGGAGCTGGCTGAATGAATGAAGATACTGTATATTTTTCCATAATGAAGGAGATGATGTGTTTTAACCAAACTTAATACTTTATTAAAAGGAAACTAAGTATGCCTTCAGAAATATATATATATATATATATTATTTTTTACAAAAGTTTATTCTTAAATGTACAACAGTCTCCAAAACAACTTCATTCTAGCTATAAGTGGCCACAGATGATAAGGCAGGGAATCTAGATGTTAAAACAGGAATGGAATTAAGTATCAACATTGCCCCAGGCACAAGGAACAGCTCACTTTTTGCAAGATATCTTAATTCCACCTGTGGCCTTCGCTTTTGACTCCTGGAGTTTCTTCTGCTCTTCTTTCTGCTTCTGCTTGAACACCTTATGTTCCTCGTCCATCTCCTTGGCCTGCATCTTAGACTGTTTCAGGGGCTTCTTCTTACCACCTTCGCGGCCAAAGAAATATTTATAATGCAGGGTGAATGTGGGGAATGATGTATTTTTCTTTTCAATAAATTGTGTCAAGACAATTAGAGAGCCATTTAAAGGGAAAAAAATCTGGATTCGTACTACACTTTTTACTCCAAAATAAATTCCAGCTCAAAGATTTAAATGTAAAAGGTAGAGCCATTTAAGTATTAGAAGAAAAATGGATAGGTGCTTTTATAACCTTGTCAGGAGGACCATCCATCCATTCATTTGTTTACCAAATATTTATTCAGTGCCTATTATGCACCAGCAGTTTTAGGTGCTGGGAATAAATACTTTAGTGAATAAAAACACAAAAGTCCCTCCCTGCCTGGAGCTAACATTTTAGTGAGAGGGAATAGGCAATAAACAATACGCCGATTAAACAAATTATGTTTGAGGATGAAGAGTGCTATGAAAGAAATAGAGCATACTAAAGAGCGGGGTTAGGAAAACAGAAGTGGAAGAGTACAAAATTAAAAGGGTTGATCAGAGTTGGCCTCACTAAAGAGGTGACACTGAAGCAAAGGTAGGGGAGGGGAGTAAGCCATGTGGATACCTGGGGGAAGAGCACGCCAGGAAGACTGAAGTGTATCTGCTACCTCTCACATTCTAAGAACAGCAAGTAAGGCAGTATGGCTGAAATTGAGTGAGGAAAAACAGGAATAGTAAGAGATAAAGGCTGTTAAGTAGCAGAGGGACCAGATCATATAGGTCTTTGTATACTATGGTAAAGATTTTGTCTTTGTCAAGGAGGAAAAGTAATTTTCCCCCTTTCTAGGTTCCTGACTGAGACTCCCCTGTAACAAAAGACAGATTAACATGAGAAAAACAAGTTTAAAGACAAGCATACCTCCTGTAGACATAGCAGGCACCCAGGAAAACTGAGTAATTTCCCAAAATGACTCAAGCCATCAACTTAAATACTATCTCCAGCTAAAGACAAAAGAAAATGGGGAGTGGAGTGAGGAAGCCAGTTATGGGAGGTTATCAGTGAAGAGGGCATGGTTGTTATGCAAATCTAGGTACTTGCCTTCTCTAGTAATGACAGTTTCCAGAGATTTGGTGATCTTCCCCTTCTTGCTACAGAGAGGGAGACAACCTTACAAATGGAGATTTCCCTTGTAAATGTCTCTAACAAAAGGGTAGTTTCTACTCAGGTTTCAGAAATTTTCCTCCTGTGCCTGGTTTCTTAAAAACAATCAGCTCAAAATAATCCTTACGTCAAAGAGGTATATTTTGGAGTGGCAAATTCAGCTCCCCTTCAACTTTTACAGTGATCGAAATCAGGAGCCACTGGAGGGCCTTGAGTGGAGGAGTCACATATCTGTCTTACCTCGTAACAGGATCACATTGGGTGCTGTGTCCAGGATACATTGTATGCAGCAAGGGTGAAAGCAGGGAGACCAATCAGAAGACAACAGTAATAGTGCCTTGGATGGAGGCTATAGCAGTGGAGGTAGGTGTTGAGAAATTGTCAGATTCTTCTCACCACCTACCAGAATATGGTGGACATATTTTGAAGGCGGAGTCAAAAGGACTTTCTGACAAAAATTTCAGATAGCATAAGTGAAAAAACACTGATTTATTTGACTATAAAAGCAATTATTCATTTTTAAACTGCTTTGATAGCTCATTTTTTTTTTAGTGGATCTTTAAATACTAGAGTTTCTCTAGTCTTGTTGCTAGACTCTCTTGTCTTCTCATTCTATCCTTATTTCAGGTAAATCTCACCCATTCCCAGGGTGTTCACTACAATAAATATCCCTATTACTTCTACGTCAAATCTCTCCCTTGAGCTTGAGCTCTTCAACATGCACATTGAAATTCCTGTCTAACATTACCACTTGGCTGCCTCAAATTCATTAACTCCTTCCCTTGCCAGATTCAACAGTGGTGGAATAAAATGGACTTGGTCACTGCCTTCATGACACTGACATTTTAGTGGGAGGGCTGTATGAGAAAATAAACAAGAAAACAAATTTTAAAAATAGTGAAAATCTCTATGAAGAAAACAAGTTTCAGTAACAGAATAACAAAAACTATGTGTGCGCAAGTGGAAGAAATCTACTTACAATAGGGAAGATTTCTCTGAGGAAGTGACATGGGAACGAAAGGTTCAAGAATGAGAGCTCTTCTCATGGAAAGAACTGTGGGCAGAACATTATAGATCATAGTAATAGCATGTGCAAAGGCCCTGCTGAAGAAAAGGATTTGATGTATTTTAAGAACTTAAATGAAGCCACTGTGGCTGGAACATAGTGACTTAGGGAAAATAATGACAAGTGATCTAGTTGAAAAATTAAGGTGTCACATCATCTAGGACCTTGTAAGTCATGGCTAGGTTTTTGAGGGTAGGGGCTGGTTATGCTAAGAACAATGGGAAATCACTGAAAGGGTTTTAATCCAGGAGAAAAACTTGAGCTAATTTGTATTTGTGAAAGATCACTCTGGCAACTGTAATGGAGAATGAGTTATAAAGGAGCAGACATGAAAACTGGAAAACTACTCAGGAGTTTAAGGTAGTATTCTGAGTGAGATATGACATGGTTTGGACTAGGGCAGTAGTTATGGAGATGGAGGAAAGTGGATAGATCAGAAAGATAGTTAGGAAGTTGAAACAATACAGAATAGCCTACCTAAGAACTGGACCTTGGTGTTGGCATGCCTGATTTGAAGCCCATCTCTGCTACTTCCTAGATATGTGAATTTGGGAAAATCCATAATTTCTCTATGCCTCATTGTTCTCACTTGTAAAATGAAGGTAATAATGATACTTACAGGGAGCATCAGGATTAAATGAACTAAGATATACAACATGGCACATTTATAACATTTCTTAGAGCATAGTGAGAATTATATTAAGTGTCAGCTATTAATATTGATAATAAATGGGCTATAGAAAGTGAGGGAGGAATCAATGGTGATGCCAGATTTCTGGCTAAAGCTGCTGGATGTCTTTTTGAGACACTAGGAAAGGAAAACCTCAATCTTGGGTGAAACCAATAATTTACTTTCTCCATGTCTGTTGGAAAAAGTCACATGGTTGAGCAGATTGAGTATTATAAAATTTGTGATCATGGACCTCAAATGAGACTTCAATATTGCCCAGTTATTTGACTACATATCCTTTGGTCTAGTCACTCGCCTACCTTCTGCAATAGTTTTTAAAAATCTTCTTCACTATTCTGTAACCTCCTACCCCAGAACTACCTTCCTCCCACCCCACACTTTTAATACTTGACCCCATCTCTTATTTCGTAGAGAAAATAGAAGCCATTAGGTAGGAACTCCCTTATCTTCTGGTTACCAAACACACATATCTACCCATCTCTGCACCCATTGTATCTTCCTGTCCTCCTCTTACATAGCATAATGGTTTCCAAAATGTAGTTAATTCCTTAGAACAGCAACATAGGCTCTGCCTGGGAACTTGGTAGAAATGGAAATTTGCAGACCCCACCTCCAGACCTACAGAATCACAAACTCAGATGAAGGGCAGCAATCTGTGTTTTAACAAGCTCTCTAGGGAATTCAGATGCACAAGTTAAATAATGTGCATACCCTCTCTGCCCAGGCCACTGCATATAAGGCAGTTTTTGTTTGTTTGTTTGGTCGTTTGTTTTGCAGAACTGTTAGTGACTGAGGAAAAAATGGAAAAGACTTAAATGACTACCAATAGAAGAATGTCAAATAAATTACGATATACTCATAGTATGTAATATCTGTAATACATGTTAAAATAATGTAGTTCATCTTATACATCCTATAATGTACATGAAAAGGTGCTCAATATCACCAATCATCAGGAAAATGCAAATCAAATAAGATATCATCTCACACTTCTCAGAATGGCTATCATCAAAAAAGACAAGAAATAACAAGTGTTGGCAAGGATATAGAGAAAAGAGAACATTTGTACACTGTTGGTGAGAAAATAAATTGGTACAGCCACTACGGAAAACAGTATAGAGGGTCTTCAAAAAGTTAAAACTAGAACTGCTATATAATCCAGCAATTCTACTCCTGGGTATTTATCCAAAGGAAATGAAAACATTAACTTGAAAAGAGGTATGCACTGCTGTGTTCATTGCAGCATTATATACGATAGTCAAGATATAAGATATGAAATGGAAGCAACCTAAGTGTCCATCGATGGATGAATAAAGAAAATGTGATATATATGTGTATATGTATATGTACATGTATACACACACACATACACACACAAAATTCAGGTATAAAAAGGAAATCTTGTCATTTGGAACGACATGGATATACCTTGAGGGCATTATGCTAAGCAAAATAAGACACAGAGAGAAAGATAAATACTGTATGATCTCACTTCTATGTGGAATCTAAGAAAACACAACCCTCCCCAAATAACCCCCCACCAAAATGCACAACAAAAATAAACTGAACTCATCGATTATAGAGAACAGATTGGTGGTTACCAGAGGTCGGGGGAGGGAGGTGAAGTGGGTGAAAGGGGTTAGAAAGTACAAACTTCTAGCTGTAAAATAAGTCATGGGAAAGTAATGTACAGCATGGTGACTACAGTTAATACAGTGATTAGACATTTATGAGATTTACAGTCATCCCCCCGATTAACCTAGTACCCACCTGACACTATATATAATTATTACAGTATTATCGACTATATTCCCTACAGCTGTACTTCACATCCCCGTGACTACATCGTAACCACCAATTTATATTTCTTAATTCCTTCTCCTTCTCCACCCAGGCCTCCAACCCTCCTTCCATCTAGCAACCATCAAAATGTTCTCTGTATCTATGAGTCTGTTTCTGCTTTGTTCATTTTCTTTTTTAGATCCTACATAAAAGTGAATTCCTCATTTCCTTTTTATGGCCAAGTAGGGTTCCATTGTATATATGTACCACTTCCTTATTCAATCATCTATTGATGGGGACTTAAGTTGCTTTGATATCTTGGCTATTGTAAATAGCACTGAAGTGAACATAGAGGCATATATATCTTTTCAAATTAGCGATTTGGATTTCTTCATATAAATACCCAGCGATGGAATTGCTAGGTCATAAGATAGTTCTATTTTTAATTTTTTGAGGAATCTCCATACTGTTTTCCATAGTGGCTGCACCAATTTGCAATCCCACCAACAATGCACGAGGATTCCTTTTTCTCCACATCCTCGCCAACACCTGCTGTTTGTTGATTTATTGACGATAGCCATTCTGATAGGTATGAGGTGATATTTCATTGACTGTGGTTTTTAATTTGCATTTTCCTGAGGATTAGTGACATTGAGCAATTTTCAATATGGTGATGGATGTTGACTAGACTTACTGTGATCATTTTGTAATGATTCCTGTAATGCAGGGTTATACATGTACCCTTTTGATAATAAGTTGATATCGGTACAGAAATATGATTCTTAGAAACTATAGTACCAAGGGAAAACTAAAACTCTCTACTCACAGCATATCACAGAGTATATAAATTACAAGAATAATTGCTCAAATGGAAAGCTTAACCCTCAAAGTGTTAAACCTGTGAAATCAAGGTATTTGAATGGCTGCCTTGCTATATGAAAGTGGTAGGTGTGGATAGAAGAAGATCCAGTGTTAACAACTGACTTATAGGGGAGGCAGACAGGACTCTAATATAGTGTGAAAGTGACAAATCAGAGGGTACAGTGGGAGCACATACAAAGGGCACTTAATCCAATGCTGTGTGTGCGGAAGCAGTGATATATATATGGAGTGGGGGGAGTTATCAAGAAAGATCTGCAGCGAAAAGTAACATCCAAATTAAGAGCTGAAATATACAAGCAAGATTTCAGCCAAGCAAAAGGTAAAAGATGGGGTCGTAGAGTCACCAGAGCATACTACACCAAGGAATAGCAAAGATCAATTTATTCAGAGGCTAGAGAGAATGGCCTCAGTGTAAATGAAAGTAGTTTACTGGAGCAGGATCAGAAAGTAGAGTGACTGCGGGAGTGGAGTGCCTACTCTTTCCTGCTTCCTCACTGAAGTTTGATGCTGGAGAGGTATATGTGTAAAAGATTTTTTCAATTTTTCGTTTTGAGATAATTTTAGATTTACAGAAGCATTTCAAAAATAGTACAGAGAAAAAAATTAGTACAGAGAGGTCTGGTATACCTTTTACTGAGCTTCATTTAATGTGAACATCTTACCTAACCATGGTATAATGATCAAACTAAGAAATCAACGATGGTACACTACTATTAACTAAACTATAGACTTCGTTTAGATTGTACCAGTTTTCCCACTACTGTCCTTTCTCTGTGCCAGGATCTAATTCCGGACCTTACATTGCATTGAACTGTCCAGCAAAGGATTTTAAAGAAGAGTGTGATGCAATTAGGCTTGCACTATCTATTTGAGAGAAGCATATTTAGATTTTGGGGGATCTAGGAAGGAAAAAATGAGTCAAGACAGGAAACCCAAGAGATAAGCTAGTCTGGCCATATTGGAACATTGTGAAAGGTACGATGTGTCCTTTGGAGCTCACACACCGACTGGCCTACCAGGACACATTAGTTCCCTTTTTGATGTTCTAATATGCTGATTTAGGAATGTGGCTTAAATAGAGCATGATTCCACTGCATCACAGTATTCCTTTGTTCTACTGCTTAATTTTGGTATGTACCCGTTGAAGTGACCTGGAAAGAGGATGGGAACTGTGGCTTGGATATCTTCAACTCCAAATGGTCAGAAATGTGGGGGAAAATCACCTATTAAAAACCTAGTAATTACATTAGTGTGTTTTATACATTTTCTTTAATGTGGCCTGAAGCACCAATTTTTGTGAAGTGCCATTCTTTGAGTTTCTCTTCTTTTACAAAATTGTTGGAGTGACACTGCATATCACAAATTTCCATGCATTTTTGTCAAAGATAGCTCCTAACTTGAGATTCATGCGCTTTCCTCAATCTTTTATTTGCTTGTTTCTGAAACATTCATAGTTGATCTAGCTGAGAATTTAATAGCTACATCATAAGATGAGTTTATTTTTTATTACCACAATTTATCACATCCTTTTAATACCATTATATTTGAGAACTATATTAGACATCAAAGACCTGCTTCCTAGCCTCAACCTGCTCATTGATTAGCTGTGTGACTTTCGACAAGCAAATTAACTTCTCCTGACCTCTGTTACCTCATATAAAATAACTACCTTGCCTACCTCACATGCTCACTGGGAGGATCATGTGAAATAATGAATTAGCAAGGACTTTGCAAACTCTACTGTTAAGTAAACAAAAGGGGCATTATCTTTGTTATCTACACTTACTCTCATCTTTTGGTTGCATCTTTTTTTTGATTTCTGAATGAATTAAAATATATAAAAATGCCTACAACAGTGTAAGCTATATGGTATTCATTTATCTATCTTTTCACTTATTCTGAATCTTACTTTGCTCTTACTATGTGCCCAGGTCTGAGCTAGGGATATGAAGATAAGGAAGAAATGGTTCTATGCCCCCAATAAATTTACTTTCAGTAGAGGGAGAGAGACAAGTAAGCAAATAAAATGAATAAAATGTTCTTCACTTTTCCACCAAAATACAGCCAATAGCACAGGAGAGAAAACCTGTGTCTCTCTGGAGTTTGGAACAAAGCCTACATTAAGAAATTAATTTCTTTGAATTTTATCTTTTAAAAGATAAAAATTTCAAAAGCCTTGCAAAAAATTAAAAACAATATAGCTCTATTTGTTTTGTTTTTGCTTTTTTTACACAGCAACCAACCAAGTGGGGTTTATTCTGGAAACAGAAGGTTGATTCAATATTCAAAAATCAATGTAGTGCACTCTACGAATAATCTTAAGACGAAATACACATCATATCAGTTGATGCCCCCAAATCAGATTAAAATTCAATATCCAATCATGATAAAAACTCTCAGCAAACTAAGTAGAGAAGGGAACTTCTTTAACCTGATAAAGGGCAGCTAAAAAAAGCCCATAGCTAATGTCATACTTGATGGTGAAAAACTGAATGTGTTCCCCTTAAGATGGAGAACAAGGCAAGGGTGTCCACTCTCACTACTTCTATGCAACATCATATTGGCATTCCTAGCTGGCACAACAAGGCAAAAAAATAATAAAATAAAAATAAAAAAAAAAGAAAAGAAAAAAAACATATACATTGGAAAAGAAAAAATAAAACAGTCTCTATTTGCATACAACATGAGAAGGTTTACAGGACTGGCCAGAGGTGGCTGGTAGGCTTCACTCCAGAAGAGGTCTTCAAATTGGTGCATGGGGGAGGGGAGGCCTTTGTGTTGAAAGAAACCAGGTCTGCCTAGTGGGTGATTTGCACAAGGCCTCCGTGGGGCTTCAGCATCTTGTGGGTGGGCTGGGAAATCAGAAGACAAACTCCTAGGGTCATGTTGATCTCCAGGCCCAGTAGGTGGCTGGAGCTGGTGAAAATCACATACTGGTGACACCAGGAGGGCTGTGTCTTGTTGCTGAAAATGAAGATGTAGCCTTTGGTGATGCTTCTCTTGAGATTGCCAGACACAGCCCCACTGGGAGCTTTAACAGATGACCACAATGGCAGTGTTGGAGTTGTAGCAGACGGATGGTGATGAAGGTCAAAAGGATCATGAACATGTTGACTGCTGCTCTTTCCTGTTTCTCATCTCTCTCTGACATCTTCAGAGGGGCGGGGGCTAGCATCCTGTAGGTGACCTGGGTGGCACCCCTTCCCAGGAAGTGCCCAAGAACCATGGTCCTTCACTTGGCGAGAGGACCCCTGCTCTGCAGCCACCCAGTCCCACAGCAGTCCTGGCTTGCCCAGTCCTAGCATAGCCCCTAGGTGCCTGGGCCCAGGCCTGGAAGGCTGCCAGTGTGCCATTTATTTTAACATGTACACTTTTTCATCCAAAGGTAGACTAGAGAAGATTTATTTTCAAGCTCTGGTTACTTCCAACCGTGACCACTCTTGTGTTTCCTGGCTCCCTTTTCCTGTTCCTCATTACAAAGATGGGGCCCCTTCTGATCATGTTATCCTGTTCACTAAATCTTTACATGGGCTTCTAATTCTCTTGGTAAAGTTGTCTTTTCACCCTCACAACTCCCTTAATTCTGATTGTTCATACATTTTCTCATTTCATTTCTCCTACAACTTCTTCGACCTCTCTAGCCCAAGCCTTAACTCCCTAAATTTCTACATGCCTCTTCTAAACACTTGCTTGCTACCTTTGTCCTGTCTGGAATCCCAGCTTCCAATCAGCAGAAGACGCAGACCTCTTGGAGGGAGGGAACTTGGGCAGAAAGACACTAGGCGAGCACACACACATTTCTGCGTAAACAAGTGATTTACTTTCCATAGTTCCTGAGATACAAGGTGGAAAAATAATAAGCTCTTACTATCTTTGTCCTATGATATCGACAATACTCTCTAGGTCCTAATACAAACACTCTAAATTATAGGACAGCACAAGGAGCAGAAGGTAAGGGGAACAATAATCCTTACAGAGGTTGCAAAATAAGATCCCTGCCACTAAGATAAACTTTCTTTCAAAATCAAAGAGCAAGCCACTTTCTCCTTCTCCCTCTCCCTCTTTAGTCTTTCCCCTTCCATTCTCCTTCCCCAGACCTGCGCTATGCATTAAGAAATATAATGCAGGCCACATAAGTAATTTTAAATGTCCCAGTAGCCACACTTGAAAAATAAAAAGTAACAGATTAAATCAATTTTAAATTTCTTTTTACTTAATAGACCCAAAATATTATTTCAATACATAATCAACATAAAAATGGAGACTTTTGCATTCTTTTTACCGTGCAAATTCTTTGAAATCCGGTGTGCAGTTAACACTTACAGAACATCAGTTTCGGACTAGCTGCATTTCAAGCGCCTTATGGTCACAACATTGGGCAGCAAAGCCCTGGAATTCCCCTTGTTCTCCCTCCCGGGCCCCACCACTCCCAAGCTCGGCAGCAAGAAATGAAGATGGCAGGGGCGGTAACACTGCTACTTTGAGACAGAAAAGGCAAATTCCGGAGGATGGGAGACCCTGTGATGTTGAGATGTTGAGACCTGTCAGACAGCCTCTCCAGCCCCCTCGCCCCCATCTCCCAGGTCCGCGAGGCAGCAATGAAAGCAGAGAGTGAAGAACAGGCTGAACTGAGGGAAAGTGCCAGGCTGGGGCGGGGTGGCGGGGGAAGGTGCGTGGAAGGGGCGATGGGGACCCGCACGCATGCGTACTGCGCGCGCATGCAAACTCAGCTAGGCACCTAGCGACGGGGTTCCAATCCAGTGTGTCGTCCCAAATAAGTGACCTTCCCGGGAGTTCTAGTCTTACTAGTTGATCTCGGCTCCTCCCTGTCTACGGTTCTCTTCCTTATAATTTCCGATTCTTCCCTCCACTGGTTCCTCTCTCGCTCATGATGTGTGTCCCTGAGCGCTGAGCCGGCACCTAAAATGAGTTCTCGTGGTTTCCGCGTGGGAATCAACATCTGGCCTCCCCTCCCTGGGCTGAGGTGGCTGCTGGGGCTGCTCCTGGGACTTCAGGTGCCCACTGCCCCGCTTTTTACCTCTCTGGGTTGGCTCTAGTCTGTAAGGCGAACCGAGAGACTGCAACCTGCAAGGTGAGGACCAGAGGGAGGCTGTCAGATGAATGTGAAGGGAAGGCTTCAGGCCAGGGGCACGGGACACATCGGGGCAGACCAGGGTCGGTGGCTCTTTGCCTCGGACAGGGTATGCTGGAGCCCTCTCTGTGGGTGTGTCTCAAAGTCTCAAGATTCTGAGCCTCGCGCTTGGTGGATCCCGATCCCTCTTTTCTCCTGATCCTCCTTCCCTCGCTCTAGGCTCTTCCCACTTCCTTGCAGTTCCTCCAACTCTTTCTCAGCTCCTCCTTTTCTCTTTTTCTCCTTTTTTTTCCCCGGCTCCTTCCCTTCGGTTACTGCTACTCCTCTTCCCCTCCCTCTCGGCTCCGCCCCTTCACATAGGTGCCCCTCCCTCTTCCCTTATCTTGGTTCCTCCCTTTCCCCCATCTTTGCGGCTTCTTCACCTTTCAGCTCCTTCTCAGGCCCCTCATTAGCTCCTCATTAGCTCCTCCTCCTCCCTCTCTGTTCCTCCCTATCTCCCCTCCCTATTGGCTGCTCTTTCACTTCTTAGCTCTTCCTCCTCCACAGCTCCTTCCATTCTCTCTCAGCATCCTCTCCCCTCTCCTCCTTTCTTCCCTTCCTTATTATTCCCCTTACACAGTTTCCCTTTCAAGACTCACACACTGTGGTATTTCTAAGATACATCCCCATCAGCTTTCCCATGAGAAAGTGGAACATTTGTTACAGTTGATGTAAGTTTATAGTTTACATTAGGGTTCGTTCTTGGTGTTTTACATCTCATGAGTTTTGACAAGTGTATCTATATATCTATCTTTATAATATTATACAGAGTAATTTCATTGCCTTAAAAATCCTCTGTTCTCTCTGCCTGTTCATCCCTCTCTTCCTTTAACTCCTGGCAATCACTGATCTACCTAGTGTCTCCATAGTTTTGCCTTTTCTACAGTGTCATACTGTTGAAACCCTACAGTATGTAGTGTAGCCTTTTCAGTTTAGCCTCTTTCACTTATCATTATGCATTGAAATTTCCTACATGTCTTGTTATAGCTCATTTCATTTTAGTGCCGAATAACAGTCCATTGTCTGGGTGTACCAAAATTTATTTAACCATTCACCTACTGAAAGATATCTTGGCTGCTTCCAAGTTTTGGCAATTATGCATAAAGCTGCTATAAACTTCCATGTGCAGGTTTTATGTGTCATAAGTCTTCAGCTCTTTTGGGTAAAATACCAAGAAGTGTGATTTTTGAATCATATGATAAGAATATGTTTAGTTTTGTAAGAAACTGCCAAACTGTCTTCCAAAGTGGCTGTACCATTTTGTATTCCTGCCACCAATGAGTAAGAGTCCACGTGCATTTTTTTTTTTTTAACAAAAATAAAATCATAGTATCCATGGTATTTTGTAACGTTCACTTTTCTGGTAACGACTCCATCTTTCCATATCAATATATTTTTATCTCATCTATTACCCAGTTTATAGTCAGATTTCCCCAGCTAGCCCCCAAATATCCAAATCCAAATTGTATCTATTTGTTATGTATTTTTGGTTCTTTTAACCAAGCACAGTGCCACCCCACCTTTTCATAACACTGATTTATAAAAAGGACCAGTCGTTTTTCCTGTGGAATATCCCTTCTTCTGGATTTGTCTGTTTGCTGCCTTATAATGATATTTAGCTTAGTTTAAATGGTTAAACTTGAACCCTTTGGGAAGTAATTTGAAATACGTATCCAAGTCTACAAAAACGGCCACCCTCCCATGATTATAATGATTCCATTTCTTAGAATAATATGCAAGAACACAGGCAGATGAGAAGTTTTCTCTGATTATCTTATCTACCTGGAGGGCACCGATATCATTAGTTTCTTATCTATCCTTCTAGGGATTTTATGAATGTGCAAACAAGTATGCATTTGCATTCTTTTTCCTCTTTTATTTATTTATTTTTTTACAGAAATGGTAGCATACTGTTCTAAACTTCATGAACCTTTATTCATTTAACAATATAGCTTGGAAATTGTTTTACATCATTGCATAAAGCACATATTCATTCTTTTTAAATGGTTGCATAGCATTCCCATGGATGTGCTCTAATTAATTTACACAGTACCTTATTTATATATTTAGCTTGTTTCCATTCACTTGATCTGACCAAACATTGCTGCATGTGGGAATATATCTGTAGAATAAATTCCTAGGAATGGAATTGCTGCGTCCAAAAATATATGCACTTAACAATTTTGATACTGCCAAATTGCTCTCAAAAGAGGTTGTATTAATTTATACTTTCACCAACAGTGTGTGAGAGTGCCTGTTTCTCCACAGCTTGACAACAATGTGTTATCAGACTTTGAGATCTTTGACAATCTCATAGTTTAAAACTTGTATGTTGTGGTTTTAATTTGCATTTCTTTTATTAGAAATCTTTTATTGAGAATCTTTTCATATAATTAAAAGCCACTTAAATTTTCTTTTTTTGTGTGAACTAGCTGTATATCCTTTGCTCATTTTTCTATAAAGTTGAACTTTTAAAAAATTGATTTGTGGAAATTCGTAAATCAGGAAACTAGTACCTTGTCTATGACATCTTTTTTCAAGTTTGTTAATTGTCTTTTAGTTTTGCTTGTTGAAGTTTTTTCCATTTAGAAAAATCGGCTTTTATTCTAATTTATCAATTTTTTTTTATAGCTCTTGAGTTTTGTTTCCTATTTTGAAAGGTCTTTCCCATGCTTTCTTCCATTACTTTTATGTTTTAAATTTTAACATTTAAATACAATTAATATTTTCTGGTGTAATAATATATAAGATAAAGAGCCAACTTAACTAGTTTTACCCCAGATTGCTGACCAGTTGTCTTAACATCATGTATTGAATAATCTATCTTTTCTCCGCTTCATTTGAGAAATCAAATTTCATTTAAAAAAATAAGTTCCAAATATGTATTTTAAAATATAGTTCAAATTTTATGTACTTTGTCAATATTGGGAATGAAGATAAGAACTATTATCCTTAATTATCTGCTGTCTTTTTAGAAACTTTTGCCTATTCACCTTGACAAAACTATAATTGTTATATGTTACTATTGAAAAAATTCTGATTAGATTTCATTGAATGCAGATACAATTCTCTTGTTTTACAAAGTTATAGTAAGTTTTTTTTTATTTTTTGGTACCAAACTTGATGATTTTTGCATCCTCTTTAAAAACTCTAATCATGGCCCCGCACCTACGTGTGGTGATTGAGAATCAGAAAGAATATCTCAGCTGCGGAGGTCCCCCTTGAGGAGTGAGGGCTCTCAGCCCCACACCCCAGCTCGGAACACCAGTGCCCGGAAGAGGAGTCCCCATAACAGTTGGCCGTGAAAATCAGCCTGGATTTTGCCCATCTGGGTGAGACAGAAGGCTGCTGGAAACCCATATGTCCACTTAAAGGGCCTCCACATAGACTGTCTACATTTGAGGCACTCACCTTGTGCTCAGGCGGAGGGATGGTAGCTTGGGAGGTGCCAGAAACATACAGGGAGAGACCGACTCGTGTGGCTTCAAGGCATGGGCTGGAGAGACAGCCGCCGTTGTCCCTGTGTTGAGCCCTCCTTCTGTGTAGCTGGTGGGCAGATGCCATCTTTCCTGTGTTGAGCTCTCCTTCCACATGGCCCAATCTGAATCTTCATTGACCTGGTGAAATCCACTTGCTCCACCCTGGTGTCTTCCTGGGACCCTTTCCCACTCAACTAGTGGACCACTTGAGGCTCTTGCAGTGTCTCAGCCTTACTGGCAGCTGGCAGGCAGTGGCAGGCCTCAGAGTTCCCTTTTGCTGAGCAAGCCCAGGCCTTGTACAGGTGGCAGTTGGCTTCAGTTCACAGCGTGGCCTCTCCCACATGCCTCTAGGCCCAGCATAGGCAGTGGCCAAACACAGGTCACTTTGTAGTTCCTACCAGGTAGCCCCAGCTGGTCAAAGTCAACGGCTGACCTTTGTCTACATGGGACCCCCCCTCAAGGGGCCCCAGAAGCAACACACCCAGAGGCCAGCTTTAGACACACAGAACACCATATTATTAGCTCCACAACTGGCACAATTGAAAGGCAATCTCAGCAGGCACTAAAGCTCACTGGGGCAAATTCTGCTATGTGGGGTCAGCCCCCACACAGCAACTCATGGCCAATCTTCACAGTCAACGTCAATCACTGATATGTCAGCAACAGTCAAGGCTTAACTACAGCAGGAGGTCACACACAACCCACACAAGGGGCAGTCCTGGAGTACCTTACTTAGGTGATCAGGGAGACTGTGCCACTGGGCCCTATAGGATACCTGCTACATAAGGCTACCCTATCAAGACTGGAAGATATAGCATATCTACCTAACAGATAGAAACAAACACAGAGAGGCAGCCAAAATGAAGAGACAAAGAAAACTTGTTCCAAATGAAAGAACAAAAGAAAACTCCAGAGACGAACTAAACAAAATAGAGGCAAGCATCTACCAGATAGAATTCAGAATACTGGTTATAAGGATGCTTAAGGAACTTAGTGAGAACTTCAACAAAGAAATAGTAAACATAAAAAAAGACATAGAAATCATAAAAAAGAACCAGTCAGAAAGGAAGAATACAATAACTGAAATGAAGAATACACTAGAAGGAATCAACAGACCAGATGCAGAGTTCAAAACATTGGTTATAAGCATGCTTAGTGATCTCAGTGACAACTGTCACAGAGAGATAGAAAATGTAAAAATAGAGATAGAAAACATTAAAAAAGAACCAGTCAGAAATGAAGAATGCAGTAAGTGAAATGAAGAATGCATTGGGGGAATCAACAGAAGAGTAGATGAAGCAGAGGATCGAATTGGTGATTTGGAATATAAGGTAGCAGAAAACACCTAATCAGAACAGCAAAAAGAAAAAAGAATCCAAAAATGATGAGTACAGTTTAAGGGGTCTCTGGGACAACTTAAAACGTACCAACATTCACATCATAGGGATACCAGAAACATAAGAGAGAGAGCAAGGATTTGAAAACTTATTTGAAAAAATAATGATGGAAAACTTCCCTAACTTGGCAAAGGAAATAGACATACAAGCCCAGGAAGCATAGAGTTTCAAACAAGATGAACCCAAAGAGGCCCACGCCAAGACACATCATAATTAAAATGCCAAAGGTTAAAGATGAAGACAGAATCTTTAAAACAGGAGAAGAAAAGCAGTTAGTTACCTACAAGGGAGCTCCTATAAGACTGTCAGCTGGTTTCTCAACAGAAGCTTTGCAGACCAGAAGGAATTGGCACAAAATATTCAAAGTGATGAAAACCAAGGACCTATAATCAAGATTGCTCTACCCAGCAAGGTTATAATTTAAAATTGAAGAACAGATAACTTCCCAGACAAGAAAAAGCTAAACCAGTATTACAAGAAAAGTTAAAACAATTTCTTTAAGAAGAAGAAAAAAATCAAAAATATAAATAATGAAATGGCAATAACTACATATCTATCAACAATTACTTTAAGTATAAATAGATTAAATGCTCCAATCAAAGATAAGGTGGCTGAATGGATAAGAAAACAAGACCCTTAAACATGCTGCCTACAAGAGACTCACTTCAGATCGAAAGACACACACAGATTGAAAATAAAGGGATAGAAGAAGATATTAAATGAAAATGGAAATTAAAAAAAAAGCTAGGATAGCAATACTTATATCAGAAAAAATAGACTTTAAGACAAAAGCTATACTGGGAGATAAAGAAGTATCCAGTACTTCTGGGTATTTATTTGAAGAAACCCAAAACACTAATTCAAAAAGACATATGCATCCCTATGTGTATTGCAGCATTATTTACAATAGCTGAGATATCGAAATAAGCTTGCTGTCCCTCAATAGATGATTGGATAGAGAAGACAATGGAATATTACTCAACCATAGAAAGGAGTGAAATTTTCATTTGCAACACCATGCATGGACCTAGAGAGTCACCTAAGTGAAGTAAGTCAGAGAAAGACAAATACCATATGATTTCACTTATATGTGGAATCTGAAAAACAAAATAAATGAACAAACAAAACAGAAACAAACTTATAGATACATAGAATATTTTGATGATTGCCTGGTGCAGGTGTGTTGGGACAATGGGTGAAAAAGGGCAGGAGATTAAGAAGTAAAAATTGGTAGTTACAAAATAGTCATGGGGATATAGAGCACACCATAGGGGATATAGTCAATAATATGGTAATAACTGTAGTGCCAGGTAGTACTAGACCAATCAGGGGACCACTTTGTAAATTATATAAATGTTTAACAACTGCGGTGTATACCTGAAACGAGTATATTATATGTGAACTGTAATCGGAAAACAAACAAACAAACAAACAAACAAACAAATAAATAAATTAATGTGGTAAAGATGATAGCAGACATTTAATTTCTTTATAAGCAATGTATGGAATTTTGAAAAAGAATAAAGTTATTACCCAAGTTGTGCTGTTTATGTGTTTTAAAAAAATCTTTTCTGGAAAATTATTAAGAGCACAGCTGAGATCCAGGTAAGTAAGCAAAAATGTCCTGTGAAGAGTCAGAATAGATGTCATAATGTCCGTGTACTAACTCTCATGCTCTCAGACAATCTTTTAGATATAGTTTTAACAAATCTAGTTATTTATTTTACAAATTGAGGGCTTGCTTTCTAGCAGATTAGGGAAGAAAAAAGAAGGGAGATGAGGCATAACAATAGCTTATAGCCAAAAGAAAAGAAACATAAAATTTTTGTAAATGGGTTTATATTCTTTGGTAAGAGTGAAGGGGTGTGGGTAGCAGAGGTGTGGATAGTCCTCTATCAGGATTTAGTTTTGGAAGAAATAGCTCTTCTCACATCATTTAATACTATGGATGTCACAGAATCAAAGCAGATGCAATGATTGATGTTCAAAATGACCTTGAGTCCTCAGGACGGTTAAATTGTGATCATCGTGTTCTGTTTAAGGTAGGAAAGAATGAAGCGTGTTTTAGAATGATTCTTATAAAAATGATTTAAATAGTACAAGAAAAGCACTTATGCAGGTAGCTTTAATTATCTCAAGTTCTAAACCTAAGTTCCATGGACTCCACAGGCTCAGTGAAGCTCTTAAAACTGAACAGAGAATTCAGTGGATATGTGTGTTTTTCTGGGGAGAGGGTTCATATTCTCAAAGGGTTCTATAATTAAAAAAGGTTAAGAACAGCTGGGGTATCTGGAAAATATATGTGTTCAGAGAACTTAATGATATCAGATAAATGAAATGTTATGAATTTATAGCTATACTGTGTTACAAATTTATAACTCTACTAAGTTATATATTTACAACTATACAGTTATAAATTGATGGGAACAATAGACCCAATTACCTTTCAGTTACTTTATTATGTGCTTTGCAAGTACAACCTTATTTTACTTTGTATTATTAATGATTTTTTTCCTTTTTCTAGTCATCAGTAGCACTATTTGTAAATAGATTGGACTTGGTGCTCTGTCTTCCCTTATAATACGTAAGTTATAAGTATTATAATTATATCTGATATAATTGTGATTGTGTTAAAATATGCCCTTAGTTTTTAAAGATAGCGAATAAAAGCCCTGGATATATTAAGAAATGTATAGGTAATGTTGTAATAAAGGTAACAGGAAAAAAATAATTAGAATAGAGAACTTTTGATGTGAGTGAGAAAAATGCTTAAAAATTAGAAAGTTTCTATACTTGATTTTCTTTCTAAGAGAAGCAAATTATAAATTTACTACACTCTAAACTTAAATACCATTACTGAGTTAAAGCTTATTTCTAAAACATGGAATAGGTAGTTCATACTAAAGTTTTTAGTGGATGAAGGTGCTTTGTTTAATAGTGAGCAGTTATTACTTAATCAAGATTAAGTATGATCGGCCATTTGAGAATAACAACAAATGATGTCAACTTTTTAGAAAAAAATGATTGTAGTCCTTTTTGGTATTACTTTATTTCCACTAATTAAGCAGAAATAAAATCAAGTTTGATTTTTATTAAAATAGCAAGTGTAAATGTAGGGCTTTAGTATGAGTATTTAAGTTATTGCACAGGCCTACCATTTATTTTACCTTCTACTTAAGCAATTTTATATTCAAATTTCCTCAAATGTAGTTGTAATTATATTCACCTATTAATCATTTGATTTGAGACTATGAAGGAATGTGTTTGGGAGGGGGTTGTATTTTAAGTTCCCCTTTGATCAGAACTAATAATTACAGTTTCTAAATGTCTCGAGTTAGACTTGTACAGGTTTAAACTGTTTGATTATTTTTTATGTAATTTGAAGCTTAACCCTGAAAATACTGTTAGTTTTTTAAAGATTGTGATTACCTACATTATAAAAGTCAAGAGCAGTACCATGAGCATTTTAAATAATTACTTCATAATAATCAGAGGTTAAACAGTATGTCAGTCATAATTAGACACATTCTGGGTCACATTTTTAGAAGCATCTACCATTAACTGTGGAGAGGCTAGATGAATTACGAAGACTGATTTCTTTGCTGATTTTAAAAAATGTTACTCGAACCTCTCCTGTTTTAGCTTTGACTTCTGCGAAGACTGAAAAAGCCCTTCCGAGAATCTTGGACAAGTACTATTTGGAGAACGAATAACACTATCTCCTTATAAGGTTAGTCAGCTGATCTTATTATTAAATCTTATTTTAAAATGAATCTTCTCAAAACTGGCTACAAATGCTCCTTCACTTACAACGAGGTTATGTCCCGATAAACCCCTTGTCAGTTGAAAATATTCTAAGTTAAATATGAATTTACTACACCTAAACTACTGAGCATCATAGCTGAGCCCAGCCTTCCTTAAATGTGCCCAGAACACTTACATTAGCCTATAGTTGGGTAAAATCATATAAGAGAAAACCTATTTTATAATAAAGTGTTGAATATCTTATGTAATTTATAATGCATACTGCTTTTGCACCATCATAAATTCTAGAAATTATAAGTTGGGTACTGTCTGTAGTTATCGTAGCAGAGTCTTTGTTTTAAAAGGAGGTAGAGAGGCTGAGGCCATGCCACCCTGAACGAGCCTGATCCCGTCTGATCTTGGAAGCTAAGCAGGGTTGGGCCTGGTTAGTACTTGGATGAGAGACCACCTAGGAAGACCAGGTGCTGTAGGTGTAAAAAATAAAAAAAATAAGGGATTGTATGCTGACAAGGTCCTTGCAATCTGTGAGGTCAACCAAGGGTCGCCTCGCCTAAATAAATAAATATTAAAAATAAAAAAAAAATTAAAAAAATAAAAGGAGGTAGAGAAAAAGGAAAGGATAGAATGTGGTGTTGCCAGAAGAATGTGTTAATATATACTATTTAAGCTATC
Source organism: Pteropus vampyrus (assembly GCF_000151845.1). Classification (NCBI taxonomy): domain Eukaryota; kingdom Metazoa; phylum Chordata; class Mammalia; order Chiroptera; family Pteropodidae; genus Pteropus; species Pteropus vampyrus. The sequence continues at coordinate 1,087,635 of NW_011889253.1, forward strand.
TGCAGAAGTTAGTGTTTCCTCATAAAGGTTTTGCCTTTCAAGTTTTATTCTTGCTTTATAAAGAAAAAACAAGTTTAATTTATTTTTCTTGCATATTTTGGGTAGGGTGATATTAGCAGATATAATTGGACTCTCTGTCTATTGATATTGCTTTCAATTTCTTAGTAGATATGGGATTAGAGTTAAGGATACTTTAATAAGCATTAACTTTTTCTTCTTTTCCCCCAACTTCATTGGAGTGTAATTGAAGTACAATAAACTGCACATATGGAAAGTATATATTTGATTAATTTTAATATATGTATATGCTTGTGAAACCATTAGGCATTAGCTTCTTTTAAAACTTTTTAGTTTGAAAAATTATAGATTCACAGGAAACTACAAGAAATTAACAGAGAGGTCTTATGTATCCTTTACTCAGCTTTGCCCAATGGTAACATCTTGTACAAGTATAGTGCAATATCCAAACCAGGGAGTTGACATTGGTATAATGCACAGAGCTTATACAGATTTCACTAGTTTTACATGCAGTCTTTGGTGTGTGTGTATGTGTGTGAGATAGAGTGGGGAGGGAGAGAGAGACAGAGACAGATATTCTTTGCACTTTTATTACCTGTGCAGATTCATCTACCCACTGCCACAATCAATACACAACATAGTTCCATCACCTCATGCTGCCCATTTATAGCCACCCCACCCCTCCTCCACAATCCTTACCCCTGACAAACACTAGTCTCTTCTCTATTTCTATAATGTGATTTTGATAATGTTATACAAATTATGGAAATCATACAGTATTACCTTTTTGGGATTAGCTTTCTTCACTCAGCATAATTCTCTTGAGATCCATCCAGGTTGTTCTGTGTATCAATAGTTCATTCTTCTTTAATGCTGTGTAGTATCCCACGGTATGGCTGTACCAGTCTGTTTAACTATTCACCCTATTGAAGAATATTTGGATTGCTTCCAGCTTTTGACTTATGAATAAAACTATGTACTATGAACATTTATGTGTAGGGTTTTTTTGGTGCAGATAGGTTTTCATTTTTCTGAGATAAACACTCAGGAGTATAACTGCTGGGTGATACGATAGTTTCATGTTTAGTTTTGTAAGTTGCCTGTTTTCCAGAAGAGCTACACCATTTTACATTCCCACCAGCAAAGTATGAGTGATCCAATTTCTCTGCATCCTTGCCAACATTTGGCAGTGTTATTTTTTTATTTCAGCCACTCTGATAAGTATGTCTCACCATGTTTTTTTTTCTCATTTTCCTAATAGCTAATGATGTTGTATATCTTCTCGTTTGCCATTTGTATATCTTTTGCAGTGAGATGTCTACTCTTTTGCCCATTTTCTATTTGGATTTTTTGATCTTTTACTTTGATCAAAATTGATTTTTCAGAATTCTTTATATATTCTAGATATGATTTTTTTTTTTGTTGCAGTGGTAGTTTGTAAATAGCTTCTCCCAGTCTGTGGCTTGTGTTTTCATCCTCTTAACAGGGTCTTTCAGAAAGCAAATGTTTTAATTTTTATGAGGTCCAATAATTAAGTTTTACTTTTATGGATTATGCTTTTGGTATAAAGGCTAAGAAGACTTTGCATAGCCTTAGGTCCTGAAGATTTTCTTCCATTCTTTCTTTCAAAAGTTTTATAATTTTACTTTATAGATTTAAGTCTGCGATCAATTTTTAGTTTTTTTTTTTTTGATAAAGTAAAGGGTTTGGGTTGAAATTTATTTATTTATTTTGCCTGTAGATGTCCTTTTGTTGAAGACTATCTTTCTCCATTGAACTGCTTTCTCACCTTTGTAAAAAAATCACTTGGGTATAGTTGTGTAGGTTTGTTTCTGGGTTCTCCATTGATCTGTTCCATTGGTCTGTGTATCAGGCATTAGCTTTTCCATGATTAAACTTGCACACAATACCCCTGTGGAGCACCATTGTCTTAACAGAAAAGTATACCTTTTCAGGAAATGCTGTCCCTTGGACTGGAGAAACATGACAGTGTTGTTCAACTCTGCTGCCAATAAGGGATTTTTTGGTTAATATTTGTAAGATATGAGCTGCTAAATATGACTCTCTTTTCATAGTTTATTCTTGCTCATTCTTTCTTTCTTCCCCCCCCCACCCCGTTTGTCAACTGGGATGATTTTAAACAAGGAATTTTTATTAGTGGAGAGTAAGACTACAGGTTGAGAGAAATAAATTGATTTTATCTAATTACTTTTGGGCCACTGGAATTATTATTATGTGCATAATTTGCTGTTTATTTAAATAAAATCTCTTTATAGAGAAGAAAATTTCAAATATTTTATATTTATAACTAAAGAGTGTTAAAATCATAATATCCCTAAATATCCATTCATATTTCATATTGTTTGATTTTACCTTGTCTGTCTTTTGGGGGGAAATTTTCTTAAATTCCTCTTAAATTCCAATGGTATATGACCATTGGAACAAATAAAACACATTTAAAAAACTAACATTGTGGAGGAAAACAATGAGATTGTTGATATATATAATTTTTTGTATTATTGTTACCCTACTAATATTTCTTTTTTAAAAAAATTATTTATTTAAATTAGTTTCAAGTATGCAGTACATTGGTTAGACATCTATATAGTTCATAAAACAATCCCCTCAATTGCTCCCTCCCTCCCCTGGCCCTCCACTTAGTCATCATATTAATGCTAACTGCATTCCCTCTGCCATGCTCTCTATCCCTGTGACCAAGTATCAACTACTAATTTGTACTTCTTTAACCCTTCACCCCATTCTCCCAGCCCACCAACCCCCTTCCCCTCTGTCCGTCACCAAATTGTCCACTATATTTGTGAGTCTGTTTTTGATTAGTTTGTTCTTTTTGTTCCTTAGATTCCACATATAAGTGAAATCATATGGTATCTATCTTTCTCTGTCTGATTTATTTCACGCAGCATAATAACTTCTAAGTCTATCCATGTCATTGCAAATGGTAGGATTTCATTTTTCTAATGGCGGAGTAATATTCCATTGTATACATGAACCATAATTTCTTTATTCAATTGTCTGTTGATGGGCATTTAGGTTGCTTCCATATCTTGGCTATTGTAAATTGTGCCCCCATGAATATTGGAGTGCATAGATCTTTACGAACTATTGTTTTGGTTTTCTTTGGATAAATACCTAGAAGTGAAATTGCTGCGTCAAAAGGTATATTCATTTTTAATTTTTTGAGAAATCTCCATACTGCTTTCCATAGTGGCTGTACCAATTTGCAATCCCACCAACAATGTATGAGGGTTCCCTTGTCTCCGCATCCTCACCAACACTTGTTGTTTTTGATTTATTGATGATAGACATTCTGATAGGTGTGAGGTGATATCTCATTGTGGTTTTAATTGGCATTTTTCTGATGATTAATGACCTTGAGCATCTTTTCATGTCTATTAGCCATCTGTATTTCTTTTTGGAGAAGTATCTGTTCAAGTCTTCTGCCCATTTTTTAATTGGGTTGTTTGTTTTTTTATTGTTGAGTTGTATAAGTTCTTTATATATTTTGAATATTAACCCTTTATCAGATGTATCATTAGTGAATATCTTCTCCCAAACAGTCGGTTGTCTTTTTGTTTTGTTGATGGTTTCCTTTGCTGTACAAATCTTTTTAGTTTGATGTAGTCCAATTTATTTATTTTTTCTTTTATTTCCCTTGCTCGAGGAAAGAAATTCCTCTAAAAAGAAATTCCTATTAGTAATATCAGAGAGTTTACTGCCTATGTTTTCTTCTAGAAGTTTTATGGTTTTGGGTCTTACATTTAAGTCTTTAATCCAATTCGAGTCTATTCTTGCATACAATGTAAGAAGGTGGTCCAGCTTCTTTTTTTTTTGCATGTATCTGTCCAATTTTCCCAACACCATTTATTGAAGAGACTGTCTTTACCACATTGTACATTCTTACCTCCTTTGTCATATATTAAGTGAGCGTATAGGCGTGGATTTATTTCTGAGTTCTCTATTCTGTTCCATTCATCAATATATCTGTTTTTATGCCAGTACTATGCTGTTTTGATTACTGTAGCCTTGTAGTATAGTTTGATATCAGGTAGCGTGATACTTCTAACTTCATTCTTCTTTCTCAAGATTGCCGTGACTATTCGGGATTTTTTGTGGCTCCGTATAAATTTTAGGATTATTTGTTCTAGCTCTCTGAAAAATGTCATTGATATTTTGATAGGGATCACATTGAATCTATAGATTGCTTTGGGTAATATGGCCATTTTATCGATGTTGATTCTTCTTACCCGTGAATACGGTATATGCTTCCATTTATTTGTATCTTCTTCAATTTCTTTTTTCGATGACATAATTTTTTGAAAACAGGTCTTTTACCTTCTTGGTTAATTTGATTCCCAGGTGTTTTATAGTTTTCAATGCAATTGTAAATGGTATTGTTTTCTTAATTTCTCTTTCTGAAAGTTCATCATTGGCGTATAAAAATGCTACTGACTTCTGAATATTTATTTTGTAACCTGCAACTTTACTGATTTCATTGATCAGTTCTAGCAGTTTTTTTTGGTGGAATCTTTATTGTTCTCTATATATAATATCATGTCATCGGCAAATAACTAGAATTTTACTTCTTCCTTTCCAATTTGGATGCTTTTTATTTCTCTTCCTTGTCTTATTGCTGTGGCCACCATTATTTATTGATTAATAACACTGGCACTTTGCCTTGATTATCCCCCATAGCTAGACCTTATAAACAAGAGGTTTCATATTAAAAGTATAAAATATTTTATTATCAATTTTTTGGTAACAGCTTTATCAAGAGATATTCTCATATAAAATAATTCACCCAATTCAGTGGTTTTAGCATATTCACAGACTTGTGTAACCATCACTACAATTTATTGTCACTTTTAATTTATTATTATTTCATTTTTATTATTATTACTTTTAAGTGAAGGGTTCTATATTGGGATAAGTTTTAGGAAGCTACAGTACATTTTATATCCCACTTTATATATTATTGAAAAAGCCAAATTATTCTGTTTAGTGGTGAAAGCATTGTGTGTGTGTGTGTCTAGTGTAATCATTTTAGGTATGAATTGAAGTTGAGGAGATAGTGTTGAGGATGGTGGCATACTGAAATCTCTGAGGAAAAGTTTTATCTGTAAGATCAAGTGCTTATTTTGTGACATCTGCTTTATAAAATTCAGTCCAATCTCTTAATAGTTTAAATTATTTCTTAAGTTTTCTTTTAACAAGACAGAAACGTATAAAAGTTTGTGTAAAATCTTATGATGTAGCAAATGAAAACCAAAAGAAAAAGCTGGCTTTTTTGAAGAAAGGAATACAACTGAATTATCAACATCATTGGTAGGTTTGGCATCTGAAAGAAAATGACTTTCAGATGTAGTTTTAATAGATACTTGAAATTGTATACTATTTTTGTGACTTGCCTTTCATTAAAAAATTTGAACCTAAATATATATAAGATGGTGTTAGTATTACTTGATGTGAAATGTTTGTTAAATCTTTTCTTTTTCAAATATTTATATTTAGAATTATTGATAATATGCCAGTTATATGGTGTCATGATATAGAAGATGGAAAAAATTTCTGCACACCAGGATTTCCAATAGGATGTTTTATTATCAAAAGTGGCATATCAAAAAATGCTTACATTATCAGCATAAGTACTGAGAACTTATTATAAAAAGATAAGAATGTTGCTTCACTTCCAAATTGCTTTCTATTATGGTCACTTAGCAAACATTAATGGGAAACCTACCATCTTCTATGTTTTGTCCTAGGCGTTGGGGATACAAAGACAAGTAGACATGGTTCCTGTAGTCTAAAAGTTCACAATCCTAAGTGTGGAGATAGACACGTAAACAAATCGATGCAATAAAATGTTATATAATAGGAGACTAAGGGACAAGAAGATATAATAGAGGGATTGGAAAAGTATTTGTCAGATAAATAGGAGGATGAACATTTCTAGTAGGGAAATCAGTGGGATCAAGAGCTTAGAGATCTGAAACAGCATGCTATGATTGGGAGACTAAGTAGTTAAGCATATCTATGACATAAAGTTTGGAGTTTGGGACGTGCAGCTAGAAATGAAGCTAAAAATGCGGAGTAGGCAGATGCCAGATCATAGAGGGAAGTCTTGTATGTAATCGTAAGAAAAATAGTATTGAATGCCTATTATGTGCCAGGAGCAATGTTATATGACTCTATATTCAGTGAATAATTTAATCCTTAGAACAGCCCTCTTGCTAGAATGTACTCTGCCATTTTGCAGATGATGAAAGTCAATCTCAGAGAGGGCAATGATGTGACTAGAGGCATACAGCTAGTGAATGGCAGAGGTAAGACTCCAACTCAGATCTTTTTAGGTTAGGAGTTCCAATCACACTGTGTTTGAAATCTGTCTTGTGGTTCTCAAATTGTCTTCTACTGGGCCCTAGGGTAATAGAAATGTCTTGGGGCTGCCATGAAGTCTAGGGAAAAGGCAGAATGGGCATGGAAGAGCTCAACCAGGGTAGCACTGCTTTTAATCTGTTTTATATGTGGAGACCCAAGGTGGATCGATGATGGAAATGAATGGGAATGGAGAAGGAGGAACATAGAATGACTGTCAGATTTCTGGCTTGGTTGTTTATGTGGTGGAACTCTTCCCCGCCGCTCCCCCGCCCCCAGTATGAATACGTCTTTATTTTCCTAGGGAAAAGAGGGGAAGGGACAGGGTCATCATGTGTGTTACAAAATGATAGCAAATGGAAGTAAAAATCGATCATCAAATAAACTCCTTAGTGATGGGGGTCACCAAAGCCCAAGGGGGCTCAGTCTCTTGCAGTTGAGAAATGAGGGGAAGGGATCAGGGAAAGAACAGATAGGTACATGCTTTCCTATCCTCCTCCCTCGCTCCCTATAAATTCAAAATTTCACTCAAATCTTTGGTTTCTAGCAATAAACATGGAGTTACATTCATCCGTCTCCTATTAAACAATCTTGTGGCTACTTTGACATAAATTTCTTGCACCTGCATAAAAGTTCCTAAGTGACTTGGGTATACATTCACCTTCCCTTCTGTGGTCTCCCCACCCCACTTTCAAAATGGAAGGCCCCCTCGTTGCTTCTCTCTACCCTAGGATTAGAGATTAAAGTAGTCTCAATTTAACTAAATATGCAATCTAAGTGTTTGGCATGAATCACATATCAAGGAATGGTCTTGACATGGGAGTTTGGGAACAAGGGATGGAGTATTCCTAGCTCCTTCAGATTTTTTGCACAAATCATTTAGGAGTTGGGGAGACATCCCACAAATTAAACGTGTATGTATGGGTGTGTGGGCTTCGGTGCGGGGTGGATAAAAGATAGGGTAGGAGTCAAGTTGTTAGGACAGACGATCTGGTCCAAAATAGTAATTAGGGGAAGGAGAAACAAAAGAAAGGATGGTTCAAGACCTTCACTTCAAGATGGATCCCCCAAGCTTATGTTTCAGAACATTTTTGCTTGGTGCAGAAACTTCTGTCAGAGATGCTTTGGCTATTTTTCTCAATACAAAAAGAAGTTTATAAACAATAAAACCCCAAAAGAACATTGAGAAAAACTAACAGATTATATTTACGCAAATTAGGCCACCTAGCAATCACCAAATCAGCTACTCTTGAAGTCCCACAAAGCCTAGACAAATACAATAACTAGAGGGGGGCAGCAACTAGGGGAGACAAGCACCCAGGATCAGACATACATCACCTAATGCGTTCTATTGCATTTGCCCTGTTTCAACATAGAGAAGTAGGTTTTCGGTGATCTCATAGCATGTAAACAAAACCCCCTTTTCTCCTTTAGCTACCATGACACTAACCACTGCTGCAGCAGGGCAGGACACTGGCTCTGGGCACCACAAAGAAGTCATCACTTATGGTCTCTCTGGAAGCCAAAGAGGGAAAGCCCAGAATTTTTAAAGGTTAAGGAATTTAGTCCTTGCTTCATATATCCATCTTTGAGCAGCTGAATATGGGTACAGAGTTATTGTTCTTAAAACCTGTTTTTACCAACTCATATTTTCTTTTTATAAACACACATACATACACCTTGTTGTGCACAATGGGCCTAGCCCAATCCAGTGAAGGATGGATCTCGTATGTAAAGTGAGTTCCAAACTCTGAGATTAGAGATCTGGAACAGTAATCCTTTATTACACATATATAGACAACCCTCACCTAATCTTGGCTTCCCCTCTGCACCTTTCACCTGGCCCAGCCTCTCCTAACTTCTGTACCACCCATTCCTGTTCAGACCAATTTCCAATCTGCCTGTAGATCAAGTCATGGGGCCACCCAGTTAAAACCTAGTGTTCCATGAAACATTGAAAGTGGAGGGGTTTCAAGGGGATGCTATAGCAGAAAAGCCAGCTCTAATTGGCAAAAATGAAGTAGTTCAATAGGCTATGTGCTCCAGATAGTTCTCCCTGGTGATAAAACAACAACAACAAAAAATATTCCTGCTGTGCAGATCCAGAGCTGCTGCCCATTTATCACTGAGATTGCTCTTGCACCTGAGAACACAGTGCAGGAATGAGGGCCTTAGATTAAAATACACAAAAATACAAAACAAGAATATTTATATTACGAAAAAAAGTTAAAATGCACAAGATACAACATTCACACACAGCTAGTGCAGTTGACATCCTGGAGAAAGTGGGACCCAAGGTGCAGTTATCCAGGGGACCAAATAAATAAATTGTATTGGCCCAGAATGGGGCGGGAGTGAACTTAGGAGCAGCAGGTCTGCAGCTGTTCTCCCAACCACCCTTTTTGCCTATCATCACAATCCATTGCTTGGGAGAGTTCTCAGCACCCTATCTAAAGAGTGGGTTATGTGAAGACAATGTGAAAAAACCCTGCCTTACTCCTGAGAGATTCTCTTCCATGGAATATGGTCATTTGTGGGTTGGGTGCATCAATCTGGTCTCATGCTTTATCTTTTCACCCTGGTGTGGGAAATATTATTACTTATCTTTCTTTAAAAAGAAAAAAATATATAAGAAAACAACTACCCTATCTAGTTCACTTTCAAAAGATGAAGATTCTGGGTATGGAGACTCAGATAAAACAGGCAGGGAGGGATTTTCTCCAAAGCCCTCACATGCGTTTGAGTAGAGCATGGTTGGAGTTCCTTTGCTTCACCTTTTACCCACTGCCAAGAGAGAATAGGATGTGATGCTGTGGACTCTGGCTTGAGATACATGGCAGTGCCAGCTGCCCTCTACTTACCCTGAACCTACTTTCTCGGTTCTGCCAATTGATGCCTACTCCTTAAATCTTCCTGATGGCAAAAGGATAGTCCTCTTTCCCCACCCACTGTGGATCAATTCTGGACCTCTGGGAACAGGATATGGCTATGGATATCTTCTTCCTTCCTGTGAGCTGGGGGCCTGCTGGGCCTTCAGTGGACACGAGGCCACCATATGGCTGATGCTCTGGCAGAAGTGGCACTTTTTGGGCTGGGGTGGCAGCTTACATTCCTTGGCATGATGATCTAGACCTCCACAGCTGTAGCACCTGTCTCCCTACGATCTACGCTTCTGCACGTTCTTCCCTTTGGCCGCCTCTCACTCCCAGTACAGAACACACCCCTTCAGGGCCAGTGACTCTATAGATTACAGGCCATTGGAGGACTTCTTAAAGGTGAACTCTACTGCCTCACCTTCATTCAGGCTCCTGAAGCCCTCCATGTGCAGATTACTCTGGTGCATGAAGACATCCACCGAGGGGTCGAGCACGACCCCGGCGAGGGCGGTCGTGGACAGGAAGCCGAGCCTCATGCTCACGTTGAACCACTTGCAGATGCCGGCACCGGCACCGTGCAGCAGCTGGGGCTCCTCTGCCGCCGGGCTACGTCCTTGGGCGCCTCCTCTGGCGCCTTAGCGCAGCTACCTGAAAACTGCTGGTTTGACCCAGAGCCTATGGTAGTCGGCTAAGCCCGCGGCCCCAGGGCCTAGGTCAGGCGGCTGCTGGCCCCAGAGAAGTCCGGAGGCAAAAGTGGGGCTTGGGGAAGAGGCAGCTACATCTTCCCCAGCACAATAGCGGTGGGAGGGCCCACGGATGGTACTCTTGTTTCTTTCCAGAGAAAAGAGTAGTGCTCCTTAAATTTCATTCGTGCACCACTTTATCTTGATGATTTTTGCTATATCTGAGTCACCTGTAGTATTATTTATCTATTTTTTAAAATCCATAATTTAACTCAAATCTATTTAGAAAGCAAACTATAATAGCCCAGAAATTACAAGTTTAGCATAATACTTATATGTTTTACTTATCTAATTTCAAGTAAATAGGTAAAAAAAAATGAAGTACTAATTTTTTATCTACTACCTGAAATTATCTCATATATTCCCACTGATGTGTATTCTTCACAATAAGAAGCATCGAGGTGCAAAATGCCGGAGGAGGAGCAACAAACAACTGCTTAATTGATAATTCTTTTAAAGTAAGGGAAGAATGGCAGAAGAGAGGAGTTCATGAACAGGAGAAATTTTGATTAATGTAGTCTGTGTTTGATACTATATATCAAAGTGATTTCTTTGGGACCGTTTGAAGACCATGTCTGTGAAGATCAAGTCTGGGAAGAATAAACAGAGCAAGGGGATGAAAGAGCCCTAGTTGGCCAAAGTAGCAGTAACTAATCAACACTTGTGGTTTGCCACCCTAAAATTACCAAGGTTAAGTAAAACTGGCAGTTGCCTTTTATTATCCCTTTTATATAGAAAGAAACTCTGTCTAGCAAATTTTCTCAATTGTTTTTACTTTAAGGCTATTTATTTTGCACAGATGTTGATGCCTCCCCCCGCCACCCGCCCCGTTTACACACAGGTTCCCTTTCATTGCAAAATTAAATCTGTGGTTAAGTTTCAGAAAAGTTGTTCATAGTGTTTATAGGGTTGTTGATTATATTTGTGGGAATAAGTATATCAACTCTTCTCAAAGTGAGGTCTAGAGTTTTCTGAGAACTTTTCAGGGGGTCTTCAAGGTCAAAACTATAATAATAATATTAAGATGTTATTAGCCTTCTTTACTCTCACTCTTTCATGAGTGTAAAGTGGAATTTTCCAGAGGCTATATGAAGACTAATGTAATGTGTGCTTCTATATTTTTGTGTTTTAAAATTTTCTCATTTTAAGTTCTAATGTGGTCAATAATGTGTAGATAAACCCACGTAAATAAAAGCTTTTTGGAGTCCTTAATATTTAAGAGTAGGAATCTTGAGATTAAAAAAGTTTGAAAACTGCTGAAGTAGATGTTTAGAATCAAAGTGGCAAATATGGTTGTCTGATTAATAAAAAGATTTTTTTTGCTTTAGAATTAGTATATTCACATTGTACAACCACTATCACCATGATTACAAAAATAATACATGTTTGTAAAAACCTCATACAGCACAGATGTATGAAGAGTACGAAGTGAGTCTCCCTATAATCCTCCTTACTTTTATTTTATTCTCATTTATTTTTTATTTTATTAAATTTATTTATTTCAAGTATACAATTATGTAGGTTTCAAGTGTACAATTCAATAATACGCCATATGTATATTGCATTGTGTGTTCACCACCCAAAGTTAGATTTCCTTTTGTCATTATTATTTGACCCATTTTATCCTTATGTACCTTCCCCTCTCCCTTTCCGTCTGGTAACCACTAAACTGCTGTCCATGTCCATAAGTCTCTGTCTTGTTTGTTTGTTGCTTTCAGTTTTATATCCCACATATAAGTGATAGCATACGGTTCTCAACTTTTTTCTGTTCGACTTATTTCCCTCAGCATGATAATATCAAGATCCATCCGTGTTGTCACAAATGGCAGTATTTCATCTTATAGCTGAGAATCCTCCTCAATTTTAATAGATTCTTTTTATGTATATATAATTTTTTAATCTAAATGAGATTATAATACATATATATTATATATTTCTGTAATCTGCTTCTTCGATTGTCTTTACTTAGAAGTTTATAATGGACTTCTTAGCATGCTCACCTAGATAGATAGGTAGATAGATAGATAGATAGATAGATAGATAGATAGATAGATAGAGAATACAAGAGTGAGAAAGCATTTATATTTCTTTAATAGTTTCATAATATTCCATTGTATGAATGGATCATAATTTTTTGTCCATTTCATCAGGATTAGGTGTTTTCAGTTTGTATTATTAAGAATGCTGTAGTGAACATTCTTTTATTTCTCTGAGTCTCATCTGTAAAATGGGTATAAGAATAGTATTACTACATAGGGTTGATGTGAGGATAAATAAGATACTTGTAAAGTGGTTGAAGCAGTGTCTAATATATAGTAGGCGCTCAATAAATGATATTTATTATTGTACAAGCATCTGTGTACTCGTCTAATTATTACCTTAGGATAAATTGGGTGTAAAATACAGATACAGAAAACCACACAGAATGTACATAGAGTTGAATGAATTGTTATAAGGGAAGCATCTTTGTATATCCCAACTAGTTCAAGAAATAGAATTTGGCCAGCCGCCTCAGAAGATATCCATGTATCCCTACCCATTTTCAACACCTTTCCTTCCCCTAAAGTAACCACTATTCTAATTTTTATTCTAATCGCTTCCTTGAGTTTCTTTTATAGTTTTATCACCCAAGTCCACATCCCTAGATACTATAGTTTAGGTATGACCATTTTATGTATCTTTTTTTTCATTATTTTATTATGAGTATTTTCAAACACACAGAAAAGTTGAATGAATTATATAGTGGACACTCATATACCCAAAACATAGATTTTACAGTTAGCATTTTTCTATGTTTGATTTACCACATATCTATCCATTTGCCCATCCATATGTCATTCATCTAAACAATGGTGCATGTTTCTCTGGCTTTTATTTCCTGAAAATTGGCAGATGAATCCAGCGGCTTGATTAGATTCAGGCTTGATCTCTTCATCAGTAGTGATATGCAAGGTAATGGTGTGCAGTTTCATCATGAGGCACGTGATATCTCTTTTAAAAAAAATAGATTTATTATTTAGAGCAAGTAAAAGAAAAAGTTGTGTGGCAGGTACAGAGATTTCCCATGTACCCCCTACTCCCACACATGCACAGCCTCTCCCATTATCAACATCCCACACCAGAATGGGACATTTGTTACAATTGATTAACCTACACTGATACATCATTATCACCTAAAGTTTATTGTTTACATTAGGGTTCACTCTTGGTGTTGTACATCTAATGGATTTGGATAAATGTGTAATGACATGTATCCACTGTATCTTACAAGGTATCTTACAGGGTAGTATCTTATAGGATAGTTTCACTGCCCTAAAAATTTTCTATGTTCTGCCTATTGATCCCTCCTCTTCACCTGATATCTTTTGTCTCCTTTTTTGTTTCGTTATGTGGATCCATTAATTTATTGAGACTGCGCACACTGGAGAAACAGCATGTGGAGTGAGCTCCCATCAAAGAGCAAACAACCCTTTACCCTTGCAATGGCCGTCCAGCACCCTCTACTGACAAAGTTCCATTCTATGCCAGCTTACAAAGGAAAAATATTTAAACTATTTAAAAGGCCCAGAGAATTTTCGTAGAGGTCAAAAAGCATGAATTTGAAAATGCGAGGCAATAAATCAATAACTGACACACACATGTACTGATCAATACTCTGATGAAAGAGAGCCCTCTGCATATCTCCAAAAATCTCTGTGCAGCTCACTTCCCTCTGGTACTGTTGTCCCACAAAATCTAGCCCCCTTGGTCTCTCTGGACATTGAACTTTGTCTTCTCAACTCTGGAAGACTGCAGGGCTCTGCTTGGGTACTCTTTCCCTTCTTGACAGCCTGGAAATTCTCTCTGGGAAGTAAGGTTAAGGCAATAGTAGGACTCACCTTATTTGTTCCCCTTCTCTTAGTGACCATTTTCTAAACGTTCTTTGCTGTTCAGTCTGAAAACTGCTGTTTCATATATTTTACCCATTTTTTTAAAGTTGTTGAAGGTGAAAGGATAAATCTGGTCTCATGTCATTCCATCATGTCTGGAGGAGGAAGTCCAACTCCCTTGATTTCTTGTTGCATATATTTACTTGGTGTGTAACTTTGCCTATACTTTCATTTTTCATTTTTCAGAATCTCTTTGTTTTAGTTGTGTCACTTATAATGCAATATATTGTTGACTTTTGTTTTGTAATATCTTCCGAAAAATCTTTTCCTCTTAATAGGTGAGGTAAGCCCATTTACATTTATTGATATCACATTTGGTCTCAGTTCTGTTATATTATTTTATGTTTTTTTTTAATGCCTACAGCACCTGGTCTTCCTAGGTGGTCTCCCACCCAAGTACTAACCAGGCCCGACCCTGCTTAGCTTCCAAGATCAGATGAGATTGGGCATGTTCAGGGTGTCATGGTCATAGACGATTTTATGTTTTGTTTACTATTTTCATATTCCACATTTTATTGAGTCTAACTCACTTTTTCTCACTTATGAAATCAAGACATGTATTCCAGGCATGTCAAAGTTTAATTGGAGATGTTTTTTTCTTAGCAGGACATAAAATAACGATGTTTTACAATTGATGGCATTTTAGATTTAATAAAAAATAATTTGAAAAGACCTTATGTGGTCTGCATTTTTTTGAGATGGTAAATTTGATTAAAAATTATTTATTAAAATATAGTTAGTAGTCTGCATTTTTATTGTAATTTTTCTAACATTTAAGAAGGTTTCTTTCAAATATGTAGTGACAGAAAGAAATTAACTTTGAACAGTGAACACACAATGTAATATATATATATATGTCACCATAATAAAAAATATAAATAAATAAATAAACAAATAAATAAATACTAAAAAAAGAAAGCAGAAGAGTATTGCTAAAGCTGGGAGTAAGGATTAACTGTAAAGGAAAATGAGGGAACTTTTCATAGTGATGGAAATGTTCTAAAACTGGATTATGCTGATAATTGCAAAACTATACATTTACTAAAATTGTGAATTCATACACTTACAAAAAATGAATGTTGTGCTATGTAAATTATACTTCAATAAGATTGTTAAAAGTTTTTAAAGGTGAAAATGAATAGCAAATGTTGGCAAGGAGTTGCAATGGCAAATCTCATACACTGCCAGGAAGAATGTAAATTGGTACAAATACTTTGGAAATAGTTTGTCACTATGTGATAGAAGATTTGCATACAGTTGACTCAACAGTTGAAGTACAAAGTGTGTACCCTAGGGTATCTTGTATGTTCATTACTACATTGTTTATAATAGCCTTAAACTGGGAAAATGCAAATGTCCTTCAAGAGTAGAATGAATAAATCATTTGTCCTATCTTTATACAATGAAATACAATTTAGCAATGGAAGAGAACACAGTAAGTTTACACATGCCAACATAAATGAATCTCACTAATATATTGGTTGAGTAAAATAAATAACCAAAGAATAAAAATAAAGGTTTGTATTTTTGTTATAGTTCCTCCATTTATACCTACTTATTAGTCATATCTTTCTTTAGAAGGTGTCATGCATTTTCATGATTATGTGTCGTTATGGATTTTTGTTTTGCTTTGTTTTTAATCCTGTTTGTAATTCTGTGAGTTTCCTGGACTGATGCCTTTTTCAGCTCTAGAATTCTCAGCCATCGTCAGATATTTTCTTCTTTCTTTTTCAGACATAAGTTAAAGCTACATTTAATATTCCCGTTTTCTCCTCCATGTTTCTTAACCTCCCTCCACTTTGTTTCTGTGTTCTGTTCTTCTGGCCTACATTTTGTCTTTGATTTCTTCAGTTGTTTCTTCTCTTAAACATAGGCATTGCATTTTTAATTTTAACAATCATCTTTCTAATTTATATAAGTTTTATTTTGTTCTTTTCAAATCTGCTATGTCATTATTTTATATTTTGTACTTTTCTATTTCATGCATGTGCTTTCATGCTTGTATATTATTTCTTTTAAATATATTAAATTTAATTCATTTTAAATGTGCCTCTGATCATTCCTGTATCTGAAATCTTTGCAGTTTTGTTTCTGATGCCCATTTTTCCTTGTGTGCTTTGTTATTTTGGCTACATACTCATTGTTCTCAAAAATCATTTGTGGAATTTCTTTGAGTCCTAGGGTCAAAGTACTTTCCTTCAGGAAGGATTTTCATTTACTTCTGCAAGGTGTTTTTGGGAAATATCAGTCTGGGACCACCTTAAAACAAATTCACATCTTGAACTTCCTGGGGTTACCTAGGTGATACAAATCTATGTTAGGGCTGGCAAGTAGCCACAACTTTTCAGGGACAATTTTCATCTCCTGCCACTCTTTGTTCTGTTTAGCATCAAGCATCTGTTTAACATCTTTTCTATAGTCCATTGGGAGTGTGGAGCAGGTTTAATTCTTGCTTACCTTTACTTGTAGGGTGTTGCTTTTGTGAGGGATGGGTGATCTCACCTTAATGTGGAAAGGATGTCATATTAATCTTCTCACTTGGGAGGCAATAGTAAGGTTCAAAGAGGTGAGATGACTTGTTTATGGTAATATAGCTAGTAAATGGCTGATTGCAAAGCTCGTATTGTTAATCCTTGTCTTTGTTAGGGCTGCCTTAACAAAGTGCCACAGAATGGGTAGCTTACAACAGAAATTTATTGTCTCAGTCTGGAGGCTAGAAGTCGGAGATCATGGTGTGGAAAATGTTGGTTTCTTCTGATGGCTGAGTGGGGGAGACTCTGTTCCATACCTCTCTCCTAGCTTCTGGTAATGGGCACCAATTCTTGGCATTCTGTGGCTTGCAGCTATATCACTCCAATCTCTGCTTCTGTCATTATATGGCATTCTCCCTGTGTGTCTCTGTCTTCACAAGGCCTTTTTCTCATCTTATAAAGACATAAGTCATATTGGATTAGAGCCCAACCTAATGGCCTCATCTTAACTTGATTTTGTCTGCAAAGACTACATTTCCAAATAAAGTCCCATTTATAGGTACTAGGGGTTAGGGCTTCAACATATCTTCTTGGGGAACACAATCCAACTCATAACAAGTCTTATACAAAAATTGCCCCAAATCTCCAGGGAAAAATAGTCGTTCAGGCTTCCTCAGCCACTTCTACCAGAAAAGAACAGTCAAACATTTTCTTTCTTCTGTATTAGAGTGGTTGTTCTCAAAATGTGTTCCAGGACCAGGAGCATTAGTGTTCCCTGGGTGTTTGTTAGACATACAGAATCTCAGGTCTTACCATAGACCTAGTGAATCATAATCCGAATTTTAACAAGATCCCTGGGTGATTTGTATAAACTTTCGGGTTTATGAAGCATTCATCTAGGAAGTTCATATAATTATCTTCAGATATAGAGTTGCTACTAATGAATGAACTAATGAATACTTGGCCAGTAGAGAGAGTTTAATTCACTTTTTGTTTGTTTGATGCTTCTGATTATAAATGTAAATATACCCTCATTATAGAAAACTTAGAAAGTACAGAAAAGTATAAAGAAACAGTAGGAAAATTATTGCCTATAATCTCACTACCCAGAGGCACCATTCTTAACATTCTGAAACACATCCTGCTATTTTTTTCTTACTTCATTACTTTTACCATAAATAAAGCCCAAATGTTTGATATACTTAAACTTTATATATTGATAACATTTTATTAGTTTATTTGTAATACTTCAGAGTTTTGTGTGATTAAAAATCCAAAGAGATACATGCATTTATGAATTTTACAGTTTTGCAAGATTATTCTTTTGTAACAATTGTTTAAAACCATAGAGGTAACAACTGTTTAAGACTAGAATTAACTGACATCTTAATTTTAGGCCAAATGCTCATGGCTGTAGTTTTAATCTTATAAAAACACATTTACTCTTCACTATGCTTAATTTAAAGCTCAATTTTTAAAGAACTAGTGTATCTCATTTTTATTCCATGATTAAATTTTATATTATTTAGTTTCCAGGAAAAGTTCAAACTTCTTTAAAATTTCTTTATCTTGTTGCAGTCTGAATTCAACAAAAGTAATACTTTCTACCTCTTCAGTCATGTTGCTATTACTATTACATACCACGGGGATAGTGAAACAGATTGGGGTATTTGCAAGATTGGTTACTGCTGGAGTTGAACCCAAAAGGTAATTACAGAATATCTTTTTAATTAGCTTCATTAAATTAAAAAAAAAAATTAAAATGTAGAAGTTCTCGACTGGAATTTTTATTTTTAGGATGCACATGCGATATAACCTTAATATACATTTTAAAAAATCAAATAGGCAGTTTTATTCTCTTTAATCTATAGTAAGCATCTGAATACCATGTAATGTGAGGAAGAACTGGCCAATCTGAAAGAGAATAGACTTATTGAGGGTATCCTAACTCTCTTCTTTAATTGTTATCACATCTTCTTTATCTATTCATCCATAGATGGGCACTTAGGTTGCTTCTATATCTTGGCTGTTGTATATAATGCTGCAATGAACATGCAGGGGATATATCTTTTCAAGTTAATGTTTTCATTTTTCTTTGGACAAAAACCCAGAAGTGATATTGTTGGGTCATATGGTAGTTCTATTTTTAATTTTTTGACGAATCTTCATGCTGTTTTCCATAGCAGCTGCACCTATTTGCAATCTCACCAACAGCACACGAGGGTTCCCGTCTCTCTACATTCTCTCTAACAGTTGTTGTTTGTTGTCTTTTTGATAATAAACATACTGACAAGTGTGACGTGATATCTCACTGGTTTTTTTTTTTTTGCTACACTTCCCCCTCTCCCTCCCTCTCTCTCACTGTGCTTTTGATTTACACTTACATTTATCTGATGATTAGTGATGCTAAGCATCTTTCCATGTCTGTTGGCCATCTGTATGTCTTCTTTGGAGAAATGTCACTTCAGATCCTATGTCCATTTTTTAATTAGGTTATTTATTTTTCTGGTGTCGTGATCATCTATTTTTCTTTAAAACACTTGCTTCATTTGGCTTTTGGGTTATCGTACTTTCCTGGTTTACCCCTGTCTCACTGGTTGCATATCGGTCTTCTCATTTCTCTAAACTCTTAATGTTGGAGGGTACCAGGACTCAGTCTTTGAACTTTTTATCCTTATTTATACTGACACCTTGGTGATCTTATTCTGTCTCATGGTGTTAGATACGTAATGACTCTTAGATCTCTAGACTTGTATATCTAGTTATCTACTTGACATGTCTACTTGGATGTTTAATAGGCATTTCAAACTTAACATGTCTTCTACTCTTCCTTCCAAATCTGCTTCTCCTATTGTCTTCTCCATCTCAGCAAATGACAACTGCATCCTTCCAGTCGCTCAGGCTCAGAACCATGGTATCACTCTTGATGCCTCTTTATCATTCTTCACTCATAGCCTATATTCAATCTAATCCTTTGGCAGATCATGTGGCTTTATTTTCACAATATATTCAGAATCCGTTAATTCTCATAATCTCCACTACTACTATCACCTGGTCCAAGGTATCATTATACTATCGTTTGGATTATTGCAAAAATGTAGCTTGTCTCCCTGCTGCCACCCTTGTCTTCTAGCAGTTTGTTCTCAATGCAACATTCAAAATATTCCTTTTAAAATGTCATCTCATGTCAATCCTCTTCTCAGAACTTACAGTGATTTCCCATCTCACTTGGAGTAAAAGCCAAAGTTCTGACAATGGCTTATAAGATCTTATAAAACTCAAATATAAGGACAGTGGTTTAAAATAGGGCTTCCATATCGATTAGAGATCATAACACAATTTTTGCTGCATAATTTCTTTCATAGGAAATGCAGATATTTACTGTACTGGATTCAAGGGCCATATTTAAACAGTAAACCTTGATATCCATTACCATGCAATAATTTAATTTTTCTCTTTAGTGTTGATTTGATCCATAGACTTAACAGTTATTATTTCCTATTTATTTATTTATTTATTTTTTAATTGAAGAAATGATTTAAAATTCCCCCCCCGTCAAACTCCCCCCTCTCCCCATCCTTTGGTAACCACTAGTTCATTGCTCACGTCCACAAGTCTCTGTTTGTTTGTCTTGTTCATTCCTTGCTTTTAGGTTTATATCCCACATATAAGAGATATCATGTGATTTTCAACTTTTTCTGTCTGGCTTATTTCGCTTAGTATGATTATTTCGAGGTCCATCCATGTTGCTGCAAATGGCAGTATTTCATCTCTTCTTATGGCTGAGTAATATTCCATTATATATATGTACCACAGCTTTTTTAGCCAATCATCTATTGTAGGACACATCAGTTGTTTCCATGTCCTGGCCACTGTGAATAATGCTGCTATGAACATCAGTGTGCAAATATCTTTTTGGATATGGATTTTCAAGTCTTTGGGGGTAAATATCCAGCAGAGGGACTGCTGGATCAAATGGTAGATCAATTCTTAGTTTTCTGAGGAGACTCCATACTGTTTTCCTTAGTGGCTGTACCAAGTTGCAGTCCCACCAGCAGTGTATGAGGGTTCCTATTTCTCTGCATCCTCTCCAACATTTGTTATCACTTGTCCTGTTGATTATAACTATTCTAAGAGGTGTGAGATGGTATCTCATTGTGGTTTTCATGTGCATTTCCCTAATAGCTAGTGATGTTGAGTATCTTTTCATATGTTTGTTGGCCTTTGTATGACCTCTAGGGAGAAGTGTTTGTTTAGGTCCTCTGCCCATTTTTTGATTGGATCATTTGTTTCTTTGTTGTTATTAAGTTGTATGAATTCTTCGTATGTTTTGGATATTAGGCCCTTATCTTGCAAATATATTATCCCTTTCAGAGGGTTGTCTCTGTATCTTGTTGACAGTTTCTTTTGCTGAGCATAAGCTTTTTAGTTTGATGTAGTCCCATTCATTTATTTTTGCTTTTACTTCCCTTGCCTTTGAAATCAAATTCATAAAATCCTCTTTAAGTACAACGCCCTTTAGTTTATTTCCTATGTTTTCTTCTATGCATTTTATTGTTTCAGGTCTTATATTCAGGTCCTTAATCCATTTTGAGTTAATTTTGGTGTGTGGTGATATACAACAGAATAGTTTCCTTCTTTTGCAGGTGGCTTTCCTGTTTTCCCAGCACCATTTATTGAAGAGGTTTTCCTTTCTTCACTGTATGTTTTTGGCTTCTTTGTTGAGAATTATTTGCCCATATAAATATGGGTTTACTTCTGAACTCTTGATTCTGTTCCACACTGGCCCGTGTGTCTGTTTTTCTGCCAATATCATGCCATTTTGATTACTGCTGCTTTGTGTTATAATTTGAAGTCGGACAGAGTGATGCCTCTAGCCTCGTTTTTTTTTTTTTTTCCTCAGGATGGCCTTGACAATTTAGGGTCTTTTGTGCTTCCATACAAATCTTATGATTTTTTGTTCTATTTCTTTAAAAAATTCCAATGGGGTTTTGATGGGGATTGCATTAAATCTGTATAATGCTTTAGGTAATATGGTCATTTAAATTATGTTGATTCTTCCAATCCAAGAACACGGAATATCTTCCCATTACTTTGTATCTTCTTAAATTTCTTTTGACAGGGTCTTATAGTTTTCATTATATAGGTCCTTCACATGTTTTGTTAAATTTTTTTTTCCCTAGGTATTTTATTATTTTTGTTGTAATTGCAAAAAGAGAACTATTTTTCCACTTCTTTTTCTGACATTTCATTATTAGAGTATAGCAATGCTATGGATTTTTAAACACTGATTTTATATCCAGAAACTTTACTGTACTTGCTTATTGTTTCTAGTAGTGTTCTTGTGGAGTCTTTAGAGTTTTCTATATAGAGATTCACGTCATCCACAAATAATGACAATTTGACTTCTTTGTTTCCTATTTGGATGCCTTTTATCTCTTCCTCTTGCTTGATTGCACTCGCTAGGACCTCCAATGTTACATTGAATAACAGTGGAGATAGTGGACAGCCATGTCTTGTTCCTGATCTTAGAGGGCAAGTTTTTAGTTTTTCACCATTAAGTATAATGTTGGCTGAGGGTTTTTCATAGATGGCCTTTATTATGTTAAGGTTCTTTCCTTCTATACCAATTTCGTTAAGTGTTTTGATCATAAATGGTGCTGTATCTTGTTGAAGGCTTTTTCTGCATCTATTGATATGATCATATAATTCTTATTTTTTAATTTGTTGATGTGGTGTATCAAATTAATCAATTTGCATATGTTGAACCATCCCTGTGCCTCTGGGATGAAGCCCACTTGATCATGGTGTATAATCCTTATAATATGTTGCTGTATTCGGTTCGCTAGTATTTTATTTAGGATTTTTGCATCTGTGTTCATGCGAGATATTGGTCAGTAGTTTTCTTTTTTTGTGTTATTTTTACAAGGTTTTGGTATCAGGGTGATATTTGCCTCATCAAATGGGGAGAGTATTGCCTCCTCTTTGATTTTTCCGAAGAGTTTGAGGAAAATAGGTATTAAATCTTCTTTGAATGTTTAGTAGAATTCATTGGTGAAGCCATCTGGTCCCGGACTTTTATTTTTCGGTAGGTTTTCAATAATTGTTTCAATTTCCATACTGCTGATCGGTCTATTTAGATTTTCCAGTTCTCCTTGATTCAGTCTAGGACAGTTGTATTTTTCTAAGTACTGGTCCATTTCTTCTAGTTTATTAAATTCGATGTTACTTACTTTTCATAGTATTTATGTATGATCCTTTGTATTTTGCAGTGTCTGTCATAATTTCACCTCTTTCATCCCTGGTATTGTTTATTGATGTCCTTTCTCTTTTCTTTAGTGTGTCTAGCCAAGGGTTTGTCAATTGTATTAACCTTCTCAAAGAACCAGCTGTTTATTGCATTTATTTTTTCTATTATTTTTTTGTTTTCATTTTCATTTATTTCTGCTCTAATTTTGTTTATTTTTTTCCTTCTGCTGACAGGCTTCATTTGTTCTTCCTTTTCTACTTTTTTAAGATGAAGCGTTAGGTTGTTTATTTGGGCTCATTCTTGTTTTTGGAGGTAGGCCTTGTAATGATATGAACTTTCCTCTTATGACCACTTTGGGCGTATCCCAAAAGTTTGATATATTGTACTATCATTATAATTCGTTTCTATGTATCTCTTGATCTCTCTTTTGATTTCTTCTCTGACACAGTTACTCTTTGGTAGCATGTTGTTTAATCTCCATCTATTTGTGGTTCTTGCTTCTTTCTTTTCACAGTTGATCTTTAGTTTCAAAGCATTATGATCAGAGAATATGGTTGGTATGATTTCAACTCTCTTATATTTGTTGAGGCTATCTCTGTGTCTCAGTATGTGGTCAATCCTTGAGATGTTCTATGTATACTAGAGAAGAATGTATGAGCAACTGTTTTGGGATGAAAGTCTCTGTAAATGTCAATTATGTCCAGTTGGTCTAATGTATCATTTAAGGCTGTTATTTCCTTATTGATTTTCAGTTTGGATTATCTGCCATATCTGACAATAGAGTATTTAGGTTCCCTACTATGAGAGCGTTTTGGTCTGTTTCTCCATTTGGTTCTGTTAGTAATTACTTTACATATTTTGGGGCTCCCTGATTGGGAGCATAGATAATAATAAGTGTTATGTCTTCTTGGTGCACGATTCCCTTTGTTATTATGAAGTGTCCCTCAGTATCTTTCTTTACCTTTTTGATTTTGAAGTCTATTTCTCTGATATTAGTACTGCAACTCCACTTTTCTATGAATGCCATTTGCTTGAAATATCATTTTTCACCCTTTTGATTTGAGTCTATATTTGTCTCTGGAACTGAGATGTATCTCTTGGAGGCAGCATATGGTTGGGTTTTGTTTTTTGATCCAATCTACAACCCTGTGCCTTTTTATTGATGAGTTCAGTCCATTTTCATTTAGGGAGATTATTGAAATATAAGGTCTTCTTATAACCATTTTTATATCTTTTGCTTTCTGGTAGCTCGGTGTTTCCATTTCTTTCTTGTCTTTTTGTTTCTGTTTACTTTATTTTGGTTGGGTTTTGGGGTTTTCCCTCTTGTTTTTCTTGTTTTCTGTTATATACTTCAGTTCTGAATCTTTGGCTTGTGGTTACCATTATGAGTATGTAAAAGATATATATATCTTTATTTATATATATATAGATGTGTATATATATATATAGTCTTTATATATATATATATAGTCTTTATATATATATCCGTTTTCTTCTGAATGTGACTTTATATATATATATATATACACATATATATATAGACTATATATATATATAGTCTATATATATATAGACTATATATATATATAGTTGTCCGTTTTCTTCTGAATGTGCCTTATCTGCATTCCTCTTTGTGAATTTGGACCTCTGAATCCTTCCCTTTTCAGTCATTGTTGTCTCGATTTATTCCTATGTGTGCTGAATGTTCATTACTATCTTGCTATAGCAAATCTCTTCTTATTTTTAAGCTTATAATGACCTGTTCCTCATAAGGGTTCCACTCCTCTGCTTTTGTCAACCTGCCAGTCACCTTATTCATAATTATGTATTTTTTTTGTCATTTTGTTTTAGGTAAGCTGACCCCTTTCAGTATTTTTGTAGTGCAGGCCTCATAGTGGAGAATTCTCTCAATTTTCATATGTCTGGAAAAGTCTTTATTTCTCCTTCATATCTAAATGAGAGTTTAGCTGGATACATTATTCTTGACTGGTAGTTCGTTTCATTTAATAGTTTGAATATTTGACTCCACTCCTTTCTGGCTTGTAGAGATTTTGCTGAGAAGTTTAATAATAATCTAATGGATTTTTCTTTATAGGTTACCGTTTTCTTCTCCCTGGCTGCCCTGAGATTTCTGTCTTTATCGTTGATTTTTGATAATTTTGTTTATTTTTATTTTTATTTTATTTTTTTTTAGGCGAGGCAACCCTTGGTTGACCTCATAAATTACAAAGACCTTGTCAGTTTACAATCCCTTATTTATTTATTTATTTATTTATTTATTTATTTATTTATTTATTTATTTA